>NC_090929.1:686507824-686810854 GCF_040938575.1 Ambystoma mexicanum | reverse complement strand
CCAGTCACACATTCACACCTTTGACACACACGAACACCACGCATGCACATGAGGTGGCCAACACTACCTCATCTGTCAGGCTTGTCACATGGGCACGCCTCCGACACATTTAACAGGTGCACGTTGTGAAATGCAGCAGTAAAACACACAATGCAAATGAAATCTCATTGAAATTACACATGGTTCACTGTGCACATGTAGAGTACTGTCTGGGTCATGCATGCAGACATCCGTACAAGAGGCATACTTGCTTGTAAGCCTTAGGTGCTCACTCCCAACGTACAGGAACATGCAAATACTGTGGACTCCAGGCATTGCTGCAACTCGCTGACCTGGGTGTGCAGCGCTGGGTAGAACTCTTCCAGGACCCGCATGTTGGTGGTGTTGATCCGGCACCTGCGCCCCTATCCGATGGCACCGGCCTTGAGAAACAACAGGGCCGTTTTGTGGCTCCTGGATTTAAGGTCCTTCCAGCGCTCGTGCACGTGTTTGAAGGTGCAAGATTGCACCCCCCTGCAGTGATGGCATCCGCAATCCCATCGCAGATCAGCTTTTGTCCGTCCTTCTTTGCTGCGTTGCGTCAGTGCATTAAAGAGGGCATCATAATGCTCCAGGACCTCCTCCACCAGGATGTCAACTTCCTTGGCAGTGAAGTTGACGGCCCTCTGCCTCGCTGCCACAGCATTGCCACTTACCTCAGAAGATGGTGGTTGATACATGGCAACCCCTGAGGCAGGCGTGGGTAGGCAAGGTGCTCCTCGGGATGGGCTGTGGAGCGGTGGTGATGGCACGTTGGGAGTCTTGTGAGTCAGCTGAGGTGCTCACAGGGCTAAGGACAGGAGCAATGGCTGGACAGCAAGCACTCAAAATGCAGGGCGGGTGGGCAGCAGGCACACACAGTAGGCATGCAGCAGCAGATGGCTTGGTAGGCGGCAGCTCAGGGCAGTAGATGGCAGATAAAAAGGCTCGTTGGCAGGATCGTGGGTTTTCTGTGTCTATTGCGTGGGCAGCTGGAAACTGAGTGACGGTTACTTCGCGCGCGAAATTAGCACAGACATGTGAAATCCTAGGAAAGGCCCTCAGCGCGTAAATTACGTGACACGTGGTGCGCACTGGCTTTCAGAACGCCAGAATCGGGATAAAGCAGTGCGTAGAAGCAAATCTGACCGTACGTGCGATTGGGAGTGGATGGGCAAGTGCATTACTGAGAATTTTGGGGTGCCACGCAATTTGTTCAATGTGACAGTATAAACCTCTTATTTTGGTGGGGTATTTGTTTTTCTTTTTTCAGTGGTTAACTGTGAGTCGCGTAGTATTATTCATACTCTTGGTGCCCCTGTGTATTGCCTACCTCGATTTTTACCATTACAGTAGCTTTCCGGGCATCGCGTACACATTTCTTGTGTTGCTGGGTGCCACAGCGTATCGCTTTTTTCTTTTTACAGGAGCTACCGAGGTGTTGCATACATTCTATTTTTGGGGTGATTTGTATCGAAGACATAAAATATGCAACAGTACAGCATTTGTGTGTTGCACTAAAGTAAGACATTAGTTGGATGAATCGGGCCTTGCAAATTGTTTACAATTCTGCTAGACTTGTAGCTCGAGTAACTTGGTTTACCTACTTTACCTCAGAGAATGTACTCAACCCATGGCAACGGATGAACAAAAAAAGTAAAATGGTGCATGTCGCCACAAACCCACTTAATGTATGGCACGCTGCTGTCACCCAGAGGCCAGCCATGTGACATTTACAGAAAACAAAGTAAATGCTGAATAAAAGGATTCAAACATGCCCTGAAAATGGTACTTGCCTTACATAAAATCCACTAGACTACGCAAGTTGGAGAATACACTTGTTCTGGATGAGTGTCTGTAAAATGTAAAAGGTTAGCTGCATGAGTGACACAAATAGTTATGATAGAACTGCTCTGAAAACAGTTTGGCCAGCTTTCTCCCACAGGTGCAGATATATAATGCAATCATAATCCTAGCCTATAGAGCTAGCTTTGCTCCAACAAATGTGTATTGAAGTAGATGTAGAGTGGATGGAACTATTGGTCCCTAGTTTGCATAAACATCTAGTTAGCTTTGTGTATTCATTATGTAAGAGAAAAGACAGCAGGCAGAGAACTGGGCAAACTAGGCAAAAATTGTGGTATCAGCCATCTCACTTTCAGAGTAGCTGGTATAAAGCAACATAAGATAGAAAGTCAAGGAGTATGGGATCAGCTCGTAGGTTGAGCACATGTTGCATAGATAAACTAGGTTTGCCATAAAAAGCATGTGGCTGCGTGATCATGTTTGTTTTCAAAACTGTTCACTCGTCAATATGATGCATCTTCCCCCAACAAAATGAAATCTAGCTGACACTGAGATTTAGACACACTAACCTAAGCTTTACCGAAACGCATGTAGATAATGCAGTGTTTTACAGCAGCAAATACTGCAATTATGTAACTTCCATTTTTAGACCTTTGTATGACTGTTTGCCAAAAAAACAGTATGTATTTGTTTTTTTTTTTTTAGACAGGATATAGTTGGCTTAGTAAAATTATCATCCCGATTTTAATTCTGGTTTTCAATGATTTGAAAAAGGAAAAAAAAGGATCTTGCCTAGTACTCCCATAGAGGCCTTTGGAACTTAAGAGTTGAGGAAATGAATAATGCTGCACTCCTCCATCAGGCCCTTTCAATTTGTAGTGACCAGAGAAAAGCGGTTTGAGAGTGCCTGATGGAAAGAGAGGAATACAGTGCAAGCTGCTTTATTTTTTTTTATTTTTAGTTTTTATAGGCATTTTCATATTAAACAACCAAACATATAACAATCTCCCTTATTTGAAGAGATCTTGTCAGCTTGGGTGTCTGTTTCCATAACTAACACTACTCATTATCCTCTAGGGCAGTTCCGGTAGCGGTTTCCCAAGCCTTCATGTAGGCTCGCGCTGGCGGATCCTCACCTGCCTTCATAAGCCTGTATAAGGCTGTGATCAGGTGCTTGTCCCCTGATTCCCTACGGAGAAACTTTTCAAAAGGGGTGAGTTGTCGGATCGCTGCTTGCTTTACGGAGGGGTGACTGAGCCAATGCCTCCGTTGACAGTAACAGAACCTTTTCCCCGTCCCCCAGAGTGAAGTCTGCCTTACACTGATCAAAGGGCTTGACCCGACCCTCCCTGTACATGTCCTGTAGCATTCTACATCCTCACTGATGCCAAGCCTGAAATGCGGACGTGTTATGACCTGGGGTAAACTGTGGGTTGGTGAAAAGAGGTGTATAAGGGGATGGGTGCGTCGTTAGATGGGCCTGCCGCACCCCCTCGTCCCAGGTACGGCCCACCAGGGCCAGGATCGCACTACAGTACATCCTAATCGGCCTATCCTGTTTCGGCTTCCACAGGACCCCTTTGAGATCCTCCCCCAATACCGCCCTATCCATAGCTCTCCATATTTTACCCTGATCATCCTTCTGCCAATCCCGAAGCACCTTCATCTGTGCCGCCCTGTAATATACCCTGAAATCGGGTAGACCCATGCCCCCCCCGGTCAGTGGGGGTTCGCATCACCTTGAGCGCTATCTTTGGGTTTTTGTTGGCCCACACAAACCTGCTAGTGATTTTATTCAGAGACCTGAAAAAGGATGGGGGAACATGCACTGGCAGGACAGCAAAGTTATACAAGAGCTTTGGGAGAACTGTCATTTTTAGGGTGTTGATACGACCTAACCATGAAACCACTAAAGGCCCCCATTCTATTAACTTACTCTTTAGTTTCTCCAGTAAGGGCGGATCATTTGCGTAGTAAAGTTGCTCCAGTTTGGAGGTCAATTTTATTCCCAAGTAGGTAATGGAGTGGTCCACCCATCTATAGGAAGAGATGGCCTTCAAGACGCTGAGTGCTGGGATTGGGACAGTGAGATTGAGAATTTCGGTTTTGGAGGGATTGACTTTCAGACCCCGCCACCCTCCCGAAGTGGGCCAGTTTCTTTTTCAAGGGCCGGTATGGCAGTGCTTGGGTAAGTAAGAGAAAGTATCACATCGTCAGCAAAAGCTGCGATTTTATGTGATTCCCCTGCGAAGGGGATTCCTGTTATTGGGTGGTTAGAACGTACCGCTTCGAGGAACGGTTCCAGATGGAGAGCATACAAAATCGGGGAGAGCAGGCATCCCTGTTCAGTAGCCCTTTCGACACGTACCGGCTCCGATGGTTGTCCATTCACCGCTAGTCTGAGGGTCAGGTTTCTATAATTAGCTCTGATCCTGTCCATGAATTTGGGGCCAAAGCCCATCCTCGGCATAGTTGCGAAAAGGAATCCCTACTCCACCCGATCAAATGCTTTCTCTGCGTCTAATTGCCATGAAAAAAGCGGGATTCCTCCTTTTGTGAGCCTTCTCCACAAGGTGGGCCAGCCTTCTAACATTATCACTGGACTGTCTGCCTCTAACAAATCCCTATTTGGTCCGGGTGGGCCAGCTTCAGTACCTCTAGCCTCTTAGCTAAGATCTTGGCATGGATTTTGGAATTGACATTGATTAAAGCTATGAGATGGTAGGAAGTGCATTCAGTTGAGTCCTTGCCCTTTTTGTGAATGAGGACAACGTTTGCCTCTTCCATAGATCGGGTGACTGCACTGTCCTTACCCGTTTCATTGAATAGCTTGGTTAGTATGGGAGTAAGCACTCCTATGGCGCTTATAAAATTCCGCCACGTAGCCATCCGTACCCAGGGATTTAGGAGTGGGCAGATCTTGTATCGCCTCCCTTACCTCGTACTCTGTGATATACCTTTCCAAAGCTTCCCGCTCTTCCTGCGTTATGGAGGGTAAGTGAACCTTATCTAAGAAATTTAGTTGATCCGCCTGTGCCGGGGCTTCAGACGAGTAAAGGGCGGAATAGAAACGGGAGAATTCCCTCAGGATGTCTTCACTATTGGTGGTAGTGCTCCCACCCCCCACCTTGATCTTTATCGTCTTCCCTGCCTGCTCCTTTCTAAGCATTCTTGAGAGCAGATGGTCGGCCTTATTGGCTTTGATATAATATTTCTGCCAGAGATACAGCAGACTCTGCTCCGCTGCCCGAGTCTGGATCAAGCTTAGCTGGCCGCGCACTACCCTATACTCCCTTTTGGTAGCCCGAGTGTGATTTGGCCCCATTTTGGCCATTATCCCCCTTAGTGCTTCCTCTAGGTGCGCCTCCTCCGCTCCCTGTCCCGTCTCGATTCCTATAATAGAGTCCCGCATGGTAGCCTTAAAGGCGTCCCACCTGACTTGTGGCGATGTGTCCCCTTCGGGGCTCTTAACAAACAAGCGTACTATTTCCTCCTCAATCTCTCGGACCAGAACTGGGTCTTTGAATAGGGAGATGAGGTAGCGCCATTTCCACAACTCCGCAGGTCCGGCCCCCTCCTTCAAAGATATGGACAGGGGAGTATGATCCGACAACGTTGTAGAGCCCATCGAGATGTCCAGCACCATCCCTAGAAGATTGACTGATAGCCAGATATAATCTATTCTTGAATAGGACCGATGGACGTGAGAGTAACAGGTGTACCCCTCAGCTTCTCCCCGTACCTGCAGCCACGCTTCCGCTAGGGCCAGATTGGTGATTTTCTCTTTCAAGACCTGTGATGGTCCCCCCCTGTCAGCCTGCCCCTCCCGGGAATCTATCCTTCGCTGGGTCCCATGCAATATTGAAGTCGCCAGTAAGAATAATAGGGGACTTGGCAAACTTCTCTAGCTTCCCCAAGGCCTCTTAAAGGAAGCCATCCTGTGCAGTATTAGGAGCGTATAACGTTGCCACCATAACAGGGGGTTCATTGCTCTCAAGAGAAACCGCTAAAAACCTCTCAAGAGAAACGCGCTAAAAACCTCCCTTGGTCATCTGCCATTTTTCCAACTATTCGTAGCTCCAGCCCATCCCTGAGTGCCAATAGGACTCCTGCTTTCTTTACCGCTTGGGTCGCCTGTAGCGACCTGGCATAGCCCCAGAACTTGACCCTTCCCCTGTCAACCGTTTTAATAGGGGTCACTTGGAGCGTGACAATGTCCGGCCTTTCTCGCATGATGAGGCGCTCCACTTTCTTACGCTTAATCAGCGAATTTAGGCCGTTGACGTTAAGAGAGAAGATCCTCAACGCTCGCTGGGTAGACATAGTGGTTACATTTTTTTTTTAAAAACATATCCCCCAGTGAACTCAGTAAAGTAACTGGCGCTCCCTAGATGGGTTTCCCTTTTCTGATGTTCTGCATAGCCTCGGTATGCCTTCTGGGCCTGTGACTCTCTTAAAGCCCCCCTTCCCTCTGGCAGTGTGGGACGACTAGCCTCAGCCCCCCTCGAATCAGAACCTCGAGAGTCGTCCCATCGAATGCCCCCCAAGAGTTCCAACGCAGGATATCCCATTCCAAGATGTGAGACCCTGCCCCCCACCCCCTCAAGGCCCTAGCTGGATTAAGTGCATGAAGCGACCCAGACGATTAAACTTTTCTGTTGTTGTGCCCACCCCAGGCATCTTGTCTCTGCTTCTTCAGCAATAGCACATGCTAAGTAATCATTTCTGCACACCCTGACCACTCCCTGATTGCTGACTCTTCGGGAGCAGTTGGTTCCATTCCCTCCGGGCAGCCTTCTGAGATGACTGCGGGGGCGATGGCGGTGAAGGTTCCTGATCAAGCCCCAGCAGGGTTAGGCCCTGGTCACATGTGGTGATATTCTGAATGATCCCTCGCCATTCGAAAGCTAGGCCAAAGGGATGCAGCCATCTGTAACGGACACCTTGTGCTCTTAGATGGGGAAAGTACCGGGCCCATTCTCCGTTGTTTAAAGTTACTTTTGCCAGATCCTGATATAGCGCAATCTCTGTACCATTAAAAGTGAGATGTCCAGCCTTCTGTGCAGCTGCTAGACTTCGCTCCTTCACTGTGAAGCTGCGCATCGCTACCATGACATCCCGGGGCCTGGCACCTGGGTCTGCACGTTTGGGGCCCACTATATGTATCCCATCAAAGACCATGCCCTCTGACCCCGGCTCCTCCAGGAGGTCCGCAAAAATACCCTTCACGGCTTGGGGTAGATCTTGATCCAAGATGTTTTTTGGAAGGGATTTGATCCGAATGTTCGAGCACCTAGACCTGTTTTCCAGATCCTCGAGGCTACCATGTCTTAAAAGTGATGCTGCCAGGAGCAACGATCAGGCTAAGGGGAAAATCGGATTGTGATGTGCACTATTCGAAAGATCTATATTATACATGGATCAAACACTACTTGACAGAATCGCTTCTATTTAATCCCAATTTTAGCAGCCAAAGAAAATATCAATGTATTTAGGTAGTGATTTGGCCAGGCTCTCACAAGCTTTTTTTCTGGTTGCACAGTTTGTGTATTTGTGCGCTTTACACTGCAGATTTTTCTTCTGCATGTTTATTTGTCCTGAATAACAAATGGATGTTTGGAAAGCTTTGGCTTTTTATCTCGCATCTTTCTATATTCTTGTACAGTATTTTTATTTTACCAGCATAAAACACTGACTATATGTACCAGAATGCAGTCTGTTCTGAATCTAAATGCCATAACACACTCGCTGTTTTGCATGGGCAACATGCAATGTCTTTTTAATATGCATGTGTGGCCGCATTGTCTGCGGTTAGTATTTCAAACAGGAGTGTTTCTTATTGATGCAGATGTTAATACAAATTGTGTTACCACAAAAAAATGCGACCTATTTTGTAAGTTGCATGAACCGATGGTTCGAAGTTTTAGAAAATGGTTTTACTTCCTAACGGGGCTATTTCTGTAGATACGCTGGAACACCATGTTTTAAGAGAAGAAAAAACATGTTTTTTAAGAGATCTCACACGCTTGATCAACCTGAGGTTAAGTATGACGTCTGGATAAGCAACGCGAGGCAAGGTTGCACAATAGTCTTGGTCTGGAACTTGTGCGGATATCCCCATTTACCCTAGGGTTTAAAGCGTGGATGTGTAACCTTCCTGTCTAGTGTAATACTGTGCCTTGGGCGTTGTGAACCTTCGGGAACCACTCTTTCCACCTTCTGGGAGGCGCGTTGGGGAGCCGTCAGATTAACGTAGTCCAACCCGGTCCCCTCACATAGGAAGATGGGGAATTTTTGCAGCTCACCACAGGCCTTTAGAGTTTCACATCAACTAGGCTATCCTTGCCTACTTTTTTCAAATACACAGACTGAATGTACTGCACACATGCTCACAGTGACACGTAAATGCAATGAACTTTTTCACATTTGGACATTTCATTAGGGTACAACCTCCGTGTAAGTAATAGATCTTCAGGTGGATTATCGCTTGTATAAAGGAGTCATTAAGTGTTATTGGATCTCTCCAGTGGCGGGGCCATTCTGGTAGATGCAAATCAACAGCTTCGACTTTACGTGCAGGCATGTGTGGGAAGAATGCTATGGGACAATGTCACGTACCTTTTCAAGTTTTAACAGTTTTTAGATGAAAGTCAGAGCGGAATTACGGAAGTGGGTGTGGCTGTGCTCGAGTATCATTTTTGATAAGGGGACCCGAACCTTTTGCGTTTCTCACCTTTCTCCTAGTGTTGGTGCTTAGTCTGTGATCTGGGAAAAAGAAAGGGCCAGCAAAAAATAAATACTTGATGAAACTTCAGTGTTGGCATTTTTCATAGATTTGCATGTGGTCCGCCTCCTGCCCTGCTACACTGATCTCATCTGAAAATGACCACTGGAGGCATAGCGCACAGCCTCTCCTCTTCCCCCACAGACCACCTGTTGGTTAGGCAGAAAGACTTGAAACGATCTGTATAGGTTATATATTCACTCAGATGTACATTTATTTCAAAGGCAATAATGTTCCCGGAACGGTGTAAGCTGTGTTGCATTGGGGAAAATGAATACAAAGCATGTCTTCAGAAGGACGGTGACCAGATTATTTTCCGGTTTGGCTGATATGATTTGCTTCCTCTTATAAGAACGACCAATAGATTTTAGTGTTCATAATATCGTTTAATCAGAGATAAATATCAAAGGAATTGCTAGTGATTGGTTCAGCGCATATGCATTGGATTTCATCACTGAACAGAGATGAGGGAGCACTGATGAAATCTAAACTATTCCTGGCAAGCTGAGGGACTAAAGAAATATTTGTGCAAAGGTCATGAGCTTGTTATAGGTTATACATGTTGTGGAAGTTCTCTAAAACCCTCTTTAAATAGACGATGGTTCGTATGTTTAAAGGGATTAGTTACTACTCCCAGAGGAATCCATCGGAGAGGGCCATTGAAACATGAAGGCTTGGTATTTAACACACTCTGGTGATGAGGGAGAGGACTGCATGCCTCTGTTTAGTATATTTCTGATTCTGCCCCCTAACTGAGCTCTAATTTTCTGTCCAGCCCTTTGCCTCTTCTCTGTCCACCCCTGATGTGCTTCCCATTTGCTTCTAACCTCCCTTAACCTGCTTTGCCCTCCATAGATGTAGACATTTTGTTTACGTTAATAATCCAAGCACTAACAGTACTCCTAGTAAAAGTAGTTGCATCATGTTTAATACGCTTTATATGTCTAAAGGTTAATGGTTTCAATTTGCAAGCTGCTAGCCAGCCATGCAAGTCGACTGTATATTGGTCTCGATTAAATGAATGGAACTGGAGGGAATGTGTTCTTTTGAAACATTTAGAAAAGACCACCAAGGCCAAAACGACCTTACTGAGATAAGATGCAACAAGGTGAACTTGTTTGCACATGTCTGCTGTCTTTGAGACTCCTCCAAGATTTTACCGGATGTTCTGGGGGAAGTTAAGTGACCACTGGGTTGGAGGTGAGTTATCTGGTGATTAAGAAAATGAGCAGAGCAGAATTATTGTAGGAGGTTCCTTTATTGCAAGACCCTTCTCATTGAGTCACTTGTACCAACACATCCATTGTCATGCTGGGGGACTTTAACCCACCCAAGCCCTCAGCAGGCATCTTCCTTGAACTTCCCTCCATCCCATGTGATCATTCCCACCACGACCAGCCTATGCACTCTGGTGGTAGCCCTCTTAATCTGGTCTTTCTCTCAATCTTTTCTTTCTCTCCAATTCATTCTCCTCCATTGACCTCTCATCCACTGATCACTCCATTGCTCACTTTAACATCTCTGTACTGCAACTCCCCCTCTCCAATAACTAAGAGGAAGTTCAAGCAGGACTGCCCCTTACTTTGATGTGAGGACCTCTCTCCTGTCTCTTTGCCCTATTCATGCCCCTTACATTGATTGCACTTTCTCTGACTTTCACTATGCACTTATGTCTCAGTTTTTATCAACACTATCCTGATCGCACGTTAAAGCCTTCCCGTCCTCCACCGTAGATCACCTATGAATTTCATAGCCTCCAAACCAACATGCCCCATGACATACCATGCTGGTGCAAATTCTGTTCTTATAGCCTACAAAATGTCCTTGCTGCCACTACTTTTCCTCCAATATCTCTAAAATGTATGATGTTCACAGTCATCCTCTCTCGGCTTCCTTCTGTCCACCACCTCTCCCCCTACCTTTTCTACTCGCTAATACTGCTCCCCTACCTTTCCTGTTGAATTAGTACCCATCATTTGCAGTGCCAACCCATCTTGTGCTGCTACTGACCATTTTGCTCTCCAAATAATCAGACTTGGTCTCAATTATTTGCCCTTATCTCTGTGTCTTTAATCTCTCTTCCCTGCCTTTTTCAAATCTGCAAATGTGTTACCCCTATTTGAGAAACCATCCGCTGAACCAAACATCTCGGCAAACTATCTCCCAGTTTCTCTCCTTTCTCTTTATTCAAAAGTCCTTGAGCAGGTGGTTTTTGACCGGATCACTAAATACCTTGAGGATAATGGCCTTGGGGATCCACTTCATTCTGGCTTCGGTAGAAAACACTCCACTTAGACTGCACTCATGCATGTCTCCAAATCTCTGTCGACAACTCTGCTCTCCTGCTCACTCATCACAACCCAGGGTTTTGCAAATCTGCTCTTGCCTGGATTGCCGACTACCGGAGTGTTCCTTTTAAAATCTTTTGGAACTCGCAAACCTCTGACACCGAACCATCTCCTTGTCAGCTTTCCTCAAGTATCAGTTCTTGGACCTCTTCTCTTCATCCACTATACCTTTACCTTAGGAAGACTTGATCTCATCCTTTGGCTCTTCACCATCGCCTTTTTGCTGATGGCACTCCAGTAGTTTTCCTGGTTTCCTTATGCACCTCAGCTATCTTGTATCCGATTGCAAACTCTCACTGCAATTCAGCAATGGTTGGCTCTCCCCTGCCTCATGCTGAACTCTTCAAAAACAGAGTCCTATTTCTACTGGCTTCCAATGCCAACCCTATGTTACTCACTCCTCCCTCCTTCCTGCCTGACCTGTTTGCTTCCTCACTCAGGGCTTGCAATCTTTGCAGTCCTCTTTGAGAGGAACCTATGACTGCAATGATTCATCACTACCACTGTCCCTGCTGCACCTTTTAACTTTCTGAATATTCAGAAAGTATATCCCTTTTCTTACTAATCCATCTACAAAAACTATCTCCATTTTCGTGCTCAGCAAATTTGACTATTGCTCAAGCCTATTGCTTGGCCTTTGTTAGGACTGATTTTCTATACTCTGGCCTAGTAGACATATGTATAGAAGGCCAACCTATATTGTGACGGAGACAACTCTGGGGAGCTGTAGCCAAACCAGTTCAGGTAGCAGTGACTTAGGGTAAGTTGTTCAGAGGTGATGAGCTTGTAAAGGGTTTACAATGAATTCACACAAAGGGAATCGCAGATTACACTTGGACAGGATGTATAAAAATACAATGATTATTTACTGGCCAAAAAGCACTATAGAAAATGACTACTAGCAAGTAAGATTTATCACACAACATTGGTAAACATAGATGCATATATACATTTGCTTATTAAAGGGCATAGTATTCAACCCAAACTCCTGCAAAGGAAAGGTAAGGTTATTTTGTACTCAAGGTCCACAGAGAATGATCCCTAACTAAAAATGTCCAGCCCTAAATTGTCTGCGGCCTTGATATGATGATAGGTTATTTATAATGAACTTAATACACAAAGGTTTCTAAGTGCGGACCTAGGGATCCAACCTGTTTTGCTCCGTGTCATCTTGCTCTCAAGGCAAGCACGTTGCTGCTGAGCTATCTGCCCTCCTTTTGCCCAATTGTTCAGATAAAGTTCCACAGAATCTTCAAAGCAGGGAAGAATGTAGGTAGGGTCTCTGGGGTCCAGTGACAGGTTCTAATTGTCAAGAGTACAGATTAAACTAGCTAACAGAAGTATCCCCAACTTTCAGAAGTCTTGCACAAACAAGTAATGGCAAAGCCAAAAGTGTTAGAATAAAATTTATTATAAGCCCATTGACTTTTATTTGGAGTAGGTAAAAAGATCTGTAACTTACCCCCGTACTCAGAGGGTCAGAGGTTGCTTTTCCCACCGATTTGCAGGTTCTAGCTGAACTCCGGTTGGTGTCTTTCACTGTTGCAACGACACTCGATTGAAGAATGCAGCAAAACTCAATGCAGGACCCTCTCTGGACTGGAATCTGGTCAGGTAAGCGATTTCGGACGTTGGTCACTGCAGCACGGCAACGCAAAGGGACTCCACTGCCATGGTCAGACTTTTCCTCCTATCTCAGGTCCCCTTGAAGCTAGGATGCCGAAATTCTGCAGAGGTTGGTCTCGTAGGGCCAGCTGAGGATCCCTCAAGTACCCGGACGAAACTCTGAACGGTGATGTCTGCCTCACGGCAGTCCAGAATCTGAGCTGGTCAGCCACAGGATGGTCCCGGGGCACTTCTGAAGGCTCTCCTTTGCAGGGTACCAAGCAGACGCCAAGAATGGATGTTGCCTCCACTCCAAGGGTTGCAACTCCTTCACAGGACTGCTAAAGATCTTCAGCAAGACTGGGCTCCTGCAGGACAGCAGCATAAGTTGGTAGCCAGCCTTCCTTACAATGGGTGTCCAGTTTCTTCGCAGGCCTTACAGCTGGATAGGATTCTTGGCTCCTTCAGGTTTCTCCAGGACCTCTGCAAATGGGTGCAGGGCTCCTATTTTATCCTAAAAGCCAGGTAAGAGCTGCTGCCCTCACTAGCCAATGACAGGACTATCCCACATACACGCACTCCAGCAGGGGTCCAATCAGGACTACTGGCGGGAGCATTCATGCATATGACTCGGGACACACTGAACCCAGTTTGTGGATTGGGACCAGACCACCCCACCTCCTGCCAGCAAACACTTAAAGCCCTCCAGTAGCCCACCAAAAGCTTTTGCTTTCCCAGGCACTGATGGTCCTTATAAGGACTTTCCTGACCTTTCGGGCGAGTAAGAAGGCTAAAAAACAAGATGGCAAAAGGACAAACGAAAAATCTCGTGGCACGGCCATGTTTGAGCAGTAGCCACAGTTAGTAGCCAAACGCGTTCAACGCAGTAAAGTTAAAACAAAGTCCCAAAAAGTGGGAAAAAAGTCACTGCTGCCACCAGCTCATGCTTTTAGCACGCCTAGAGTAGCCAAAAATCCTGTTAGTTTAGGGCAAAACAACAAATTACCCCATTGTGTTGCAGTGTAAGCTACATTGTACAATGTTGAAAAAGTTATCACAAGTGATGCAAAGCTAACCAAAAGTAGTAACACAGTAACATGACTAAGGGAAACACTGTTTCACAGTACTGACAGCCTGAAGGACATGTCAGTTTCCCCATAACATATGAGAAAAGCCAGTGTAGTGAAGCTTAAGGCTTCGCTGCACTGCAAAAAGAGCTGCACAGAATCAAAAAAATAAAAGCAAAATGTTTGGGGGTTGCATAGAGATGGAAGGAAAGGTGCAGTCAAGAAAAACCTTTCCTAACAGCCTTCCTATCTAATCATTCCTTCCTCTAGACAAGTCCTCAACTTTGCTACATGCCATCTCTACAACCTTTCCATATCCTGCTGCTTCTACCTACCAAAACATGCTGGTTGGCTCTCCATGCACAACCACTCTTGAAGTTCCTCTTCCTAGTCTACAAAGCTATCCATGATCCTGCTCCTCAGTACCTATCTGATTAGATCTCTGTTTACTCACCATCTCCATCCAGCCATTCTTCCCCTGCACTCTACCTCACCGTCCCGTACCCTCCCTGTGCTCCTCTCTTCTGCTCTTTTTCCCATACTCGCCCGCTCCACTGGCCATAACCATCAAAGACAGCCCAACTGTGGATCTCTTGGAAGCTCTGCTTTAACTTCAAATTACTTGCTAAAGAGGGAGTTCCTCTCAGTCTTCTCCCTCATCTTCCCTACCTGACCCCACCACTGCTGCCTTTGATGGCTGTTGGGACAGTTTTTCTGTAGTTCAACTAAGGGCTTAGTAAGTTATACAACTGAGACAGTACAAAACTCCACTCCTAGAGTAAGGCTGTACCACCTGAGTATTTGGTAGCGTAGACAGAACAGCCAGGCCCATCCTAGGATGGAGGGGGCTGTAGGAAGGCACAAAGAACTTGTAGTATACCAAGGGTTCAACAGAAACACTTGCAACCAGAAGTATCATAAAAATAAAGGTTTATATGAATACAGTTAGGCCAAGTTAAGTCTTGGGATAAGTACTTTGTCATAGTCATAAACACATTATGAAAACACAACACAATGCTTGAAGGTACACAGACCAAAGCACACACCTTCAGAATAACTAACAGTAATTCTAGGGAAGTTCGAGCCTCTTACACGTTTAGTATAGGTCACACCTATTCATGGGGAGTAAACCCATAAGTTACTTTCAGATTACCTTAAAGTAAATGAAGGGTAGTAGACTGTCATTCATACAGTGACACTCCGTTTAGGAATCACTTAGTCAACCAACCTTGTTATCGGAATACTTTTCGGAATAGTGGAACACAGATTCAAGGAACAGTATCAACCTAGAACTACATCATACCAGGTGAGTAAAACCTTTTGCTGTAATATACACTTAAAGTTGCTTTTCAGATCAGTGGAACAGACTAAGATAAGCAATGACTCTTTAACTTATTTTAGGATGGCAAATAGCTAGTCAAGCTAAGTAAAACCTAAGACAGACTTGTTCTAAACGGGCTATACAGCAGGTCAGAGGAAGCAAGACCCAGTTGGTAAACGTATACACTAATATTCTGAAAGAAATGGTTTTGTGAAGCCAACAGCATTACTTTTGCGAAAGAGGCATAACCAATTCAAAGGTGAGTAAAATAACCTTGCATATACTTTTCAGACTGACAGTGCACATTCAAGGTAAGAAAGGACTTTTGTAACTGCTCGCTTTGAGGGGCAGTTACCAACCAACCTTATCACAAGTAAGTAACTTTTAAAAACTTGTTATAATTTTCAAGACGGAAATCCTTTCTTATCCAGTCCTTGCCTAGTCTATTGCAGGAGTTCTCTGAGGCAGAAGAGGGACCCTGGTGGTCTAGGAGCCTGCTGTAGGCAGTGCGAGATGGTGGTCAGTTGCAGGGAAAGTCAGAGTTCCGAAGGAAGTCTCTTCAAACAAGGAACTATTTCACTTTAGAGTTAGTTAGGGTCCAGGGACTTCTGTGAAGACACCCTGGGAGGATTACAGCAGTGGGCCTGCGAGAACTGCTTGAGGACTCCCAATCACAAACACCCCAAAGCTGTACAGAAATCGCACAGGCTTTAGGTAAGTAAACACCGCACCCAACAGTGTCTCGGCACAGAAGAGTTTGCAACAGGCTTTCTTGAGGATCTGAAGCCAAAAAACCGGTCAATGACTTCCTAGTCATGACGCCTGAAGATGGTACACTGGAAAGGATTTTGCCGCAGGGATTAACGGGGAAGGTTCCAGGCAAGAGTTTTTGTGGCTGGATGCGGCTCTTCGGTTTTTGCACCCTTTTCAGGAGCAAGGAGAAGACTGAATGTCACTGGTCTGGTGAGAGGACTTCAAGGACCTAAATCATATCTCTGGAGAGCCAGGAGGAGGCCACCAAAGTTTCAGCCTGATTCGGAAGACCATGCACTGCACAATGGCTCGAGGTACAAGGGTATTGGGGTATTGCAGCCCGCAAGGTCACAGCTCGACGTGTGATGGCTAAAAATGCAGGCCTTGAGCCTATTGGATCTCACCAGGCTCTGGGTTGGAGGTCGTCTTTTGAGTACCCAGGTCGCTTGGAAGAAAGGGCCACAGCAGGCTCTGGCTACACAGCATGCTCTCTGGTCGCTGGAAATAATCTCAATCGTGCTTTCTTCATCTTTCTCTTCAGATTAAGATCCAGTGGTCGACTTGTCAGCAGCTTTCAGGTTCAGAGTATTTGACCGGAATGACAGCACAACTTCTGCAATCTCTCGCCCTGCATTTTACATAAGTGGCGGTCTGGCTGTCCAATCTGGACCGCCAGCCCCCCCCGCCCCCCACACCCCCCACTGAGACTGGCCTCCTTTCAGGCAAGGCAATAGACAAAGGGCTATGGAGGTTCCTGCCTTCTCAGCCACTCTGGAGCCTTTGCAGGGAATTCAAAGGATTTGGGAGAGGGGGGAGCGGCGGCTGGTTTCTGAAAGTTTGAGACCATCTATTTGAAGAATAAGTTACTTACCAACTGGTAACGTTCTTTCGACTGGATGTTCCTCCAATGTATTTCACACTGCCCTCCCAGCCTGTCCCTCTGAAGAATTTCCTATTCTATTGCAGCTTACGTTCCCGCAAGGCTATGCACAGTCCAGCAGCAGTTTTGTACGAGCATGTTACACATTATGGAGGAAAAAACAAACTGAGGCTACGGGCGCCGTGCGTCCTATGTATAACATCCGGTGACTTCACCCTCGATGGAGGCCTTCGAGGGACATTGACACGACCCCATCGACGCAGGACGCCCTCTGCCGAATATTTTTCCGTAGCAGCACAGCTGTGAACATTACATGTCAAAGATGTGGAATACGTTGGAGGAACATCCAGTTGAAAGAACGTTACCAGTTGTTAAGTAACTTGTTCTTTTTGTCCTACTCGCATTCAATTCCCTATAGAGAGGAAGGTTTAGGTTGAAATTACCTTTTTAAAAAATAAAAAAAATAAAAAAAAAAAGCGCTGGTTCACGATCACGGAAGTGAAAGGGAACTGGCGCTGCAGGGAACCAGCGTGAAGATGAAGGTAAGTGGAGTTTGTTTATGTTGGGGGTGGGGGTGTGTTGTGGGTGGGTGTGAGAATGTATGTGTTCGCATAAGAAAGGTGCAAACATTTGGTAGTTCACACCTTTCTCATGCAAACTATTTGCCCGCGGTACTTTCAGCCGCCTGCAAATCACACTGATTCGTCCAGTCTACCAGTTATAGCTATACATGTGTCCCACAATGCATCAGCGAGGCTTTTTGGAAATTAAGAAGCAGCTTTTTTTGTTCTTGATGCAACCTATTACCACGATAATGCCGACGTGGAAATTGGGGGGGTGGAGGTTGGGAAGCTTTCTGGAGGAGGACAAATGATGAAATGGCATCAGGCTAGAGGTGGGGAAGGGGGGGGGGGAAGAGGACACTATGTGAAGTCGGGGTAATATTGCAGTAATCCAGATTTCTGCGGTAATAGTAGCACAATTACTTTACAATAAAGGACTACATTAATCTGTTGTAATTGTCGTTAGATTATCGCAGTAATTACTGTGATAATTATCAGGGTAATAGAAATGGGGGAAAATACATGGGGGGACATCTATTATGATCATATCTATTATGTAGAGGTGGGAATGGGTCCTTGCAGCAGTGGTCCCAAAGAAACCTATTGGTCTAACATGTACAGTGGCCACGGCCAAAGGCCATGGCTAGTGGACCCCAATAAACCTATTGGTGCAACATGTACAGTGGCCATGACCGGCCACGGCTAGGGGCTTTAAATAAACTATGGTATAACAAAAACTTGAAATTCACTGAAACCAACCTTAGTTAAGGTGCAGTTCAATTTTGCAGTTTGAAAGCAAAAAAACACTTGAAATTCATCAGATGCGGGAAGTCTTCACCAGCTTAACTCTGCGCGTTCCCTTTGCAAAGCCCATGAGCATGTACATGTTATATGAGAACAGATTCACAATGACAAATTGGGGACATAGAAGGGACATGGCATTATGGGCGACATCAACAGGAACGCGCCAAGTTTAGCTGGTCATGACTTTCCACATGTGCAGAATTCCAAGTGTTTTGTTGCGTTCAATCTGCGCAATTTAAACGCACCTTAACTAAGGGGTTTTACAGTGAAATACATATTAGATATTCAGGGAAAAATCTTTAGCTACACGGACATAGAGGTGAAAATGTAACTGCAACTAAACCCCTGAAATTGGGCCCGCAATTCAGGCAAAGTAGTGTATGATCACAATGATATCAATGATGGTATCAGACAGAACATCATTTATGACTTGGCTAATGAAAGCTTTGATTTTATAAATAAAATGTTGAATTTGTTGGACTATTTTATTGCACCGACAATTATATATTTTCCAGGTACATTATTTTGTACTGCAATAATAAGGCACATTTTGTTCAGCTGTAATTTCTTTAAACTGAATATATGAAAAAAATACATTATAGATTCTTCTCCTTTTGCGATTTATCGGTTTTACTTTAATAAGTTTTATAAATAATTTGGAGAAGAAAAACAGAAAATAATACATATGTAATTGCATGTTTTGAAGTACAAATTTAATTTAGCTTTATTTCTTTGTATGTATGTATCAAATGGTATGAGTATGGAATTTTGGAAGATGCATCTGCATTTTTGGTTCTTTACCATTCCCACCATCTATTTTTTTTTTCTCCAAGAATCCACAAATCTCCAGTGCATCCACCTGGGAAACAGACAGATTGTCACGTTCTCTGGATCATTGTTGGAAATCTGTCATGTTTTATTGATGAAACATTGATTTCTTTTGTATCCGTGTTACCCCCTTATTTACAGGGTACCAAGGACTTTTCTTCAACACATCAATGAGCTTCCCTGGGAAGAAGGTTTGACTTTGGCCACCCTGGATGTTGCGTCACTGTACACGTCTATAGATCATGTGGTGGGCATCAATGTGTGGAAGTATTTTCTGGACACACGTTCTCAACTTTTTGTTATAATGTTTCTTTTCAAAGGTGTTTATTTCCTTCAAATATGTGGGACAGTACCTTTGCTCCTTCAGATGCAAATCTTAAAATGGGTTGGTGGGAGGCAACCTTTCTGTCTGGTTTTTGTTAAAAGTATAAATCCCAATGGCGTGAATTTGATATTCACCGGACATAGCAGCCTAAGCAAGATTGTGTACCTTGATGTCATGGTAACTTTGGACACTTTGAGGTTACACACTTGTGTATTAAAAAAAAAAAAAAAATCATCTCAGGTCTCCATTACATGCCACCAGTAGCCATCCTGTAAGTTGTAAGAGGAGCTTTTCTTATGGGGAATTTGTCCCTTACCGCAGGAACTGTACAGATAACCTACAATTTAACAGAGGCTATTCTAAGGTGTCATTGAAAATGCATACATGAAGGCTAGATTGCTGCATAGGAATGCCTTACTCAATATGAATAAACTTACCAAGCCCACTATCCGTGATCACCCACGCATGCTAGTGATATTTAATGCTTCTGCGCTCAATGTGAGAAAAATTGTCCAGAAGCATTGCCATGTTCTTAAAATGGACAAAAACTTCTCCCTCTCTTTAATCTCGTCCTGGTTTAACATAGCACCTTCATTGAAGGACAAATTTGTCTCAAGCTTGTTGCAGCCTCTTACCAGGTCTCCCACCGGCGTTGCTTGGCTACCTGTGCCCTTTGCTGCTTTTGTCAAATGCCATACGTGTAAAGTTTGTCCTCATGCGATTGTACAAAAGTCTTTTACAATCACAGGCTTACCACAGGTTATTAACCAGCTCATTACATGTGATACCACTTTTGTTGTCTACGTCCTTTGTTGTCCTTGTGACAAGTGGTACGTGGGCAGCACCACATGTAAACTAAAGACGAGGATCCTTCAGCATAGGAGAGCCATTAAAACTTCGGATCCACCGTGTTCCTATGGCCAAGCATTTCAAGGAGCAACATGACAACAATTACCAGTTATTGACCACCTTTGGGTTGCCCCTGTGGCCAAGCAGCCCAAAGGTTGAGACCGGGTTCTGCGTCTTTTTAGATTTTGATACCAAAGTACCAATTGGTCATAACGTCGATTAACACTTGTACAATTTTATTTAGGGTTAAAACCATCTGATTGTTGATGGCCTTTTCTTATGTTTGTCCCTTCTTTTCTGTGTCCATTCATGTCCTTGAGTGGGTAGTATGGTGCACAGATTTCGTCAGTACTTTTTTCTATTTGAACCCATATATACACACATCTGCTTTTTCATATTTTGGTTCAAAAATATCTTTGTCTGCATCAACCTTTGATGGTAATTTCATTTGACACATTTAATTGGTCATTCTTGTTATGATCTATTCCGATATCGTATGAAACGCACATTTGTTTCAGTGCGCCATATAAGGCATATTTGTTGTTTTTCTTATTTTGCTGCTCTTTTGAAGCTGTGTAGTTCTTTGGGTTTCATTTTTAATACATTTTTTCCCTGCATGTCGGTTAACCATGGGGTGTCTTGTCCTTTTGCTTTCTCTTGTATTGAGTCATTACTTGTTGCACTCTGCACCTTGGTCCTACCTCGATGGTCTTGCTGTAGCTGCTTGGTATTCACAGGCTTTAAGCCATCTCTACATCTTGCATTCCCCTGCCACCCTTTTTTTTGACCGATGGGTCCACCATTTTCCACGCTTCTCCATTCACTGTATTCACGAGGGACCAGGGCCTCATCCGTTACATCCACAGTAGGCTTAAAATCTCAGAAGTTGTGGTAGTTTACTTATTAGATTGCAGAGAATTCTATTGTAATAGAATTGCAGGCTCTGAGAACATGCATTATTGATTTGGACAATTACCTTTTTTTGTTCTCTCATGAATTTAATATTTAAATTATATATTATGATATTTGCACTATTCTATGTAGATGGTTATTTATCATCATGACTTACTGTTATTGAGGGCTGGCAATTAGACAATTTCATGCATTTGCACTTTAGATCGCATCGTTTTGCACTAGCACTTTATTATGGTCTATGCTCATTAACATCATTGTATTTGCTGTAGGCACTTGCACGTCATTAGAAATTTCTTTGATGTAGACATTGACATACGTTCTGCATTTTGCAGTACGTGGTCTTGAATATGCATATGTACTTGCACTTTTCATCATATGCTGCTAGAGTAGGGGGGTTTGAGATCGGATTATTGGTGGCCGGGATTTGACAGGGAAGTTGAGAATCGACTGGCAGAATGTCAGTTTTGCATCAAGAGTGGGAAGGGGGTGGAAGCTAGAAAACAACCTCTCATTGATGTAGGGGTTCCAACTAAGGTTTGGAGTGAAATAGCAATGGACATTTTAGGTCCTGTTGAGCTAGGATATGGACGAGGAAAGTATGTGGTGCTTGTGGTTGATTTATTTTCGAGGTGGGTAGAATTCAAGGTTGTTCGTGAAATATCAGGAGAAAACATGGTGAAGGTGGTGCAGGAAATTTTTGCGAATGAAGGGTTACCTGAAAGCGTTCTCACGGATAATGGAACTCAATTTGTGGGAGGTGTGTTCCCTGCATATCTAAAGAAGTGTGGAGTAGACCATAAGAGGGCAGCATTATATCATCCCGAAACTAATGGAATGGTAGAAAGGTTGAATAGATGTGTGATGGAGAGTGTACGAATGGGTGAACAATGTGGTATCGACAAGTTAGTAA
Source organism: Ambystoma mexicanum (assembly GCF_040938575.1). Taxonomy (NCBI): domain Eukaryota; kingdom Metazoa; phylum Chordata; class Amphibia; order Caudata; family Ambystomatidae; genus Ambystoma; species Ambystoma mexicanum. The sequence continues at coordinate 686,789,078 of NC_090929.1, read as the reverse complement.
CCATTCAAAATAGAATGTGGGCTTTGCGCATGGCGCCACACTCAGTCACTGGATTGTCTCCTTTTGAGTTAATGAGGGGTAGAAAACCGTCCTCTATGGCATGTCCTCCATGGTTAGGGAGGAGCAGAGATTCGGATGTGATTATTGATCAAGTGAGACATGTTATGAAAAGGAAGAAGAGTGAATGGGTTGCGAGAGAAAACAAGAAGAGAGGAAGGAAGGAATTACATGTGGAACTAGGTGACTCGGTAAGAATAAAGAAGGGTGTGGTAAAGAGGAAGGGAGAGCCATTATATTCTGACCCAGTTAGAGTAATTGCAGTTATGAAAGGTGCAGTGCGAGTAGATGGTGGTCAGGTTTGGAACAAAAATAGAGTGGCTACTGTGAAGAGAGGTCCGAGGTGAGGGGAGTCAAAGGTGAGGAATGGAGTTATGCATGTGCATCTTTTTAAAAATAAAAAGGGGAGATGTGTTGTGAAGTTGCTTATTCAGAGAGTAATGCATAATAGGCATAAATTAGAATGCTATGTAAATCTGGTTCAAGTGGCTCTGGTGATGTCATAGAACCAACCTGTGAGCTTTTATGTTGTTCAATGTTCTATGTTTGTCAGTTGGTATCTTTGCACTGGAGCAGAGAGGTCCTCAGCTGTGGGGGGTCTTTTCATCCTTTTACTTAAATAAATACTTATATGAAGACTTACCTGAGACTCATTCGTCTTCATAACAAGTATCTTCACTGATATATGTGTTTTATATTGCCGCTAAAGCTCTTGCACTTTAGATTTGTCTAAAAAAACAAAATACCCATTTTCTGAGTGGTTTCCTTCTTTAATATTTTTCTGATAAGCATTTTGCATTTCTTTTAAATGTGTTTAGACGTTTATTCTACATTGTTTTTTGTTTTTGCTGTTAACATTATGCAATCTCCTCAGTTCCAACATGTCTGCCTGCATATTACTACTTCCCTGTTGCACCCAACCTTGTTCATTTTATTTGCTTATATAGCTCACCGAACCCAAAGCTATCTGGGCGCATTTCATAAGGTACAATATAGTTAGAGAAATTATGAGTTACAGTGAAGGTAACAATCATGTATACAATAGTAGATATAAAACTATACAAAATGTATACAGTGAAGATATATATAAAATGTACAGGTGCATAGCATAATTTAGGACAGGCCTGTGTTGGGCCGGAGCCCAATAGGTCTAGAATAGCTAAGCTATGGGCGTGGTCCGGAGGCTGGCTAGATCTAGGAGACAGTAGTACATAGTGGTCATTAATTATGATTGCGAGAACAGCAAAGTTTTTACTTTGTTCAGGAATGAGATCTGGTATCTGTTCTTAGTGCCAGAGGTAGCTTATTCCATGTTTTGGCTACAAGCACCGGAAAACTGGAACCTTGCTGTTAACACTGAGAAATGACTTCACGTAAAAAATATAAACCCCATTCATGCTGTTACCCTTATGTGAACAAGCGCTCTGTGAGCGCAAAACGCGTCATTAAGGATCTTGTCCCTGTTTGCGTCCTGCCTCTGCTATGTTTTCATTTAATAAACTTCCATGTTACGGCAACTGGATTTTTGTTATTTTTTTGCGGCTTCTCCTGACACTGCAGTGCGTTCTCGTATACATAGACAATTTCATGGAGAAAAAGGTTTGCATTTGAGTTGATTTGCATACCCACAAAGCCTTGCTTTTGTGGCTCAGAACTGGAGGTGAACTTCCAGCAATGGCTATTAGATGGTGTTGTGGAATGTGAGACTTGGCTCACAGGTGGAAGGGGGGAGGGTGGGGGGGGTGTGTGTGTGTGTGTGTGTGTGTGTGTGTGTGTGTGTGTGTGTGTATATATATATATATATGTGTGTTTGTGTGTGTATGTATATATGTGTGTGCATTTATACGTGTGTGTGTGTGTGTGTGTGTGTGTGTATGTAAATATATAGCTCTCTCTGAGGCTTGTGTATCTGCTTAGAGCACATGCTTTTGCATAGGCTGGCATCTAGTGGTAGTCGTAGAGTATTCCATAATTTGTTTTCGAAACTCAAAGGGACGTTGACTGGGCATGTCAGTAATACTATCCCTAGTGTGCTGTCCACTGTACCCATGGTCTATCACACGCTGATCTCCCTCGGATTGTTTTTTTCTGCCATTGTGGTCGGTCGATAATTTGCAGAGTTTCTCAGACCAACGCCTTTTGCTAGACAGTTTAAGTTTAGATTTTGTTCCTATCCTTTCTTCAACCGCCGCCACACTGCCAACTGCTTCGGCGGCTTTCAATGGATGGGAATATCGTTGACTACAAACGCTGCGTCTATCCAGTACTGCAGCCTTCCTAGGCCTCACTGGGCCTTTGCCCCTCACAGGGGGAGTGGAGGGAGGGAGGTGTCTTAAACTCTTTCCGTTGCTGGAGAATGTCTTTTTTTGCCCCCTAGCTTCCTTTTCATTGCTGCGCTGCCTTTCCCTTTTGCCATGGAGAATATTCCATTAAAGGTTTGTCCATCTTGTAATAGGAAATACCCCTGAAAGGAGACACACAAAGTGTGCAATCACTGTCTGCCGAGGGACGAGCCTGAAAAGACTTGTCCTGCAAACTTTTCATTCAAAAAACCCTAAATAACCGTCAAACAAAGAGCGGGCCGCCCACGCCACGCAGGCTGAATCCTCCATCGACTTGGCGGGGGAATCCAGTGAAGGCAGCATTGGCGTTCTAAGTGACGCCAAGGTCGATTGGGCTCCGAAGTAACCCCATGTGCGTGGCCCCAACTCCAGCAAGCAGGCCAACTGCCCTATTATGAAGTCACCTGGCTCAAAGGCACCCACACTTCATACCACACTAAGCACAAACCCCACGGCTAAACGTCGACAGTCACCGACCGTTTCGAGCCTTGTGGTGTCTAAGGAAAGGCCATGTAAATTATCCCTGTTCTCTGAGCCATCGCCTAGCGTTCGCTGCATGACAGGTCTCCGAAACAGGTGCCAAAAAGGCCAGTTTCAGACACTGCCCCTAAAAAGGCACACCTTTCTTGCGCCGAAGGACGTGCATCGAAAGGAGTTTCGACACCCCTTCTAAGACGTCCAAAATGAGAGCTCATTAAAGAACATGTCCCACCCACCCTTCTACGACCTAAAATGTCAAATGCCCAAGCCTTTAACGCCCCAACCTTCCCAGACCTCTACCTCTAGGGGCAGTCGCTATACTACTTCCCAGGACCCCCTCCCTTCACAAGGACACTCCTACCCCCTTGGTCTTCCCAAAACCAACTGAGTGGACTCCAGAAAACTTTGCTAAGATCATGTGGAGGATGCCCTGATGAATTTAGAAATATTCAGGCCTTAACAAGGGGGGAGTAGGGGCAATCGCGGGCAAGCCACCTAGTCTGGACACCTCTCAGCCTAGTTAGTACTGCCGGGCCCCCTCCATTGGATCTTGGCCCCTCTCAATACGACGCTGATGAGGACATCTGCATCATCCAATGCCACAATTGACCATTATCAACCAGTGGCTGATTCACCAATTGAAAACCAGCTCCAATGTGAGCTTCTTTGCAGGGCCACCCAGTATTTCAAATTGACGCCCAGATCAACAAGGATGTTGTGGAGGATATCCTTGGTTCAAGAAATCTGCCACACAGTTTATCCTCCTCTTGCAATCCGTCCAAAGGCTCATAGAGCCCTCCCGCCTTAAACCCAACCTTACCAGGGTTGTCAACCCCGGATTGAAAAGTTGTTTAGGCCGGCACCACCTGCTAGGCCCTGAAGACCCTCGCGTATGGAAACAAGGCACAATCGCCATACACCAAGTGATACGACAGGCGCAAAGGTTCGATTTCCAAGTACTAGGGTTTATTGCAAAGCAAATACTCTGTCGGCGGACTGGGTGTAATGTCTCGCAACGTGTGTCACTCGGACCTCGTGAGACACAAGAGAGCGAACATTTTACAACAGTCTTATATATAAGAAAAGACAATCATACAATCTTTGTGACACATCAAAACCGCCCATAATGTATTTTCTTGAGCTAGGGTTCGGTGGTTGATAATTATGACAAATTACGCATTATGACATGATCTATAATACTTGTTTTAGCAACAGTTGCAATCTGCACTAAGCAGACATAGTTCTTTGTTATGAAGAACACAAGGCACTTGTTCAGCGAGGATACTGTGTTCGTAGGAGAGTCATATTCCGAAGCGTGTGATCTACTGGTTTCTATTCGTGAACTAGGGGTCAGCTTGATCTAAGGAGAGCCCCAAAGGGGGTGGGGGGGGGCGCTAGGAAAATATAATTCCTGCTTTAACGGCCCGTTTCTACAGCTTCAGCGAGACCGGCCGGCACCTGGCCGCTGATTTAAATGCCTCCTGCTCGCCTTCAAGGACTTGAGGGAGGAAAACAAATGTTTTGCTGTACTGTTTGGCATTTCTGTCTGGGCCGGTCTCCAACGTGTAAACCGAGGCCTTGCTGTGTGCATGAGCTTATGGAAAAATACATTTTGCAAAGCTTTCAACAGAAAGGAAAGGGAAGCAAATGGCGGATGTTACAGCAAAAAATGGATGCTCTATGGTTATGTTGACGATTCTTTATTGGCGATGTAGGGCTCATGATGCGATTGTCTTTTGTCCAACATAATATACCTTCTATGCTTTGTAAGGTAGTTTCTAAACGTACACACCAACCCTCTGTACATCAGGGGTACGCTCATACCAGATTCCTTAGTTGTCACCACAACGAGAAAAAAAGCAGGCACACTTCTGACCTCCGCGGAGGCCCCGCCTGATGAAGAAAGCAAGAAAATCTACTCCTTTGGCAGAAAGGTGGCTTTCTCAGCTGCCTACAAAACTAGAATAATCGTCAATGCCACTTTTTGGCTAGTTATAACTGCCACAAATGGGACACGCTTGAAAAACAAATTGAAGCTGCTCCAGAGCCTCTAAAATCACAGCTCCTAAACAGATTCGCAGAGGGCAAGGAAGTGGCCAACTGCATATTAAACAAGTTGGATGCCGCAGACCATGCATTCTGCATCATTGCCGAGGGCTCGTTGATAAAACTTCATGCATGGCTTAAGGCAGTCTGGATTTAAATTGGAAACCCAAGCCATGCTATTAAGTATGTCCATTGAACCCAATGCCCTTTTCGGTGAGACAGTTGAGGATGCTCTTAAAAGTGCCAAAGAAGAATATGGTACCCTTAAGTCTCTAGGGCAGCTTTCCAACAAACTTTGTCCAAAGAGGGACCTTTAATACCAGAAGGTTCTTCCCTGGGCAGGGTCCACAGCGTTCCTCCTGTTAAAACCAGGGTAGCAGGTCTCCTTCATGGGGCACCTCTCGGGAACAGACCTCTGCCAGCTCCCAAAGGGGCTACAAAAGGTTTGGGAGTAGAGGAAGATCCTCTTCCTCCAGGGTTACCCACCCAAACAATAATGCCCTGCTCCATGTCCTCTCACATGCTACTCCAGTAGGAGGTCGTATCTCATAATTCACCCAAACAATGGAAGGGGATCACCTCAGACAAGTGGGTGTTATCCACTGTGGCAGGCAGTTATTGTATAGAACTCCTATACAGACCACACGCCATAACACAGAAAGATGACAGCGCAGGACAAGCGCTTTCTGTTAGAGGAAGTCGAAACACTGCTGGAAAAAGGCGCCATAGAAATCATCCTGGCAAACGGGTAAACAAGGGTATCTATTCAACGTACTTCCTTGTGCATAAGAAAGACTTGCAATGCGCCCAGTACTATAACTGCACCCAGTGACCACATATATCCAGCCACAAATGTTTTGCATGACTATGCTTCAGGAAGTAATTCCCCTCTTAAAACAGAGGGATTACATGACAACATTGGATATGAAAGATGAATACTTTCATATTTCAGTGTTCCCAGCGCACAGAAAATTATCTGTTCTTCAAGATAGCGGGAGCTCCAAGGGTATTCACCAAGGTTCTAGTGGTGGTAGCGGCGCACCTATTCAGAGAGTCCATCCCAGTGTACCCTTATATAGACGACTGGCTGATAACGGGGGAAATCTACTCAAATTGGCAGACGCAACACCCAAAGAACAATCAACCTTCTGTTCCAATTGGAATTCTCTATAAATGAGAAAAAAATCAAGCCTCATACCCAGTCAAACAAACAATTCCTAGGGGCGATTGCAAGAACAAGTCGGGAGCTAGTCTTCCCCTCAAACAGGCTACAAAACATGTCCGTTACAAGTACCTCTCACACTAGCCAGGGCGGCAGAGCAATTTCACATCGACACCCAAGAGGTACAGGAGGATAAAGACTTTGTAGAACAAAGAAAACAATGGCACAGTTTATTCCTCTACTCAGTCTATACAGCGCAGGATACAACCGTCATTAGAAGCACCTAATTTCACACAGGCTGTAAACCCACGTGTAGAAAAGCTCTTTAAACCCGCACCTTCAGACCCACTGTATATTAGAGGGCAGCTGAAGCCAGACGCATGGTGTAACTACAACTAAGAAAAGGGCGGGCACCCCCCTTGGTTCCTCTGAGGCCCCACCTGACAAGGAAAGCAAAAAGATTTACACTTTGGGTAGAAAGGTTGCCTCCTCCGTGGCTTACCAGACCAGAATTGCAAATAATGCAACCCTTTTGGCCAGTTAAAACTGCCACAAATGGGGTAGAAGGGTCGGCTCTACTATAGTCTGCCCCAGAGCCACTGAAGTCACAGGTGGCCGCAGAAGGGATGGCAGTGTCAAGCCGTTTACTTAAGACCAACCTTGACGCGGCGGACAATGCCAGAGTTATTGCTCAGGGTACTGTTATTAAACGTCATGCGTGGCTGCGGCAGTCAGATTTCAGACCAGAAACGCAGGCCACCCTAATTAACATGCCTATTAAACCCAATGTGCTCTTCGGCAAGACCATCGAGGACGCCCTTAAGACAGCCAAAGACGAGTATGACACACTTAAATCGTTGGGCCAACTCACCAACAAGCCACCCGACCAAAGGGTTAATGGCAACTTTCACCGTTTTCATGGCCAAGATTCTCAACGGGGATCCAGTTGCAGTCAAAACCAAGGCTCCTCCTGGGGAAATAATCCTGGTCAGTCCTCCCAGGGCTATCCTAGAGGACCAAGCAGAGATCGTGGGAGGGGCAACCCCTCTCGTGGTGGCACCCCACCTCGGAAGCAGTGACATTCCACTTCAGGTGCCCTCCCATGCCTCTCAGTAGGAGGGCGCATTTCCAGCTTCACCCACGCATGGGAGGGCATCGCCTCAGACAGATGGGTGCCGTCCACAGTAGCAGGCGGATACTGCATAGAGCTCCAATGACCCCACAACCACCCCCGACGACAAAGGATCCACTCAAAAGAACACCAGCGTATCCTCCTCGAGGAGATTGCCACGCTTCTAATAAAGCACGCCATCAAAGACGTCCCGGCCAATCAGGTAAACAGGTATTTATTGAACGAACTTCCTTGTGCCAAAGAAAGATCTAACAATGCGTCCAGTATTAGATCTGCGCCCTGCAAACATGTCAAGCCACAAAAGTTCTGCATGACTACGCGACAAGAGGTAATCCCTCTTCTAAAAAAGGGGGATTACATGGCAGCACTGGATATGAAAGATGCCCATTTTCATATTTCAATGTTCCCAGCGCACAGAAGATTATTCCGTTTCAAGATAGCGAACCAGCACTACCAATTCATGGTGCTGGCCTTCGGAATAGCCTCTGCTCCAAGGGTGTACACAAAGGTACTGGCGGTGGTGGCAGCGCACCTACGCAGGGAGGCAATCCTAGTGTACACTTAGCTAGAAGACTGGCTCATTACAGGGGAGTTACCGCCCCCAATTTGCAGACAAAACTTTCAAAGAACAATGAACCTTCTCTTTCAATTGGGCTTCTCCATCAACCACTAAAGTCAAGCCTAGTGCCAAGCACTTGCAAACAGTTCCTAGGAGCTGTCTTGAACACACAAGAGGGGTTGGTCTGAAAAGAGTCCAAAATGTGTTACTGCAAATACTGCATTATCAGGCCGGCCGCCAGATAAGAGTGTGCAAAGCTATGCATTTGCTAGGCATGATGACATCTTGCATTTACCTGGTTTGTCACACGTGCCTGCGACCCATGCAGGAGTGGCTGGTGAAACAGTGGTCTCAGGCAAGTGGTCAGTGGGACGATCTAGTGGTCGTTTGGCTAACACTTGCACAGAATCTTCGCTGGTGGACAAAGGAAAATCTGCTGAAGGGGAAACCCTTCTACAATCAGTGATACAGGCAATTGTCACGACGGACGCCTCTCTATCTGGGTGGGGGGCTCACCACCTTCACCACACAGCTCAGGGTCTGTGTTCTTGCACGGCAGCTCAACCACGTCAATCTACTAGCGCTTCTGGCGGTATTTAAAGCCCTTCGGGCATTCGCAGCCCATTTAACAAACCAATCTGTGCAAATCCTGACAGACAGCACTACAGCAATGTTTTCTATCAACACAAATCTGTCCAGACTTGCGCAGCAAATTTGGAAATGGGCACTCAAGCAGAAGATGTTCTATCGTCACATGTTCCAGGGGTACTCAACCCTCTAGCAGACTCATTGAGCAGAGATTCCCTATTAGAGAAACACGAGTGGCATTTACACGAAAAAGGTATTAGAACACCCCTTCTCTGAATGGGGTTTCCCCACAACAGACTTGTTCACTACAAGCGAAAACAGTCAATGCCCAGACTTCGCGTCCAGGTTCCCAAGGGGAACGCCCTATGGATGAAGTGGTCAGGGAAATTTGCTTACAGTTTTCCTCCAACACCTCTCATGAGGAAAGTAGTGAACCATTTACACAAGGAACCAGTGACGCTCATCCTAGTTGCAAGACAACCATGGTATCCACATCTGCGCAAACTGGCTGTGTGCGATTCCCATCAAACTCCTGTGCCCGTACAATCTACTCACTCAGCACAAGGGACTAACAGTGCACCCGCAGCCTCACTCAATGAACTTGGCAGCATGGTTGCTGAGGTCATAGAGTTCGGACATCTTAACCTGCCACAGAGATGCATGGACATCTTGAAAGAATCAAGAAAACCAAACACTAGGTACTGTTACTTTGACAAATGGAGAAGATTCGTAATTTGGTGCTAGTCTAAACAAATTAACCCCATAGAATACTCCTACCCACATTCTAATTTATATGCTCCATTAGGTAGATGCAGGGTTAGTATTCAAGTCCCTAAAGGTCCACCTGGTGGCTTTATCAGCCTACACCATTTCCCATAATAAGGTCTCATGGTGGAACGTACCTGTCATCAAAGCATTCATGGAAGGAGTAAAGAGAATCCACCCTCCTATTTCAAACCCACCGCCAGGATGGGATCTCTTGGTACTCACTAAGCTCATGGGAACCCCTTTCAAGCCAATGCACAAGTCTAGTGTAAAACACCTGACTTACAAGACTGCCTTCTTAGTGTCTATCACTTCCATAAGATGAGTTAGGGAAATACAAGCATTGTCGGTGCCGGATCCTTTCTTTGTTGTACACAAAGACAAGCTGGTTTTACATGCTCGCCATAGGTTCTCCCCTAAATTCATCTCCAAATTTCATGTAAACCAGTCAATTGAGCTACTGGCTTGCTTCCAGGAACCCAACATCTCAGCTGAGGTAAAACTCCACACACTAAAAATGAGGAGGGTGGTCCTTCTATGTAGAAAAAACCAGACCGCTTAGAAAAACGGATCAATTCCATCTCCATAGCACCAGGCAGAGACGGTGACCGAATTTCAAAAAATGCCATCTCTAGGTGGATGGTCAGATGTATACAACTGTGCTATTTCCTATCAAATAAGACACTGCCTTTTACGCCCAGAGCTCAGTCCACAAGAGGCACAGGAGCCACCCTGGCTCTCATTGCAAATGTCCCTTTTAGACAGTATTTGCAAAGCAGCTACATGAAGCTCAATACATACTTTTACTCAGCAGTACTGCATTGACACTCCTTCCAAGACAGATGCACAAGTGGGACAAGTGGTTCTTAGACATTTATTCGCTCATGAACCGTCTCACATCCCATCTCCTCCTCACACTGCTCGCTAATCTATGCACAGCATGTGATATAAGGAGATTCCACAAGCCTCAGAAGGGATACATTACTCACCGTAATGGTATTTCTGATGCTTGTATCTGCTTAGATGCGCATGCGCCCACCCTTCCTCTCCTCGGAGAGAAGGCGCATGGATGCTTATGAGCTTGTCTGCTACGTATCTGCTTGGATACAACTGTACTCGTGCTACGCTTTGTCAGAAAAATAATAATCAGAAGGACTTCGATGCGTGACCGATCATGAGTACAGTGGACGTGTCACTAGGGATAGTATTACTGGCACGCCCTGTCGACCTCCCTTTTTGAGTTTCGAAAACAACCACTGTAATTCTCCGCAGCTTCCACTAGATGTCGGCCTATGCACAGCATGTGAATCTAAGAAGATATAAGCATCAGAAATACGATTACTATATATATATTTTATATTTATATTTGTAAACGTGTGCCATCCCTCAGACAAATTGGTTTCCAGTCTTTTGTCTCCAACAGGAAGAAATGTGCCTGCTTTGACTTGGCTTCCCGCCTCTTCCATAGGCTTTACTAAATGTATGAAATGTAAAGCTTGCGCACATGCCACTGTGCTTAAATCATTTGTACACCCTGTCACCAAAATCCATTTCAAGATAAAATATTGCATCAATTGTGACACTACTTTTGTGGTGTACGTTCTCTCCATGTCCCTGTATGAGATGGTATATTGAGAGTAGAACATGTAAACTCAAGCTGTGTATTCTTCAACATCTTAGAGCCATTAAGAACTCGGACCCAGCGTACCCCATGGCCAAACACTTCAAACAGGAACATGGAAATGATTCTAATTTGTTATAATTCTTTGCAGTGGCACATGTGCGTATACATCCTAGAGGTGGTGACGGCGTCTTGAAACTCAGACAACTTGAAACAAGATTCATTTTGGATTTCGACACTTAAGTCTCCAAAGGGGCACAATGTGGACGAGGAGCTGTACACCTTTTTGGGGACTTGATTTGCTTCTCCATTTTGCATTCGATTTAATCTTGTTTTTACTCTTTTCTCCCCTTTTTCTTTTTCTTCTTTTCATGATCACGCTCTCATGAATTCCATTGCGTGCTCCTGTATGGACCTCTTTAGCTTTGGACATGATTTTCACTTTTATCTTATCCTTTTAATATTGTTTATTTTTGCCCACGATCTGGCTGCTTACTATCGCAATCTGTGGGGAACGGTATTTTCCTATATATATCTATATATTTTTTGGATCTTAGGAGGGATTTTTTCTGATTCTTTTTTTTTGTTTACCTTCTTTCTCTGTTGGTCGATACCATTTTTCTTCATTTAATACATTCGACTTTGAGTCATGGCTTTTGACTTTCTGGGCTCCTTTTTTATTATATGCCCATTTCTATTGCCCTTGTGGCCTTTGTTTCTCTGGACTGTCCCAGTTTTCTCCTGCACTTGCACTTTAGATTGGCCCCGCCATTACGTGGCCTTAAAGAGATTTTTCTCCTGGCCTGTTGCCACTCATCCACTTTAAGCGTAGAAGGCCTGTATTTGCATTTGCATTATGTCCTATTGTTATTCTGCCTTTTATTTATGATTCAACTAACGACCATTATGTATACCAGCAGCTGCTATTGGCCTTCATGTTGGAATGAAATTGCTGTAATTATTTTACATTATGAGGTGTGCACCTTTTAGACTGTTTTTTCTTACCAACCTTGCTAGCATTTAATATGTAGAATTGTGCTTCTCCATATACAGGACCATGTAACATTGTTCTGCTTTTTATTTAAGTATGGTTGGGTTCTTATCTTTGACTCTTCCTGTATGTATTAGTATATTTTACTTCTACTGGTGGTGGTTTTATCCCCCACCCTTGCACTAGCACTTTAGTCGTTTTTTTTTTTTGTTCAGGTTGCAGTGTAGCTAGTCTAACTTCCTGCTGCCTGTTACAGATTGGATTTTTAACATTTGTCTCATTTGTGTGCACGCCTTATGGTGGTTATTTTATTACAACTTATAACCCTGTGGTTTTAATATTTTACATTTTACCATCCATGTATCTGGTTCCTCTTACCATGAGTTATTTCATTGTGGAAATGCATGCTTCGCCATATCAAATTTTCTCATAATTTCTTTTATATTTGTCATTATTGTTGACTGTGTACTGTATATGGATTTATGGTACTCTGACAATTTTTTTTGTAATTTTACATCGGACGCCTTTTTTTTTTTTTTCTTTTTTCAGCCGTATTTTCATTTATGTTACCGGTATTCGTGCACTATGCACTTAAGTATGTGGTTCTTGCTCCATTTGGTCTTGGCTTTCCTTTGATATGCATGCCTTTCCACTCCATTCCATCATGGCCGCTAGCGCGTTTACTCTACTGCTTGGCCTCCACAGAGTTAATCAACATAGCAGAAGGACCAGTTTTATGATTTACTTATGTCAGTAATCCCTCCTCTTCCCCGCTACGTGATCAAGCGCTCAGTGTAGCGCGAAACACGTTGTTTGCAGGTCGTGCACCACGGCGTCCTGCCTCTCTGTTTTGTGTTGCTGCCTGTTGTGCACTTTATTTTTTGTACAACCTTTTCCTGTTTTATTAAACATTAAAAATCTACATCTGTATTTAGTACATGGTTTTTTCGTCATTTTTCTTGGAGTTTGGCATTCGCCATTGGCCCGCGGGAGTGCGGTTCACCCATATATATATATATATATATATATTTTAAACTGGTTCACCACTTGTTTTCATCTTCCTGCTGTTGTATAGGTACTATTTGTGGAAATGCCTCCACCATCTGTAAATGTGTTATAGAAAGTCATTTCTGATTGAAATTCCTATTCTTCAAATAAAAATGAATACAAGAAAAATATTTTAGTATTACGAGAACCTCTACTGTGATCTGATTCCCGTTTTACATCTGGAAAATAAAATGGGTCTTTGTTCCAAGTACAAGTCCCTGAACTGACCCAAAGTCTCTAGGGACTAATAGTTAATAGTAGTGTGTGGTCGGTCAGGAGGAGGAGTCTGGCACATAATGGACATTCAGATCTTTTTTTTAATTTAAATAATTAGGAAAAAGGCCTGTCTCACCCTACCGCTATATGCGTATTCCCTACCTACCTAACTAAATTAAAGTGAAAGTGCTGGTCTGTCGTCATGAAGTCCAAACTCATGTCCTCCGTCCAAACCTAAATCTACCTGACCCTACCACTAACAGTAACAACTAAAAGTGGCCAAAAGATGATTTCTCTTGTCTGGCTCCCGTTGGCCATTTGTCTTTAGGTTTTCTCTCAGGGTTTTCTTGTTGTATACCAATCTTCAATATGTAAATGTCTCTTTTAGAAACCATGTTCCTTCTGATAATTTCTTGATACTTTTCTCAAGTTTTATTCACAAGCTCTTATAGCTCTTTCGAACCGTTCAAAGATCTTGTCTTTCTGGCGGTATGACTCTTATCATTGTTCTCTTTGAGATATTCTTTTAGACACCTTCCTTTTATTTTATGTCGTACCCTTGTTTTATTTGGGAGGAGAGTTCCCCTCTCCTGGGGTTTTTAAATCCACTTTCTCTCTTTGTTTGGTTCACTGTGTGCTTTTTAACTCCTAACACTTACAACTGTTTATCATTAAGTGGCCTCTCCACTTCATCAATCATCTCTGTAGAATTCTCTTTCGGCGTTCTCATTCTTGCCCAGGATGTATGTTTGCACTTTCTTCATTATTCACAATCATTCTTGTTCTTCAGGTTTTGGACCAGTTGCTCAGATATCAAATTCTACTGGTTCAATGTTCCGTTATCTCCCTTTTTGCAATGATAGTCCCTTCTCTTTATAAAGTCTTGCCCTGGTGTCGTCCTGCTGCCGTTAAACCCTGTACCTTTGTTTGCCGCGGGTGACCTTGTGGGGCTTGGCGTTCGATCTGGTACATTGGTTTGTTTTCTCGAGTCTTCCTTCCAGACTTGAGATGGGTACCCGTCTCTGCGTTTCTGCTTCTGTTCACGTTCAGCGAACGACAGCATCTGGGAGCTGGCCATACTCCCTATGTTTGAGGCTCCAGCTTGCTTAGATGGGTGCCTCGCCCACCGCGGTACTTCTGTGGTCACGCCACTTTGTCGGACGGTTCCTTGGATTCTGTCCTGATAACTGCCTTGCCGTTCTCTGCTTCGCTGGGCCTCCGGTGACTGTTCTTGGCATTCTTGGCTTCTCGCAGGACCGTGGGAATCACGGTTCAACTCTATTCCGCCTCTACATGGTCGTCTGAGATCAAGGGGATTCCCCCGTGCACCATTCTCTCTCCTCCCTTCTTAAAGGGTTATTCCCTTTTCCTTCAGACAGTGTGCTGAACATTGAATAAAAGCCAAAGTAGCTTTCTACAGCATTTCCCATTCTGTGCATCTATGCAAACTTGGCCCACTCGTTTGTCTGGCATGGAGGACCATGGGTATGGGTGCATGCATTCACACTTTGCAACCAAAGCCAGGCGGCAATCTTAGTAAGGAAATACTTTCGGTCCAATTCATAGCAAATCCACTTGGTAACTGATGTAAAACCTTTTTATGCACGGTTGCTCTGTAACTCTTGGTATTCCTTTTAGAGCTCAAACATTTTTGCAATCTATATTCTAGTATTGGCATGTACTGAAACTAGACCCTCATTGGGCTGGGCATCAGAGTGTGTACTACATTGCTAGCTGGGCACAATGTTCAACTAACTGGCTATTTGTGACTGTGTATTCCGAACCTGTGCATTGGATGGTATTGGTGTAAGTAACTGGTATTTGATGGCAGTAATTGCGATACGAATGCACATCCTGTTGTATGGATTGGGTACCGCTGCATATAAAAGCTGATCTTTCTGACTTCAAGAGAACAATTGATGTTCGATGCCTAAGAATGTTAAGTCCATTACTATGCCATAGCCTTAATCCACTTTCTTTTGAAGACAAAAGTCACTAATGGAAGAAACTATGTTATTTACAGAACCACGCCTTTCCTGTCAAATTAAACCTTGAAAAGAACGCACACGTCACATATTGAAATGTACATATTAGGCGATCATGTAAATATATTCTATGGTTTCCAAAAGATATTAAGTTAACTGCAGACACTCAAATTCACAATGCTATCGGAGGAACTGAGGGCTGGTTTACTATAGGGAAACTGCTTGCATTTAATGCCTGAATTGCTAATTTGTAGCTCTTGGGCTGGCCTTAACATTACATTTTTCTTTATTATGGTCAAAAATAGCAGCAATACATTTTCAACATAAAACCTCTTACAGTGACGGCCTTTTCCCATGAAAAGTAGGGGTGAAATGCAATGTTTTTACTATGGCAATAACCACCTCGCCGGTGGGCCATTACCGCCTTCGCTAATGCTCCCGGGGCCTTAACGGTGGCCCCAGGGGCATTACCTTAAGGTGGTAATGGCCTACCGGCGAGGCGGTTATTGCCATTAGTATTCCAGAGTTTGCAACCCCGGAATACTAATGTGCTGACAAAACCTTTTCAAGTGGCATTTCTTTTGCCGTATGAAAAGGTGTTGTAGCAGTACGCGTTAGTTTTAGGAACACTAAAACGCACGTACTGCTTCATTAGTACGGAGCAGCAGAGCGCCGGTTTGGGCCAACTTGCTCCGTACCAATGAATGGGAGGAAAATTAACCTTAAAAATTGCCAACTTGGAAAAGGGAGAAGGACTATGTGTGGTCCCTTCTTCTTTTCCATGGTCGCCTGAAAAAAAAGTGTACCCGGCACGCGATGCACGCAAGTGCATCCACGGGATAACACTGTGGTATGGCCCGGAAACGAGCCAATCCACGTTAAATGTATTCTCGCCGCCGGGTACTAATGTAGATTTAACTTGACTTAAAAGTATTAATAATGTTAAAAACCATTTAAACATATAGCATTTTAAAATTTCCTTTGTAATCACTTCAATTACAATAATGCAACTAAAAATGTCCAGATAAGTCCCTCCTCTTCACCGGTCCATAACATCAGATGAATAGTTATAGCAGCCCTCTGTGCCATAATTGTGACTTAAGCTATTTGTGTGGGGCATGTGAAATTCTTGTTCGTGGAACAAACCTAGTTAAATTATGTTCCCATCTCCCAACGAATTTTAGCAGTTGCCTTTTAATATAGGCCATTGTCTCACAAAGTAGCGTTAACCACATTTTTTTATACCATTCCTGAATTATGGGCACCTGTTTTTGATTCCAGTGTGAAGCAATGGCCAATTTGGTTATTGCAAATGCTAACAGAGTACCCCTTAATTGTTTTGCATGCTATTGTCATCTTGTCGAAGATCACTCTGGAGGGACTTTCGGTGGGAAGGTATCTGTACAGAGCATGCTCTGCGATTTACAACTGACAATGTTTTGTTGCTGCATTTTACCAATTTGGGACTTGACCACCATGCATGCATACATGACCCTACTCCTCTGCTTCTACGTCAGTAGAGGCCTTAGAAGGGAAATTGATATGTAAAAGAAGAATTTACAAAATTGGTCATTTGTCAGGTTGCCTCGTCTTTTACCATCTTAAAACCCAATAACGTTTTGGGAAATACTGCTTCCTATAGCCCTCTCCCATCTTCAACACCTTTTTTATTTTTTTTATTTATTTATTTTTACAGCTATGAAACGATTTAATGTCACCATCATTAAATGGGTGGGATATGTATTCATCTCTCATATCATTGTTAAAATCTAGTCTCTTTTTAAACTGCAGTACATTTCAGGATGTCCTGTTTCTGTTCTCTTTCTATTCCATGTGTCCATTTATCGAAGCATAGGAAGTCCCTGAGGTTTGCAGTGGAGCAACACCACTACAAGTTCAAAGTCCTACCGCTCTGTCTTTTTCGGCTCGCAGGGCTTTCACCAAACAAATGGCAGTGTTGGCGGCTCGCCCCGGGTAGGAGGGCATTCATGTCTTTCCCTGTTTGGACAAGCTCGTCTGAGCTCGATGCACAGATCTAGTGTTGGAGCACTTGATCTGCACATGCACTCTATTGTACAAATTGGGGTTTTCCCATAACTTCAGAAAGTGTCAGTTACTCTAACCGAGTCCCTCCCATTTATGGGAGCTGTCTTAGAGACACTGCTGGGCAGGGTTTCACTCACTTGAACAGTGTGGTTCTGTGTGGTGGGCTGCGAGAGACCATTTGCTGCGAGACGCCGTGTTTCATCAACTCTGGCTCCAATTGATGGTGGTCACTGATGAACCTCTGATTGGGATGCTCACCTGTCGACTGACAGCGAGTGGACTGTGGTCTCCCTCAGAGCCTCTGGAGCACATCAATTTGCTGGAGCAGAGGATGATCAGGATGGTCCTTGGCTTCCTCCCATCTATGAAATGCAAGATTGTGCCGATCCTGTTGGACAACACAGTAACCATGCATAACCTCAACATGTCTTGTGGTGTGGGGTCGTTGAAGCTATGCAAGGAAGCAATGCAACAGTGGCTCTGGACGCTAGAGAACAGCATTTATCTGACTGCTGTCAATCTGGCTGGAAAAGAGAATGTTACAGCAGATTCCTTGAGCAGACCGACCTTGGCCTCCCACGAGTGGGAGCTTTGCAGGGAAGTTCTCCTTTTGGGGAACTTCTCAAGTAGATCATTTGGCTTCCAGTGTGAACAGGAAGTGCAATTTGTTCTTCAGGGAATTTCCTCGTCAAGAAGCTCTGGGGGACGCACATTATCCTTTTATCCATTCCTGCCTATCCCTGTCATTCTGCTGGTTCTCAGGAGATTGCACCTGTCCAGAACCACATTGATGTTGATTGCTCGGGACTGGGCCCGGAGGAGGTCGTATCTGGAGATGCTGGACATGCCCATCTGCCCTCCTTGGCGTCTTCAGAGTTGACTTGCTCTTCCAGTTGTGGGGCAAGGGGCAGAAAGGAATGGAGGGGTGGGCGCAGGTTCGGGTGGGTTCTCCAATCGGACTTCAACTGCCTGAACCTACATGCTTATTTACTGAGAGGCTGAAAAACTAGAAGTGGGACTTGCCGGACAACATCCTTGATTTGGTCCCCTCAGCTCGGAGACCCACAACAAAGTCAATTTATGCCTGCAGGTGGCATGCATTTTCATCTTGGTGCCCAGAGAGGGATATGGACCCTTTATCCTTTCCGTTATCCCCAGTTTGGGATTTTTTTTGCTGTCTTTGCCCCAAGCAGGCCTGCAGATTGGCACTATTAAAGTATACATCGCCACTATTTTGGTTTTTAAGAGGTCCCTGGAACATGGCTCGTTCTTCACGATCCCCACTGTTATGCTGTTCTTGCAGGGTTTGTGCCAGTCTCCTCCATGCCCGTTTGTGGTTCTGGCCTGGGATATACATTTGGTGTTTATTTTTTAGCCCCTCCATTCCTGTTCCCTGTTCTATTGGGTTGCTCACCCTTTCGTGAATTTCCTATTTTCCATCACTTGCCAGACTAGCAAGTGAGCGCTTTCTGTTAAACCTTGTGACCCTTTAAATTCGGTCAATTGTTCATTCGAACAGTTGTAAAACGAACAATTCGTATACAACCTTGATTGAGACCCCCTTTCCTTCTAAAAGTGTTCTTGGATTTTCATCTCTCTCAAAGATCCATCTTCTTAATGTTTTTTTTTTCTTCTGCCTCATCCTTCCAAAGCAGAGGAATGATTCTATGGGCTGGACATGGTGCAGACCCTCGGTTATTGCCTTTCTTGGACGAGAGAGGCCAGGAAAGATGAATAGCTTTTCATTTAAGCTGGAGCTTGTGCTGGCAAGGCTGTGACCAAACAGACCCTGTCAATGTGCGTCATTCTCTGCATCTTGGAATGCTATGGTCTGGTGAGAAATAATGTGCATCAGGGTATCTGAGCCCATTGTACCAGAAGAGTGGCTGCCACCTCTGTCCTGCAGAGGGAAGTCTGTCCTGGACATCTTCCAGGTGGCAAACTGGGCGCGTCTGCAACATTTGCTAAACACTACTGCTTGGATTCCCCTTCAAGCCACGGTGCCCGTTTTGGTAGGGCAGTCCACCAGAGTTACTGCGTTCGGAGTGTATCCTATATGACATGTCTGTGGAAGGAAGGAATCGGAGGAACACATTAAATCGGTTACATCTTGGTAATGTGCTTTCTGATGGATGCTCTTCGCATGGATTCCTCATCGCCGCCCATTCTTGTCAATCTCAAGGCTTCTCTCCTCCTCCTCACCTGATGGAGAGCCATGAGCCTTTTGACTTGCCCTCTTCTTTTTCTTAGAAGTTGTGCGCTTTTCCTTATGAAGAAAGGGTCTGTCACGAAAGGAAGCCACTCTGATGGCCCAATAGATGGGCCGACCAAAGGATCCCCCCCGGAACAGCCAGAGAATGGGGGGGGAGCCTGCAAGGGCAAATAAAAACAGTACAAGGAAAATTCCTTCACATTCTTTTAGAAACAAGTCGATGGGCAGTCAGTGAATCCAGTGAGGAAGTGATCCAAAATGAGGGTAGAGGTCGAGGTAAGGAGAAGGCAGGAAGGACTCCCAAAAAAGGATGAGAAACGCAGACAGGCCAAAAGGTAAAGAGAATAAGTGAAGGCAAGTACAAAAAGAGAGAGAGATGCGGCCGGGAGGATAACCAACAGGACGAAGGTGCCAGAAGGAGAGGAAAGGGAAGGGAACTAGCAGTGTGCTAGCAAAAGGAGAAATAACAAACAACGTATAACCCAAAAGAAAGGCAGGGTTGCAACGCAGGGAACGCCGGTTGCGACAGACTGATACGCAGCTGGAAGCGGCCATATTGAAAAAAGACTAGACAGTAACCCAAAGACAGAGGAAAATGTGGCAGAACATGGTGGCAGAGCACCCACCTGCACCATACACGCCAGGAAGGATGAGCGGTGACAACTTGCCCCTGATGGTGGATTGCCAACACCATCGTGGTCCCTCCACATTTGCGAACTAGTGAAAAAGGGTGGAACTGTCATGGGGCGTAGCTCTTAATATATACTGGGGTCTGACATCCTGTCCGGCGCCAGGTTGGGTAGAGTCTTCAGATGGAGCCGACGCAGAGTCGTGCTGTGCCACCTCTGTTGGCGGAAATGTTTCTGAGAACAGCTTTGCTGTGGATGGTATGTCATAGATGTTCCAGAACACGGATTCTTCATCCATCAGAGGACATAGAGAGGTAAGTCATTTTTCTTCTTGCCTTAATTTCTTAATTCTACAGGCCTTTTCTGTCAGTTTACACCTGAATGAAGCTTTAAATGGATTCCACTGGAGCCTTTTCCCCATCATGTGGGCCCTCAGTTTCTCAGAGCGAGCAGTGCCCACCTGCCTTCGCAACTGTAAGTAGTGCCACATTAAGTTCACGTGTCGTAGGTGTCTGATCGTTAAATCAATGTGATGTTGCCTGTGATGACTGGTGTCTAAGGGCATATAGTACCTGCTTAAATATTTTCTATGAGAATGTGAAGAAAACATAGCTTTTATACCTATGGTGGTGATGGTTTTACATGTAGGATAACTCCACGTTTTTGCATGGCCTGTAGTATGTTTTTTGTGGAGGGGATTCTGACCTTTTTGTTAACCCATTGAACTGTCCATAATAGCGTCCATGATGACATTACAATTACTAGCCGTTACAGAGATGCACTTTTGCACGAAGGCTATCAACACGGTTATGACCTGTTCAAAGAGGCCTTTTTCCCAGAGCGTGTCTGTAATTGGGGAGAGGGAACCTCCTTTTCTGCAGTGTCTAGCTAACTATGTCTTAGTGATTGAACTTTCTGAGAGAAGGTAGGTGTTGGTCTCATGTGGCTCTTAAGATGACTTCTTTCAAGTTATAGGTATGTTTACAGCATGTGGCTTGATGTTTGAGCAGCTCAGAGTTCCCACCTAATGTGCTCTATTCAGAACTACATACTTTTGTGTCACATTAGGGGATACATTTGTACATTGCTTGTTTTCACCCTTTGATGTCACTTCCTTGATTCCCTCTATCAAACCCCGAATGCAGAGGTTTTCCAGTCCATGGGCAGTTTTCAAGGTCTTTGGATTCATCAGCTCTAGATCTACTGCATCCTGTGTTTCTGCCAGATCTGCTCGTCTGTGTTCCAAGTCCTAATGGAAAGCATGGATAGATTCATATTCTTCCACCCTTTCTCAAAGTTGTAACCTGTCTTGTTTGACGACATTCAGTGATTTGTGTAGTTCTTTCGTTGCAGCCTGATCATGCTTGTGGTATCATCCTTGCTATGCTTATTGTGTGGAGATGTCTAGTAGTGTTGAAGAGTCTTCTCTCTCTGCTCTGATCTCCCAGTTGATATCC
Organism: Ambystoma mexicanum; assembly: GCF_040938575.1. Taxonomy (NCBI): domain Eukaryota; kingdom Metazoa; phylum Chordata; class Amphibia; order Caudata; family Ambystomatidae; genus Ambystoma; species Ambystoma mexicanum. The sequence goes on along the minus strand of NC_090929.1, from coordinate 686,767,743 downwards.
ATGGTTGCGTTCGCAGCACTAGGCGTTTGGTATACAGCGAACGGAGTCTGATTAGACCTCTAAAACGCATGCTTGTGCTAGAGTCAGTTGATACTTTGTGCTGGTTTATGATGCCTACATGTGGTGAGAAACTACAGTTCCTCACCCTTCGTGTTTGTTAATTAAGATGCGTTGTGGAGTTTGAGAATGGTAATATATCCTTGCTAATCTAATGAGATCAGCTGTGCATTGATTTGTTTTCAAAATAGCAGAAAGGCTCAGCAATCTCTGGCCTAAATCAAACACATGCTGACTTGAGTGCTCATTTAAGTGATTTGTAGTGAACTTGCCTTTGCTGCAATGCTACCTCAGATTCTTTATTCAGCCACTGTTGTGTGCACTGTAGTTTCTGTGCCTCCAAAGCTGCCAGCTCAGTCTTTAGCCTCTATTAACCGTGCTTTGGGCATACTTTCAAAATCTGGAGCTGTGCAACTTTTTCGGCTACTCTGCACTTTAGGCTCACCTTTTACTTTGTTCACAATGGCACAATGGGTGACGCGGGCATTCTATGGGCGGCACCTTTTTTCTTTTTTTTTTTTTCCAGCTGTACATGGGAGGGGGGGAGAACCAACCTTGGCTAATGTGCCTTCTTCTGTGCGTCTGCGTCAAGACCGAACACGAGCATTCTGCTTTACTCTTTAATGCCACTTCTCATAGCTGCTCAATTCAAAACTGTCACCCAAAATCAACATCTTTTTATTTTTCTTCTTATAACAATTCAGAAAAAAACAAAAAAAGTCCACAAAACTACTGCCATCTGGGACTACGAATCCGCACAAGTCCTCAAAGCTCCTGTAGTTTTGACCCTAAACTGATCACCAATACAGTCCCAGCAACTGCCCTTACATCGCATCCTGCTCAAACTCCTTCCTCTTTCTTTGCTGCTTCTCTGAGATAAGTCACCTTTATCTGAGCTCTGTCATTTATTGGGTTGTCGGGGGTGCTTGCAACGTAGAAGTGATTGTTCTATTTTGTAAATATGGGTGCTTACTTGTTTTTGATCAAGAGAGGGATGCAGAGTAGTGCACGTGTGGATCTGGTCAGCGCGGACCCGTGGGAGCTTTGGGAGCTGCTTTGGTTGAGTCGTGGAGCGTCTGAGTAATTATTAGGAGAGCACCGGGGCTGCAAGTCATCCTGCTCACTCTCGGGCGACCGGTGCTCTCCGTCAGAAGCTTTGGGGACCTGCTAAGGAACAGGCCGCGGCAGTTTAGAGTAAAGGACCTGCCGGATTCTCCCAAACACGTGACTGGAGCGGCTTCGCATCTGCACTAGCCATGTTTTCGTTTAGATTACCGCGGAGAGGAGTTTGAGCCATTTTCTCTGCCCACATGGCCTCTCCCCCTTCCCCCTGTTCCCCCCCCCCCCCCCTGTTCCCCCACCTGTTTCCCCGCCCATTTCCCTCCCCTTTCCCCCCCTCTCCATATAGTGCAGAGGAGTGTGATGGGACAAATATCTGTCCCTCAGTTTTAAGAGGGTCCTGGGGGACTCGCTAGTTGGAGCTGTGTCCTAAGGGGGTAGAACCTATTCAAGAGCAACTAGCTGCACTGGAGTCTCTCATATCGGCTAAAGTCCCTAAAAGAAGGAAGAGAGAGCTCAGCCCTGGTGAGGGAACCTCTCCGGACCCACAAAAGTGAGCGCTTAAGGGGGTGGACAAGACCCGGAAGAGCCCCCACTCTTCTAACCCCCACACCTCGGGTCAGATAGCAGGGGATAAGATCAAGCCCCGGAGGTTGCTGGACCCTTTGATCAGCTGAGCCTTGTACTCCCTATCCCAGGGGAGTTAACTATAGGTTGAAGGCGATAGCTCCTCGGAGGAGGTGGTCGAGGAAGTCCTCCTCAGGGAGAATGTGGGCACTGGTGGCAAAGGACTCGAAGTCCGGAGGAAGATGACATGTTTGATCCCGATTGTGTCAGACACCCAAAGTCTACAGAATGGTCACCATTCCCTAGAGTGGCTCAGTATTTGGCGCAGCGGATTCGCAAGCCCTTGTAGAGGGAAGTGTGCTTCAGAATGAGGGTGGCGTGCCCAAAAATGGAAACCCCAGAATTGGACACCAAGATGGCCACCTTCATGACTAAGGCCACGAATGTCCCGATTTGTAAGGAGCCATACGACTCTCGAAGGCTCAATCTTCTGTTCATAACATTTTCCCAGGGCTCGTTTTCGCCTGTACCGGTCGCCATAGAGGCCACGCACTAGTTGTGCCTTCGTAAGACGGCCTCGGGGTCCAGTACTGCGAGAGCTGGCAACAGGACGCCACCTTCCTCGCCAGAGGGAGAGGTTTCCGTGGAAGGAGAGGCCGTGGAAATTTCTGACAGCACAACTCAGCCGGCGGTAAGTGTACAGAACGGGGAGTACCCCAGGGTTGAGGGGTGGACAGCTTTGCATGTACGCTGGTGGCATGACTTCTCAAGAGATGCCTGGGTGTTACAGGCAGTTGTAGGTCTGAACCTAGGATTCGTAGGTCTACTGCAGCAAGCCCGCATCCCATCAGGCATCCACATGTCCAGGGACGAGGAGGAACTCCTGGAGAAGGAGCTGCTAGCCCTAGTACGAAGGGAGCGATAGAGAGATTCACTGACGTAGGTCAGGGGTTTTACAGCAACATGTTCCTGGTCCACAGGAAAGGAAAGTCGAGTCCCGTGATAAACCTGAAGGAGTTGAACGGGTGGTTGATATACAGGCACTTCAAGATGGAGGGCATTCACCTCCTCAGTGACATGTTACACAAGGGAGATTGGTTAGCGAGGTTAGACTTGAAGGATGCCTATCTGACCATTCCAGTGGCTCAGGAGTTCAGAGTTTTTCTCAGGTTCCGCTGGAAGGGACAGAGTTGGTGTTTCGCGTGTCTACCGCTCTGTCTCTCTGTCTGGCCTTGGCCCCCTGGGCTTTCACGAAAAGCGATGAGGCCGGTTGCGGAAGAGATCAGAAACAGGAGTATCCCAATAATTATCTACTTAGACGATATCTTGGTGCTCGCTCAGAGCAGGAAGGCCTTGAAGGAGCAAGTACAGTGGATGACCACGCTCCTCTGCTCGCTCGGATTTCTAATAAATTGGTAGTAATCGGAACCCAGTCCAAAGCAGCGCCTGGAATTCCTGGGGTTTGTCAATGACACCAGGAAGGCCAGGGTGGAACTGCTGCAGCAGAAATGGAAAGGTATAAAGAAGGAATTAAAGAACGCAATGGGGAAGTCGCATATGTCACTTCAGAGTCTGGCACGGATAGTGGGACTCCTGGCAGCATTCATTCAGGCTATTTTTCCAGGGCCTCTTCACTACAGAGTGCTCCAGAGACTAGAAATCAGGCATTTGCAAGGCGGGTGAGGTATCACCAGTTGGTGCCGTTAGACGAAGAAGGGAGAGTGGAGCCTCAGTGGTGGCTGGACAATATAGAGGCATGGAACGGCAGGGCGCTTTTTGGGGATGTACCGGAGTTAGTGATACAATCGGATGCAAGCAGGTTCGGCTGGGGCGCCAGATGCGGGCAGCTGCAGACAGGAGGAAGATGGTCGGAGGAAGAGCTAAAGCTTCACATAAATTGCTTAGTTAGCAGGATCGTTCAGTGAAAGCTCTCGCCAAAGGTTGAGTGAATTGCTGCATTCAGCTGAGAATGGACAATATCTCAGCAGTTCGGTATATAAACAAGTTAGGAGGAACAAGATTGATATTGTTAGCGGAAATAGCAAAGGATTTTATTACTACCTACAGAAGAAGTTGGTGTTAACAGCACAGTATCTTCCAGGGAAGCAGAGCATGATTGCAGACTGGAACTCCAGGTATCTAGACTCCAGCAATTGGATGTTGAGCAGACAGATTTTTGTTCGGCTGCAGAGTCTGTGGGGCCCGGTAGAGAGAGATGTCTTCGCCTCCAGGTTTGCAAATGTTACAGCTCGAGGCTGGATCCTGAGGCTATGGGGATGGACGCTTTCCTGCACATTTGGGTAGGGGCTCTTCATTATGTGTTTCTCCCGTTCATTATGTTAATGAAAGTACTAGCGAAGGTTCACCGGGAATGAGCAGAGATTGTTTTGATAGCGCTGCTTTGGAAATCGCAAGCGTGGTTTCCAGTTCTGATGGAACTTTGCTCAGATTTTCCGAGACTGGTTCCATGGGAAGCAGACCTTCTATGCGAGGGCAGAGTTATCCCTTGGTCCAGATGGGCCCCTGCAGCTTTTGCCATGGAGAATTTCAGGAGATGATGGGAACTGTCAGGTCTTTCGTGAGAAGCTGCAGACTGTATCGGAGAGTCTTGGGCCCCCTACACGCTTAGGATCTATGATACAGCTTGGGCAAAATAGGAGGAATGGTGTGAGCAGCAAGGTGTTCATCCTGTTTCGGCACCTGTAGTACACCTGCTCAATTATTTTAGCAGAGGCGTCTGGTAGAGGACAAGCTTTTCGTACACTGGGAGTGTATCGATGAGCGATTTCTGCAGGACAAGACAGTTGTGAAGGTTGACCTATCAGAGAGCATCTGGCTGTAGTAAGATTGCTTAAAGGGATCAGGATGCGTAAACCTCCGGTCCCCAGGTACTCCGTTTTGTGGGACGTTGAGGTAGTTTTTGCCTTTTTAAACAATAGCCAGTTAACAAGTCTCTATCAGTACAACGGCTGTCGGGTAAGTTAGCAATGTTTTTGTGTTCAGTTTGTTTGAGAGTTTCGGATGTGAAAGCATTGGAGGTTAATAGAAACGTTTTCTATCCAGAGGTAATAGCCTTCTAGATTGCACAGAGAACTAAAAGCGTGTCTTCAGTGATTTCATTCTCTTATTTCCCAGAAGAGCCTAAGTTGTGTGTGGCATGGTGCATCAAAGAATGAGAGAGTGCCTGAGTGTTAGACCAACAGGTATTCAACAGCTGTTGATACCACATAGATAGCCATTTCATGCAGTAACTGCAGCCTCTGTAGCCAGATGGGTGAGAGAGATCATGTGTTGGGCTGGTATAGATCTGAATTGTTTTGGGGCTCACTCATTTAGGGGAGGTATGGCTTCTAAAGCATTCGCAGTGGGGGTTTCTCTGTATGATAGTTTGAGGGCAGCTGATTGGTCTTTGGAATCTACGTGTAAGACCTTTTTAGTTTAAGCCAGTCTCTACTGTGGCTAGCGTGGTGTTGGAAAGCTTTGAACAAGCATAATGCTCTCCTCCGGTCTTGACATAGAATGAAGATTACCTAGCCTGTTAGCGCTGGTAGTCTTGATTCTATTAAAGACAGAGGCGAGCAGTATCCCACCCTTAGAGCAGTATCCCACCCTTATACGCAGAAAGAGATACATTTTGCTGTATCTTGTCTATGTTAATGTGACGGCGTCTGCGTATTCCCATGTGTATGTGTTTTGGTTTGCATTCTAGGAGAGGAGTCCAAGAGCACCTGAGAAAATTGGACGATCTGGCTAGGGGAGCTAGAGCGGAGGAGTCGACTGGATGTTGATCTGGAAAGAGTTACGGTTCCTTGTTTGGAAAAGTGGAGGAGTTTCTTTGTTTATTGACTTGATAAGACATCAAAGAAAGAGGAAGGAGTTTGAACAGGATGTGATGTAAGGGCAGTTGCTGGGACTGGATTGGTGATCAGTTTAGGGTCAAAGCTACAGAATCTTTGAGGATTTATGGGGATTTGTAGTCCCAGATGGCAGTTTTGTGGACCGGTTTTTCTGTTTTTTTCTGAATTGTTAAAAAAAGAAAAAGATGTTGATTTTTGTTGACTGGAAGTTTTGAATTGAGCTGCTATGAGAAGTGGAATTAAAGAGTAAACCATAATGCTTGCTTCAATGTCTTTAATCGAATCAAGACTACCAGCGCTAACAGCCTGGGTAATCTTCATTCTCTTCCATTCAGCTAATAATGCCTGCTTCAGAACTGTTTTCCATTCTGAGAATAGTGGTAGAGGTTCTTTCCTCACATCGGCAGCCAGAGATCCCGTGTCAATTTGCCATTACTCGGGGTTGCTGGCCATACTGCCCCAAATACTAATTTTCTGGATATTTTAAAGTATATAGAAATTCCAACATTGGTTTATCTAGTGCTGTAGGTCCGTTTATTGCCTGGAAATAGTTTAAAAAAAAAAAAAAAAAGTTGTATTGAAGGATCAAAGATAATAAAGAAAATAGGATAACATAGATTCTTTGAGCTATACAGCATCTTTTCAGATGATAAAGCGTTAAGAGTTTGTAAAAGTGAAATGCAGAGCACTTTTAGATTTAAGCAGCAGCATTATAAAACTTATCCTTGTAATGGACTACTTTGCTGCAGCAAGCGTTTGTTTTAAACGTCATGTAATATAAATATCAGAAATTGTAATTGGGTAGGGCAACGTACTGGTTTCGTAACAAAGAGAAGTCAAAATGTGTTATTCCTGTTCAGAAGTCTCACGTTGGGGGCTAGTTTGAAACAGAAGGCTTGATGACCCCACCCAATGTGTTTTTTAGGACTTGGAAGAGGTACCCAGAAGATCCATCATCTCCCTCACCAACCGTAAATCCACAACCAGAGTTTTTGTGTGCTGAACAACCAATCAGAGAATTATAGTAAAGACACCAAACAAAAACCGCTGCTGTCTTTTAGAGATGCCAAAGTGGTGGTAGATCTACCACCTGAAAAATTCAATTTTTTTTTGGCTGGGCTCCTGGAGAAAAACTAGATATTGTGCCACTTGAGACACTCTGTGATGCCAGCTTTAGTGCTGTCTACAAAGGACCCTATTGCAGCTTAGACGTCCCCATAACGTGACTAGGCAAGTTAGCCCTAAATGTAATGAGGGAATGTCTGTTTTTTGTTTAACCCATGACTTGTGGATATATAGGTTCGGCTGCAGACAGGAGCAGAAGACTTGGATAATCAAATTGCTTTGTTCCTGTGTGTGTTGCAGTTTTGGTCTTATCAGGACCACTGCTGCAGATCTTCCTGGATCCAACTCTATAACTGGCTTTCCAGGCGACTTGATGTGCAAGCCTCTATGGAGGGAGGTTGGGAATTGAGAACCATCCATTAAGCACTTTATCCTGGGTTTGCGCACTACCAAATGGATGCGAGCCAGTGTGGAGCTTGTGAGAATGAAGTAGGTTGGTGGCCTGCCTGCTTTGAAACAGTACAGTGTGGACCGATGTCGGGCAATGGTAAACAGGTGTGGTTTTCGTAGTTCAGGCACAGAGTAGCCAACAATATGCAACTCCAGCTGCAAGATATCACATGAATATTAAACTCTCATAATGAGACACTTGGAGATAAAAAGGCTTGAGAATTGAGAAGGGTGTTGGGGTTTGGAAACAGGGTGCGCTAGAGTGTGGCAAGGAGAGAATATTATGGAGAATCGGGTTAAGGTAGTGAGAGAGATGGAGGGGGAAGTAAAGGAGTTGGTAGGAGAAACCGAGGTGGAAGAAAATACTGGCCTACTAAAGGGAGAAACAGTGAAGGAAGAGACTGAAAGGGAAGGGAGAAGAAGTGATTACATATACATCATAGGAGGTGTCAAGTTAAAGAAGAGCTGATGAATAGAGCGTGGTGACTGTAGAGGAGGGAGAAGACCAGTTGGTAGGAGGAGAGGAGAGTTTTGTACCACTGAAGAGGAAATAAATGAGGTAAAGTCTGAGAGGCTGGAGAGGGCAGATAGAAAGGCCAGCAAGATCTTGCAAGAGGAAGATGTGACCATTAGCACTTAGAAGAACACGCAAGTGCTAACTCATTGTGTAAATACAAAATGTCTATCATTGATTGCTGCAGTTTGAAAGTAGTTTTTTTCTTGTTGAACACGGACCTCATTGAGACGAAAAGCGACTTTTGGAAGTATGGTGCAGCTTCATGGATCAAAGTAAGATTCTTTTCTTAGCAAATGGATGTGATATTCCCGGCTCCTACAGTGTTCATAGACAGCTGGCTAGTATAGGTACAGGCTTAGTTGGACTCCTGCTGTTTGCAACGTGGGCTTGAGCCTGCGATTACAACCCGCGTTCTGAACATTTGCATTTGCCTGATGCCCCAGGTACGGTGCTAATGTGGCACTGAGGCCTCCTATATCCCAAATATTCTTGCTGCAGCCCCAAAACCTAATCTTTAGCCCAAAGGCTGACCACTGTGGACATCAACTGTGGCGAGTGCAGATACTACCTGACTAATGCAATGGACAAACCATCACACTGCTACAAGTGCCAAATAAAAAGTGCGTGACAATAAAAACCTGCAATACTGTGACTAGTTGCAGCACCTGTGGGAGGAGCCTATGTGAAGGTGGCGAAGGTCTGACTACAGTTTTCAGGAGTCCTTAATTTTACCTGTTTTAGTTCAGGCATGTGACAATTCCAGGCAATTAGTCCCTTCTCGCCAAGGGGGAGCCACCCCCTTTGGGGATAGGGATGTGAGCCTGCTATGCATTATTCTTCCGAGGGGACAGGACAAGCAGGATCCCATTGGCAGAGCTTCGCTCATCCCCGCTACCTCTCCACACCCCCAAACTCCGGGACAACTGCCAAAGCAGGTATTCCCTTTCACATCCCAGCTCCAAGAATTTGTAAGGTATATGGGATTTGTGCAGGAGAGCAATGTGCAGGGCCCCTTAAAGGTGGATGACTTGGCCTGTGACTTAGTCAATTTGCAGGCCCTGATGAAACTGAACCACTGGGATGTCTCCCAGTCCATGGAGGGTCTAAAATATGCCAGGAGCAAGAGAGCCCAGCAGAGGAATATGAGACACTGGCTTGCCTTGCCACACAAAGGGGGAAGTCATTGCCCCCTCAGCAGTAGGTGAACGGGACAGGCATGCAGTCGGCGTGATGGGCAGGGACTCTATGCAGACTGCGGAGCACTGCTTTGTCCCAGGCGTCCGGGACCCGCTGGAGAGGAAACATACCAGCAACCTGCTCCTTCCCAGACAGGCGTAAAGAGCCAAGGCGAAGCAGCGCACCGGGCCAGAAAGAGGAAGCTGGTCTGTGCAGTACCAGGAAAATGCCTCCACAACTGAACCACACTGCTGGAGCAAAGGTACGGGTTGCGGCACGGAAACGGATGGACGGTGGTCAAGCATGCCAACACTGGGATAGCATTCAGAAGACCCTTGAAGAGATAAAGTGAAACCTCCAGAGAAACCACAACCAAAGCGAGGTCATACAGGTCCATAGCCTAGAAGGGGTTTACATTCAGAATACCCAAGAAGTGTGTGAAACCGCAAGAGCAATCCCAGCGAAATCTGAGACAGGCCGGCCCGTAGTCTGCACAGGGCTAAAAATTGAAAATTCCCAGCTAGGCGGTCAAGGGCACGAAGACCAAAAACCTAAACCAAGAACTGGACTACTTGATGAAGCCATTTTGTGTCAAAGGAACAGTAAGATACATTTCCTTTTATGTTATTTGTTTTTTGGAGAGCCGAGGTGAGAGCTGGGAGAGGGACTTTGTTTCAAATACTTTTCATGTGTACTTTGGATCCCCCGAATCGGGAACTGAAAGACTTTTGAGAACTCTTTGTTGGGGGTCAGAAAACGAGCTACCACCCAGTGAACGAACCGACATATTCGAAGACGTAGCTTAGATTGTATTTCTTTAATAGTACTACTGATATTGGGGTAGCGTAGGTTTTGACAGAGGGCAACGTTAATTTGTTCGGCATCCTGACCAGCACCCGTTTGTTTTTGTTCTTTTAGTCTGGCGAACTCACAATAGTTGTAGGGCTTAGAGAAGGTTTGCTTTAATTTTAAATAGTTGTTGAGGCATGTTCTCTTGTCAGTCTCCTATTTCTGGCTTACTAATGTTTTCAGCAGCCCTGAACCCCTTTGTAATGAAACCCTTGAAAAGGTAACTTCAGATTGCCGGATTCATTGTCTTGACCAGTCATAACTGGAAATATCAAAACTTTCATTCCACAAAGGTGACCCAGTAAAGTGCTATCCAATTTCACGAGGTTTAAGAGGAAGCTTGACTGCTAGAAGAACCTTTGCCTAGGATTTTTCATAACCCTCTAATAAATTAAGGCAGGGCAGCCCAATCTAAGAAGTTGATTTTGAACGTCTCTATGAAGAGGCAATATGATAAAGTGCAACAGTGTGGTATTTTTCCATCACATCTGAAAATAACTTCTTGCTCTAGTTTTCCTAACCATCTCCATGTAAGACCAGCCATAGATGAGTATTAAATTGAAAGTGGACAGCTAACAAGCCAACCAGTTGTTTATTTAACTACACAAGACCTTGCTGGTCTCCTAATGGGGTTCCTAATTGCAGTAAGCGCTTGCTTCTCTATTCATACTGAGTTGTCACCCTCAATTGCCCCCAATTTTTAAAGTCTTGTATTGGCATTTGAAGTTGAGACTAATTTATTTATTTTAGCCACATTATATCCTTTGTTGTCTCGCTTTTCGTAGTATATTTGATTATTTTCTGTGTCCACTGCAGACTTGTCAGTACATTCTAGCTGAGTGATAAAGCAGTTGGCGTATTGCAGATATAATCTGAAACGTACTGCATACCTAGCTACAAATGTGAGGGGGGGGGCATTTTAACCATTTGAAGTATTTGTGTATAAACGCCAATTGGGGAAAGGTTTGAATGTCCACAAGTCAATGTGGGACTAATGTACAAATAATTGGACTTGGGAGCATTTATATCCAGGTCCTTGCACACTATCAAGGCCTAGTTTGAGTTAATTGTTCTTTGTAAACCCAGAGTCCTTCTGGAAACTAGGACTGCACCATATGCTCGTAGACCGCACTGCCAGATTGCAGTCAACTATTATTGGGCATATGATTTAGTCTACTGCTGGAAATGTTAAAGACTGTGTATACATTAAAGGAGGGTAAGAATGGCAAAGATGGGAACGTTGCCTGTTAGTCATGAATGCTAGTAATTTCAAGATCAGAATGATGAAATATTGATATATTTTGATCTCTTGGCATCCTTTTCAAAGCCAAGTAAGTCACATGTTTCTTCTGTTAGGTAAGTCAGAAGCACCAGACTGGTCCCCATAGCACAGATCTAGCCACCCTCCACCTGTTTACTTATTAGCATATATTATCTCTTCCCCAGTATAGAGAACTTTGATACTCCTAGAAGTCTTGAAGTTGTCAGCATTTATACTCCCTCTCGGCACTCCTAATTTTATTTAAAAAATCAGAGCTGTAAATTCGTCGTTATTGAACTTTTAAGTCTTGTACATTTTTTGCTTCCTTAACAAAAGACTAACTGATGTCCGACTGAATTGGCACACGCAATCCTGCTTAAGCAGCCTTTCATTTTTTGGTTTATCTGCACTCCTATGCTAAGGCTTGAAATCCTCCAAATCAAAAACGGCCACAGCTTACGTTGCTGTAATGAAAAATAAGCCCTACCCAGAGGAGAAGAATGTTGTCATCCATTTTAATCTCCATACGTGCTCTGCAATATGTTAGGAAGTTATTGAAGAGTTGGACTAGATTTATACATGGTCTCGGTATGTGCAGAATGTATAACTGGCTGCAGACAGTCAATCATCTGATGTCCCAGGGTTCGAAATTGAAGGGAGCACAGAGGTATTTAGCTCAACTCCTCACGCCAAATGATGCCAAACTAACACACCCATGGGAATGTAATTCTGCGTTTGGGATAATTTATAGAATTAGGAGTTCTAAACAATGGACAAAATGATATGCATCTTATATGGAAATTAAATTTGCGGAATTCTATGTACTAGCTCCTCGTTCCTCAGTGGTAGCTCCAGGTCACTGGTTAACGCTGGATACCCAAGAGCTGCTTTTAGCTCCTGCTTACATGATCTTAATTTCAATCCTTGTGGCCTGAGAGAAACCTTTCCTGTCTCTGTCCATCCTCCAGATCTGATACAGCAGCAAATGTATTGGACAATACAATGAAGCATAGGATTCATATATTTGAGGGCCATTTATATTCCTTATCTATTTTACTGGTGGTCTGTTGGCTACGCTAGCATTTCCCAAGGGAAATGCAGAGTAAGACAAATATGACCCCCCCCTAAAAATATTAATCACTTTGACCCTGGGTGAGATCGTCATGCTAGAATTTCATGGCAGTCTTGACCATGGTGAATGCCATATATGTGACGCAGAACAGTTATTGATTAATATCTTTCCCCAGTTTGTGATTCATTTACTTGTGGTGCATTGGCCAAGATAGCAACTAATGTTGCTTTTGGGGGATTGGTGTAGGGAGGAGATGGTGTATTTTCTGGTTTTAAAATGCCCTTTACATCAAAACATCTGCCGGTTTACTTTTTCGATGAAGCATGAGCGATGAATGAAATGAGGCTCATTTAACGGATAGCAACCATAACTAAAATAAAGTTGACCATACCACCACCCTGTCTCCCCCCCCCCCACCCCTCCCCACAGTCCCTGAAGTTTCTTTGTTAGCTCGTTCTTCCCATGGCCTTTTTTGAACTTGTGCTCTGTGATGGACTGCTGAAAGTACTGGAATTGGTGCCCAGGTTTGCCGGCACCCACTTGGTTGCTTGGACTCATTGCAACTGGTAATGAAAATGTTGCTCATAAATCAGCAGAACTCATCATGAGGGTGTGGTGCATACAACCCTCGGTGACACGGACCAAACCCCAAGTAGTGCTATGACGCAATAAAGAAGTAGACACTGTGAAGGAACCATGGACTAATGAAAGGATCAATTGTATTTGGCAGAAGATGGGATATGTGTGCTAGAAGGGCCTAGTTATGGTTCCAGAATGTTGTTCGGTTTCAGTCCTGTCCGGTGACCAGTGGCCTAATAAGGTGAGTGGTCTGGAGGGCAGGGTTAATATAGAGTGGTCAGTTCCCGAGAGCAATGGCATGCTGCTTCTCTTGGCTTGCAAGACAACGAATAAAGCTGCCTCTTTTTGTCATCACCTGAAATTGATGCGTGAGCTTAGTTTCTCTTTCAACTTTTACCATCGTAGTGACAAGGCTTCAGGAGCATGAGCAGATTTATTTGGTCTGCAATAAGCAAAGGTACAGCCTAACTCTTAACACCATAGACCCGTGCCCCCCACACCACTCCTTCCTGTTTAGATTGTTTACTGGTAGTGGTGAAGTGAAGAGGTCAGGTTTGTCCCCTTAATATTTTCTTTCTCTACACTATTGCGAAAATGCTTAGGACGCTCGTTTATTTCTTAACTTCTGTCTATTTACTCCTCAAAGCTCCAGGGGCCATAGGTGACACAATATTAACCTCACCTATTGGCTTTACTGCAACTTTCACTTTGAAGTAGTCTTAGGCAGTGCACATTCTGTTGATAAATATTAAAGATTTAGAAATGGTACTATGTAGATGGAACCAGAAGTAGCGTAGTTTATTTGGTAAGGAGACGTTTATTAATTAAGCCATTCTTTCCTGTGTAATATTATTGTCTATGAGAAGACTTCATTCTTCTTCATTCTAGATCTTTTGTTTACAAGATTCTGTGGCCTTTTTTTAAACAGCAGCCCCATGCTGTAGGTGCCTTTTTTTAGGATTGTATTTCCTTCTGCCTACGTAGTGCTGAGCAGTGTCTTTATCTAGCTATGTAGTAGTCGTATGGTGTTCAGAAAATACCTTCATCTCCAATAGAGATTCAGCTATATATGGTAGCAAAATACTCATACTTGGAAGTATTGCATTTTCGATTTTGTAACTGCAAAATGAGCAAGGGTTATGTTGGTATGTATTAACATCCAGGGTAGGCAGAGGAGCCAATCACTTCACTGATTTCGGCGCACTTTTAGAGAGTTGTGCGCACCACATTCGTCTGCAATAAGCAGTGCTCCAGATAAGATTTTGAGGTGGGAGTATTTTACTTCCTATTTTTAAACTTTGAGAGTAAATGTGATTTTAAGAGAGTAAAAATGACTTCTCCTTTGCAAGAGCGTAAAATGTATGCAACACCCTGCTGACGTGTGCAAAAACTGTATGGAAATCATTACTAGACGGCAGCTTTCTGCATTGTGACAGACACCTTTCATTATTTCTCTAAGGTCTGACGTCCCCTGTATATATTTAAATGTTGAAAATACAAAAACCTAGCCAATTACACAGTAAAGCAAGCATGAATAGTATTGAGTATTTTGAGGTTCAATAGCAAAATTGTCTTTTGATGTTTAATGAAAGTCCTCATTTCCTCGAGCTGTTACTACCTGATGGTATGCCAATGTTATGATACAACAGTGCAGAGAGGCAAGCACTCCATGCTAAATTCTATACCCAATCGCATGGTCCAGTGGTTATTTATGTAGCGCTTTTGGCAATGCGGTATACATTGAACGAACATATTTATAACAATTATCACCATACCGAAGTCGGTACTCCTTTATCGACCTCGAAAGGAGGAAAGGCTGAGTTAGCTTTGCTGGGATTCGAACCTGCAACCTACAGATCATGCACAGATTGCATTCAGAAGTGCTCAACCGGCTGAGCTATCTTATTGGCTTACATCCTTCAGAGGTCAGTGAACTGCATTGACTGAGGTGCAATAATCACATTGCCTAGATGTTGGACGAACCACCTATGAAGCGCTACATGAAGTTAAATACCTATCTGAATTATCACAGGGATAGGTTTTGCTGAGTTTCTATTTCAATTACAAATGTAACTTTCATTTGTTGGTTTTTGAACAGAGCTTGCACTTCCTGGAGAGTCAGGTTTTGGATGTTTTTATTGTAGTCTTGAAGATTTAAGAGGCTAGAACACAGGTGATTGGTGTAATGACGCTCACCCTTGAGCAAAGACTCTGCTGCCACTGGCCATTTATAATAATGTCCCCCCATTGACTGCAAGGTTGAATGGATGTAAACTAGACTGTGCATAGTCATCATTTTACACACTTTTTATAATTAGAGTGTAAATTAAATTATAAGTGTAAAAATGATCTGCCTCCGCATGATTATGCACATAGCACCAAAACTCTGAGAAATACAATTGTGTAATACACAGTGCTTCTGTTTGCTCCACACACCACAGCAGAAGCTGCATGGAAAGAAACCATTCCTTTTATCACAGTGTGCAGTTTCTTTTTCTGAAAGGCTTCAGAGAAATACATTCTGTTTCAGAGACTTTTCTCCATGCCTTAAATATCCATGTAGATAAAAAAAATCACATGAAGTGTTCTGGTTTCTGTCAAGTAATCTGACCTTTGCACTGCCCTCTTCTCTAAACTTGGGTGTAAATGTACACAGGAAAATAATAGAGCTGTCGTATAAGATTTTCATGCGTAAAAAGGCCTAGTACGCACTTTAACTGGAGGCCTGGCAATAAGAATCCTCCATTCAATGCTTTCCATGCTCTCTAAACTGCGGCCCACTCTCCCTTGTGGCCAGATACTTCACCCCCCTGCCTTTCCGCCTCTTTGTTTGGGCTGCTCCACCTCATCCTGTTGTATTTTTTTTTGCCCTCAGTCCTGCAATTCACCCACATTTTGTCATAGAAATGTGATGTGCGCTGTTGTGTAGTGTAATATTTATTGGTACATTGAGGCAGCATCACCCAGGCTGGGTTAGAATGTTTAGAGTTGAATCTAGGAATGTTGGGAGAGATCTAGGCCAGTTGATGTCAAGCACTTGAGGATGAAAGGTGTTACTTCAGTGTCTCTGCTTTGTCTGATACTAATAAAGACATGGTCCTTTTTGAGAGTCTTCCCATTTATTATAGTGGCAACGAGCTGCTGCTCTGTGACTGCAGTGGAGGGGAGCAGCAAGCGAACCCATGGTTTGAGTGGTCTTTTGCTGAGGACATGGATTGTGAACTGCCATTGTGTGGATCTGCAACAGGCTGGTGAAGAGAGTTGGAACGCATCTGGCGCTCACGTCGGGGGGGTGGGGGTGTGCCGTTCCGCTTGGAGGGCAGTGCCCGAGACAGTTTGGTGCTAGACCTGCCACCGCCGCACTGTCAGTGTCGGTTTTGGGGGTGGAAGAGTTGGGTGCACAGCACAAGCCCTTAGAGTGATCTGTGGGGCATGCACGTGCTCTTGGTTTTGAATGCCAGCGCGAGCGGTGCGTGTGGAAAAAACGGAGAACATCTTGAGCATGGAGAAACGTGGCAGCCATTTTGGTTGTTTGGGCAATCTTGGTAAACATTTGCATGGAGAAAGATTGGAGGAAAGGACATATTTCAGTACAAGGGTGCACGGCGACCATCCTGGTTTCTATGATAACTGGCATAAATGAGTGCCATCGTCTTTGTCAAAGTGGATTATAGTTACACACTTATGTGTTTCAGTTGGTAGTGTATGCTGTGCAATTTCCCCATGAGAAGTGCTTACTCTGCAAGGGCACACACTAACAGTTGTAATAAGGAAGGTTACCAACATCTCATGGTGAACATTCCAGGTCTCGCTCTGTTCTTGCTCCAGGGTGGTGGTGAGCCTATGATGAGATGAAAAGATTGGAAAGAAGACTTTCTAAAGTTTGTGCTTGTCTACGGACCAAATTACTGATAGGAGCGTAAAGATGCGCTTCTACTTGTGCATGGGGTCCAGGAAATATTGAAAAGACTCCCTTATACCACAACTGAAGATGGGTTGGCTTTGAACACTTTTGAGACCAGCCTCGACAGACACTTTGAAGTTAAACAAAGAAAAAATCCTTGCTTGGAATCCATTTTCTACTAGGGAGCAGAAGGACGAGAGCATCAAAGAGTTCATGACAGTCCTGAGGGGTTTAGCAGTCAAATGCCAATTCAAACCATGTTTCCTGGAGGAACACTTGAGAGACCAGTTAGTGCGAGAGGCACTCTGCAGGGAGAAAGACCCTAATCTTGATGGGCTGTGGAAATGACCAAACAAGTAGAACATACTACCTACTACCTCATGCACCAGGGAATTGTGCAGATAACGTTCAAAGGGTGCAAAGGCATCTCCAGAGACCAATCTAGTAGGCAGGGATAAGTCCTCAGTAAAGATTTCAATCTAGGAAGGATGTTATTGGAGACAGACTCGGAAGGGAGAACCAAAGATAAGGGGAGAGCGAGAAACGACATCTCCTGCAAGGAAGGAACTCGCAATTGCAAAATGTTTTGCTATTTATGTGGCGCGTAGGCTGTGTGGTAGAAAGGGTCACTTGGTGAAATGCTGCAGGGTGAGAGGTAGTCGCTCCGGGCTGGTCATTGAAAATGTTTGTGATGACGACTATGAAGTTTATGATGGGTTATATGTTGTAAAAGTGGTGATGCAATTTGTGAGGTGAGAATTAAAAATCCCCAAACAATGGTTGAGATTAATGGTGTTGGCATAAACAGCGGAAATGATTATACATTGATTAGTAAGCAGTTGTGGAAAAATGAACTTTCCAAATGCATGTTGAAGGAAGCCAATGTCAAGGCACACGCGTATGGTGAGAACCCAATCGTGATCATTGGTGAGTTGAAAGCCAAGTTGTTGTTCAAGGGTAAGAGCATAGTCAGCTGAGTGTTTGTAGTGAATGTGGGTGATGACATCCTTTCATGGAACTGCCAAGCTTCAATGGGGATAAAAGGTATCGGGTAACATCGCCACTTATATGGTCGCCGTAAATATCATCACCGGGAAAATGTCGTGGCGATATTATTTGGGTGACCATATATATGGCGACGGGGGCAAAAAAAATTGTTTAAAAAAATAAAAAATAAAAAAATTCAGGGGTTGCGGGGGTGTCCCCCGCATGTTCCATGCAATAATGTTGCCACAAAAACGACCATTTTTCGGCAATATTTTTGCATGGCGATATTTTTGTGGCGACATTATTACATGGAACCGGATAAAACTGGATCCCTGTGCCCCAGAGCAGGTGCACAATGGGTGTAGAAATGAGATGTCAGAGTTTGAAGTTCTGAGTGTGTGTCTCTAATTGGGCTTCCAAGGTACTTGGTGATGGTGTGGGCTGTCTCAAGGGTTTCATCCTTAAGATTAAACTCAAGAAGAGGGCTGTCCCTTCTATTGCTAAACTCAGGTCGATTCCCATGTAGTTCAGGAAGGACGTTGAGTTAGAACTTGAAAGGATGGTTAGAGAGGGTATTATTCAATGTACATAGGCTCCAGAATGGGTTAGTACCATTGTGGTGGTCGAAGAGCAATGGGGCCATATCTGAAGGAGGTCAGTCACTGAGTGATTTCCTTTGCCCCAAAATGAGGAAAGTGATCACTTATTTGGTTGCCTCGAAGGTATGCTCCCTAGACCTCGCGTCAACATTCGATTTGCATGCATACAGCCTCATATGACATTCTCACATTCATTACACATGTTGGTAGATTTAGATGCATCAGGATACCGTTCGGGTCAGTTTCGGTGGTCAGTGTGTTACAGAAGGTGATGCACAGCATTTTTGGAGATCTGGTTGGAGTGAAATTTTATCATGTCATTTTAGTGTGGGCTAGAGATAGGGCAGAACATGACTCCATGTTAAAAGTGTTGAGTCTGGACGAGCAAGGCCTGACCTCGACCCTAGATACATTCAAGTTTGGTAAATTCACTGTGGATTATTTGGGCTATAATCTGTTTAAGGATGGCATGCATCCTAATTTCAGTAGGGTCAAAGCCATCAGAGTTGACATCGCCCAAGAATAAAGTTGACGTGGCCTCGTTCTTGGGTAGGATCAAATATTACTCCATTTGTTAAGGGGTTAACAGTTTAAGGGGTTTATAAACAAGGCTGTGGCTATGAGGAAACTCATTAGAAAGGGTTTCAGATTCGAGTGGTCTTATGTCTGAGGATAAATTTGTGCGGGTGAAGCATGATCTCGCGCATGCCACAGTATTGCAAGGCTTCAGAGACTGAGCCAATATCATACTTTCAACGAGTTTGGTCGAGGGGCAGTCCTCACACAAGAGGAGACTCCTTATTGCATTTGCTTCTAGCACACTCAAAGAAGTTGAGACTCGCTACTGTCATTGAACAGGAGTCATTGGATATCATAAGGTTTTGGATAAATCTGTTTGTCAGGGCATATTTGGTTCAGTGCGACCATAAACTCCATGTAGCGATCTTCAACAAAAAAGGCCTGGATGGTGTTTCGAGAAGGATCTCAAAGTGCATCACCAGACTCTAGAGTTTACATTTCATAGTGGAACGTTGCATGGCAAGGACAGTGTTGTTGACGATGCCCTTTCGAGACATCCTGTGTTTGAGGAAGAGGATTCTGTTATGCTAGTGGGGGGTGATGCCAGGAACACATTTTCAGTAGAAGAATCCAAGAGGGCGAGAGAGAGAGAGAGTGAGTGGTGGCGGCATACTCAGAAGATGAGGTTTACCAAGAAGTCAGACGACTGGTCGAGGATAAATGGACGGCAGGTAGTAGGGTGCTAATTGAGAGTGTGAGCGAGTTCAAAATGGTCCAGGATGAGTTGAACATGGATGCACTACTCCAGATAAGATTTAGAAGTGGGAGTATTGGATTCCCTATTTTTGAAAGCTGGGAGTAGAATTTTTTTTTTAGGGAGTAAAATATCTAAGTCCAATTCCCAATGGGAGTATTTTATATGCAAGTAAAAAATGTTTAACTGGAAAAGAAATGTTTTGTAATCATTATTCCTGTGCAGCTAGTTATTCACACACGTTAAGATATATGTTTACTTCTTCCAATCAGGCCTTAATAATAGTTTCTTCCTGTGGTACTATGTGCACTGCTGATCTAAACATATCCGTGGAGTTGTGTGGGTGAAAGCAGGAGCACAATGTCATACGTGTCCTTTTCCTATTTTTTGTTGGGATTATTTTTACTCCCTAGCTTTATTTTTTGGTAGTATTTACTTATTTTTAGGGAGGTGGCCAGTATACCCCTTATCTCTAGGGCTGCATGGAAGGAGAGTTAATTTGGAGGGACCAAAGATTGTTATGATCTATGTCATTTATAACGCACCTGTACACAAGTGTTTCTAGGCGCAACAAGACGGGGAGAGAAGACCGAGGGAGGACAAGACAAATTATCTTACTAGATCTGGTCATTCAGATGGGGCAAGTGTGACAGTGCAAAGTGCAGGGGTAAGTGAGAAGGTTGGGGTGGGCGGGGGGGGAGTGCCAGGGAGAGGGACGGGGAAGTGCAAGGAGGCAGGGGGATTGTAGGTTTACAGTTAAAGCAGTTCTGTTCTGGATTAGTTACATAGGGCAAAGGGTAGAGGAAGGCAAATTGAGAACAAGGCTGCTGCAGTAGTTCAGCCTACAGAGAACCAGGTCTCTGGAGATGCTGAGCTTCTGTGGGAAAGTGAGAAAAGTAAGAAGACCTCTGAGGAGGTGCAGCTGGTAGTGGGCCTTCTTGGCAAGGTCTGTGATGTGCAGAGAGAAGGGGAGGGTGTAGTCGAAGAGGTTGCCAAGGTTTTTTGCCCCCCTGGATGACGAAGGGGGAGGGCTCAAGGAGGGCGGCCAGAGTGAGAGAGGGAAATCGGGAGCAGGCGTCCCAGTGAGAAGGATCTCTGTCTTGCTGGCATTAAGGCAGAGATCATTGGCAGCGCACCAATCCTGAATCGCGGATAGACGGTCCAGAATGAGCGATGGAGGAGAGGAGGCTGAGGGGAGCCTGAAGGAGAGCTGAGTCCCATCCACATAACACTGAAAGTTGAGATGGGAGATATCAGGTGGGCCAAGGGGACCCAGTAGACATTGAAGAGCCAGGGTGAGAGGTTGGAGCCGTGGGGGGAGAACACATGTGGAGAGACAGGTGGGGGAGAGAGAGGACCCAAGTTGGACCTCGAAGGGTCAGTCTAGGAAGATCATAAACCACTCCAAGAATAGATCTGTAATCCCCAGTTTCTCACGGAGTCGAATCATCAGGATGGCGTGAT
Source organism: Ambystoma mexicanum (assembly GCF_040938575.1). Taxonomy (NCBI): domain Eukaryota; kingdom Metazoa; phylum Chordata; class Amphibia; order Caudata; family Ambystomatidae; genus Ambystoma; species Ambystoma mexicanum. Next base: position 686,747,007 of record NC_090929.1, on the reverse strand, counting down.
TGACAGTGTCAAACGCAGAGGAAAGGTCAATGAAGATCAGGACAGAGGGAAAGCTGGATTAGAGAGCAAATCTTTACAGGTGTTCAGGAGAGCAGTTTCTGTGCCTCTGGCTGCTCTGAAGCCACACCTATTGTCATGGAGACAACTAGCAGATTCAGTGTGGAGAGTAAGCTGGGAGATGGGCAGCTTTTCCAGGAGTTTGCCCAGAAAAGGAGTGATGGAGATCAGGCGATAATTTGCCAGACATGTAGGGTCAGCAGAATGCTTTTTAACGAGAGAATGCTTGAGGAGAGAGGGGAAAGCTCCAGTGGCAAAGGAGTGTTTGCAGAAATCGGCCAAGGCTGGAGTGAGGGTGTCCATGTGGTCCTTGATGGTTCTGGAGCAGCAGGAGAGCACCTGTTTGGGCGACCCTTTTATGGATCAAAGTTGTCTAGAAACATTGTCTGCTGTTGTCGGAGTGAAGGAGGAGAAAGCTGGAGAGGGAGAGATGCCCAGAGTGGAGCCGAGAGAGGGAAAGGAAGAGGAGAGGGAGGACAGGATGTCCTGAGTTGTAGTGGAGAAATTAAGAAGCTAGAGACATACAGAGGGCCTGGGATGGAACGGGAGAGGTAGAGACTCAGAAGGATTGGGCGGCTCCTTGCAGATTTTAGAGTTCGGCTGTGTGCAAGACTGCAGAGATGTGGTCTTGGATGTGGACTCTTTGTGGACAGGGCAGATAGTCTGTATTGCCTTTGGAGCAGGCGGCAGCCAGTTTGTCAGAGGCTACGCCTGAAGCCCTGCCCTTTTTATCAGCTACCCGGCATTTTTTCAGGGCGTAGAGGTCTTGAGTCCTACCAAGAGTTGCACTTGGAGGTAGGCTACAGACAGATTCTCATGACCGGGGCAAGGATGCCTAGAGCGTTGGAGAAAGAATGATGCAGGTTAGAGAGAGCTGTGTCAGAGTGTCAGTCAGCCGCAGGTGTAGGAGAAGCAAAGAAGGTAGCAGCAAAGGCATCCACTGAGAGACGCTTCATGGGCCGAATGACAGAGAAGGTGGGTGGCAGTGCTGGGGTGGGTTTAGCCTGAGGGACTATTTCAGGTGAGAGGTGAGCGGAAAGTGGTCAGTCAAAGAGAGATGAGAACATTCAGGTTGTGTCCGGCAGAGTGTCGGACCAGAGGGTAGAATGGAAAGTGTGTGCAGAGGTTGCGGCAGTGTCCATAGGAGGGATTAGAAACATCCAGGTGGATGTTGAGGTATCGAGGAGAAGTTGTTGAGCGGTCTAGGCAAGGAGAGGAGAGCAGTCAGCCCTCTCTGATAAGAAGAGGGCAACCTGGCCGGGTGGCCTGTAGATGGTGGCCAGTCGGAGAGCGTCTGAGAGAGCGAGTCCGAGAGAGAGAGAGGGTGCGAGTCCTGGAGAGAGAGAGGGTGCGAGTCCTGGAGAGAGAGAAGGGGCGCGAGTCCTGGAGAGAGAGGGGGCGCGAGTCCTGGAGAGAGAGGGGGCGCGAGTCCTGGAGAGAGAGGGGGCGCGAGTCCTGGAGAGAGAGGGGGCGGGAGTCTGAGAGAGGGAGGGGGCGCGAGTCTGAGAGAGGAAAAAATATGAATGAATGAATTCGAAGGAGTAGGAATGACTGAAGCAGAGACCCACTCCGGAAAGATCAGAGCTACTCCACCTCCGGGTCAGTTGGTTCTGGTTTTGGATGGGATCTTGTAGCCATCAGGGAGTAGAATGTCAAAACTCATGACAGATCTGGCCGTGAACCAAGTTTCTGTCAGAGCAAGGACACCCAGGTCAAGTTCTTTGAGGAGGTGGCAGATGTCAGAGAAGTGTTTGATAGCAGAGCAAGAGTTAAAGTAGCGATGTCTAACAGGTTGCCACATTTGAAAGTCTTCTGGCTTTGGGAACATACACCCAGCGGGAGTGGGCAGAGGTGGAGGGAGGTGCCAGAGAGGTGGCAGAGGCAGCAAGTGGCGGAGGCGCCAGAGAGGTGCTAGTAGGAGTGAAGGAAGCAAGTTGATAAGACGCGGGAGATGCCTATTGAAAAGGAGGAGATTGAGCTGAGGGCCCTGGACCAAGACGGTGCCATTCAGATAGACATTAATGATGGTCTTGGAGGAGTGGAAGGGAGGCCAAGAGGACCGCCCACGAATGCCACCATTAATGGGTGAGGAAGAGATGGGAGAGAGCAGAGACAAGATTATTGGTCCTGCATGGCATGAGGCAGTCGGTTGTAGAACTAGGTCATGAGGCCCATATGGGCATCTGCAGGACTAGGTCTTTGATTTGGTTGGATTTTTGGTTGCTGCATATGGACGAATGTATTGAGATGCGTGTTGGAGTGTGATGAATGTGGCGACTGCGACAATGTTCTGGGAACCAGGGTGCCCCCATGGTCATCCCACAATTACCCAAGGTACCATGGGGGACCATAGCGATTTTCTTGGCCCACTGAACTTTTCTTGTTTTAGAGCTAAGTGGCCTGAGGTAGGGGTCCTTGGGGAACTCACCGTCAAGAATGTGATCATTTTTGGAGAATGTGTCCTGGAGGGAGGGTTGGCTGGCCCAAGTTATCCGTGATAATGGGCCACAGTCTGTGTCGAAGGACTTTTAGTCGGGATTGAATGAAAACAGCTTTGTGCCATACCCAAAGTAATGGGTGTGTTGAACGTTTCAGCCGGATGGTCATGGATGGTGGTAGACTGACTGTTCGAAACAATAGAGATTGGCAGTGAGAAATGATTTGGAAGCAGTTTTACTACAGGGTGACTCTTCACCCTACCACGTGTCTCCCGCGTTGGATTTATGAGAGGTCGTGAACCGAACGCATCATTAACAAGGTTGGTTGAATCGCTCCAAGATGGTTGACGCCAAGACTAGTCGGTAGGAGGCAGGATGAGCGAGTGTGGAGAGACATCCAAGTCCTGGTATGATGCTAAGCATGAGTGGAAGTCCAGAGATCTGTCTACTGGCGACTGATTCAAAATTAAGCTAAAAGGAAGATCAGAAAATTTGATTCCACGTTTGCTGGGCGCAGGACTGTTGTGTACTATCATGGCAGTGCTATGCACCTGGCAGGAGGTGAGGTCTGGAACAAGAGTAGAGACTGATGAAGGTTGGTGTGTTCAGAGTTTGTTAACTTTTTTTCTTGTATGTTGCAGTGGTTCCTGCCTCTGTAATTGTGTATAATCGATATTTGCGCCTTCTTCCTGACATCTTTCCCCACCCTCTTTTCTCCTTTATCCCTTTATCTTCAAAACGGAAGTCCTTTGATGGTACAAATGAAAGGAGGTGTGCTGTATAGTTGAATATTTATTGGCGCATTGAGGCAGCTAGCACTGAGGCAGCTATCACCCAGCCTGGGTTAGAATGTTTAGAGTTGAATCTAGGAATGTTTGGGGAGATGAGGACACTGGTCATTTGATATAAAGCACCCGAGGATGAAAAGTGTTACTGCAATCTCTGTGCTTTAGGTCTTATACTAATAAAGACATTTACTTTACTGGAGAGTCTTTGCACTTGTTATAGATGCTACAGCATCTAAACGTGTTTGCCTATTTCCGTCCCATGTGCTTGCTGCTAGTAATTGTAATATACCTGTGGTGGCGGGATTGATAGACTGGTAACTGCACCATACTCTGGGCCATTATTGTTCAATCAGACCTGTCTCCCTGGGTAGTCTTGCTTAATTGCAATGTGTCTTGTCCTCTTTTCTTTTTTTTAAAAAAATGTGTACATTTTTGTATTTGGTATCGTCACTCAGCCTGGGTGGGAGGGGGAGTGTCTTTGATTCTAAGGCAGCTACTGCCTTTTGAAAATAAATGTGTAGATCTGATGGTGACATTAGTCTTTTTTAAATTATTTTTATTTACATTTTTTAGGCACCCCTGTATTTTTGCTCATAACCTTCCCCCCCCTCACTCTAACCCGCCCACTGTTAAGATTGATTTCTACACTCTGACCAGGTGGGCAGTAGTTTAGGAGGCCATCTTAGTTTATTGTAACAGGGGAACCTGCTGGACCAACCAGACCAATCTACTGTAGCTTGGCAGGCAGTCAAGACTAAGAGCCTTATTACAGGTCTGGCGGTAACCCTGTCGAAGCTACTAGCAGGTTGCTGCCGGACCCGTAATATTTTACCAGCGCCTGATTTCCCGGTGCCACCGGACGAGTCCGGCGGCCTGGGAAATCAGGCGCTGGTAAATTGTAAGTCCCCATTCCCATAGACTCCCATAGGACTCTTTCGGGAATGTGGACACGGAAGCACCACACCATTTCTAACTGTGCTGTCTAACTGTGCTGGTGCTTCCGTGATGGGTCTGCCTATCATGACTGCTGCCCCCGGCAGGGTCAGACCTGTTGGGCACCGCGGCCACGGCAGGCAAACTTGAGATTTGCCGATCCGAAAACAAGGGGGCTATTGAGCTTACTGGCACCCTTGTTTCCGGACCGACAAACTCCTAATGAAGACTGAAGTGTCAGGAGGGGCGAGTGTGATCGGAAGCCCACAATGAGCACACAGTAAAACTCCACAGATTACCCATAGACAGATGTATGTCAAAAACACATTATAAGCCTTTATAACAAACGATTAAACCACAGTTATCAAGAAAACAATTACCACACATGCTTATTCACTATGTAACCTATATACAATAATGCGTCTAGGCTAATGCTGATGATGGAGCAGAAAATAACCACAACCTGCAACAGAAAGGGGTCAGTTCAACACATATATAAAATTAGCCAGTTGTTCATAGTCCATACCGAACTTGTGTAGTCCAGTCATACGAAGTGAGGAGCCTTGCGTTTAAAGTACAGTAGTGAGTTAACGTTGTGCATTTTAAAAAAAAAAAAAAAAAAAAAAAAAAAAAAAAACCACCCGGGTGTTCAACTCTGACCTAGTGGCCAGAGGTTCAGAAAGCCAGCCTAGTTTCATGGAACAGGGTAATCTTCTGGACAAGTCAGACCAATCAAGGTAGCATTGGCGGCGGTCAGGACTCTGTCTCGGTAGCAGTGATGGTGCTCAAAAGCCCCCAATGAGCACACGCATTAAATGACACTACAGATTACTCTGTCAGGTGTATCTATCAAAAATACACATACATTTATTAAAGGACTTTTAAATCGTACACAAAGCAAATCTCAGCAGTAATAACTAACACAACACTACTATTAAACATATATACAGTCACCAATGGCCTAAAGGAATAGTACACAGTAAGGGTCCAGAACCTGTAAAGAAAGGGAGCATACTGTGCAAATATCGATTAGGCAGTCCTTCGCTATTCAAACCCTGAGAGGCAGTCCAATCCCTAAAATGAGTGGAGCCTTGTGCTCAAAAGTACTTTCGGTGCTGATGCACGCGATCGTGCGGTTGAGCCAAAACGGAGTGTCTTGAAGGGGCTGTAGCGACTCAGGAAGGTGGGTGAGGCAGTGAAGAATAATCCCCACTATTCAAGAAGGGTCTCCCCAAGAGGGCAGAACAGGATCCAAGAGTTGGGAATAGTAGCTTGGTAGCACAGGCTACCTCGATACAGAAGAGTGGCCCTCAGGGGACACTTGTGCGTACAGATGGATGGATGCGCCAGGCGTCACCGGTAAGGGTTGCAAGTACTTCCCGACCCTCAGTGCACTCCGAACCAAACTTCAGCGGTCGAGTCCACTTAGGTCACAGGTTCAAATCCTGCAGTTGCGCAGCTCTGCGGCTTTCAGGGGCTGCATTCCAGGGATGATTCCGTGGAGCAACAGTGGTGATTTCTCTGCTCCTGATGAAGGGATCAGGCCAATTCCCTTGCAGTGAGTCTGAGGGCACAGCAGCAAGGCACCCACGAAGTTCTTCACCACAGCTGGGCAGCACAGTGACCACATATGCTCAGGTTCAGGCATACTCTCTTAATTCCAGACCTAGGAATGCTAGGTGTACAAAACTCAGCTGGAGAGTGCCTTACACCCAGATCTTCTCCAAATACTCGTCAACTCGAGACGGCGGCGGTTCCACCGCAAAGGTCCTGTGCAAGCTAGTCAGGTCACTGGGTGGTCCAGGAATAGTTCCGAGAAGGCTCGTTTACAGGTTAAGTTGGAGGTGCCGAGAATAGTTAGTCCCACTATTCCAGTGGGTCACCAGCAGTTCCTCGGCTCTGCTTCTTGCTTTCAGGATACTTGGTCCTTTCCTAGGTTCAGTGTGAACTCAAGAGATCGACCTGGAATGGGTGTAAGATGTCTTCTCTTATCCAGAATCTCCTTCGTGCCAAAACGAAGAGGACCCAATAAGAGATCTGCTCACATACAGCCATCCCAGACGTGGACCAATCGCAGACCATGGTGGTCCCAGTCATTCTTTGGTTTGTGCTGGTGTCTGCATTACCAAGTGAGGAATTTCCTGGGTCTGCTCAACCTGGGGAAGTCAAAGGGACAAGATGGCCAAAGGACAGAACAAAGGACCTTGTGGCATGGCCATTTTAGGCACTGCCCACTGTGCAGGGCCAAACTCGAAATACATGAAATGTACAGCTGCCACCAGCTCTGTCCAAGGCACATTTGTACATTCACTGAAAAACCCTTTGAGGGTGTCTAGGGCCTTAAAAATGAGACCCATGTGCACTGTACTGTAAGGTACTTTTTTCACTGATAAAGATGTTGCTAAAGAATAGCAACAAAGTGAAAGACTAAGGGAAACAAAGTCTCCCAGTACTGACTGTTTTAAGGGCATGTCAGTTTCCCCATAACGAAATGAGCAAAAGCCCAGCGGAGTACAGCAGAAGGCTGGGTTCCACTGGAAAAATTCAGGCTAAGATAGTCAGGCTAAGATGGTCAGACAACAGCAAATGATTGGGGGGTTCATAAATGGAGGTAAAATTACACATAAATGGAAGCTTTTCCTAACGGCAGGTCCTCTTCAAGAGGCTGTAGCTGCTCAGGAAGGGGCTTGAGGCGATGAAGAATAGTTCTATTCCTAGAGGAGGGTCTACCCTTGTGGATAGTGACTTTGGGAATTTGGAAATAGCTGGGGAGCGCAGGCTAGCCCAGCTAAGGTGATTATCTTTTGAGGGATTCTCGTGCGGAAAAAGGGATGGATGTGCCAGGGGGCCACCGGTAAGTGATGAAAGTACTTGCCGACACTCGACACAGTCCAGACCAAACTTTGGCAGTCTAGTCCACTTCGCTCGCAGGTGTCAACTCTGCAGTTTCAGGACATTTCGGCTCTCCACAACTGCGGGACAGTAGCCTTTACTCGGCTCTCGAAGAAATGAGGAGGATAGTTCCGGTGCTGCACGTCTCAGGACACGGTAGGGCAGGTCTGCAGGAACTTAGTCACCACAGCGGGCGACACAGGGACCGCAAATGCTCGCGTTGTGGCGCACTCATCAATTGCGACCCAGATGATCTTGGACAACGGGTTTTGGCGGAAGAGGGACCAGGACCACAAGTAAGCGATTTCCAAAGTCTCTAGTCTGAACTCAGGATGGCGGCGTTGCTGTGCGATATCCTGGGTTCGAGCTGGACAGTTGACTGCATGGTCCAGGAACACTTCCAAAGGGGCTCTTTGCAAGGTTAAGTAGGAGGTGCAGAGAGTAGTTGTTCCCACTACTCCAAAGGGGTGACGCGCCCTTGCAGGCCTTTTTGGTACATTGCAAAAGCAGTGGTCCGACAGGATAACAGCAGCAGTGTCAGGGTGCCAAACCTTCCAAGCACGCCACCAGCGGTTCCTCGAGTCTGGTCTTTCGTTAAAGATATTTGGCTCCTTTTGAAGTTCGGTGTGAACTTCAGTTGATCAACTTAGAATGGATGCAGAGCCCATTAGATTCGGGTTGCGCTGAAATCTCAGATAGCCAATGGAAGAGCTGCTCTCTTGCATGCACGCCGATCGTGGCCCATGGTGGTTCCTGTCATTCATGACTACCAGACATACTGGCACCAGTAGTGTGGTTTGGGAGCAGACCGCGCCAACGGTCTTCCTTGGCACTAGCACACAGGACATGCAGGAGCCCGCGAAAGGTGCGAAAAGCTTGTACCTGCAAACTGTTAAACATTGTAAAACCAAGTTACCAGTTTTCAATGTTAGTCGCATATACCTTTGGAAAGGGCTCATTATTTTATGTTTTTGCATTTACAAAGCGCACAAACAGCCGGTGGCATTGTGGCGCTGTTATATAGATAACGACTTGGTTACGGGGGTATCAGGTAATAATATCGCCATATATATGGTCGCCGTAAATAATATCGCCGGGAAAATCTCGTGGCGATATTATTTGGGTGACCATATATATGGGGACAGGGGCAAAAAAAAAAACTGCCATATTTCGGCGATATTTTTGCATGGCGAGATTTTTGTGGCGACATTATTACATGGAACCGTTACGGGGAACTTACATGATGAGTTTGCATATTAAGACATTACATAGGACCAGTGCAGGCTATTCAACGTACAGGTTCAAGCAAATAGCCATTAATCAATAGTCATTAGTTCTGTTGATTAAGAAGTTGTGTGATTTCTGTTTACTTTGCTGCAGTGATCAGAAGTAAATGTAATTCTTTTTTAACCTTGTTGATGTGTTTTGATTTAGGAACCTGTGGTGCTTACAGACACAAACCTGGTGTATACTGCACTGAAATGGGACTTGGATTACCTACAGGAGAATATTGGAACGGGGGACTTCTCAGTCTACAGCACTAATGGACACAAGTTTTTATACTATGATGAGAAGAAAATGGCTTATTTCAAGGACTTTAAGCCCAAATCTCAGCGGGAGGAAATGAAGTTTGTGGACTTTGTGCAGAAGCTTCAGGACATACAACAGGAAGGAGAGGGCAGGTAAACAATGGGACCATGTATGCCCCTGAAATGATCGCTTTTTGTAAGACTACCAGTGCGTGGTTTGGGGCAGAGAAGTACCCTTTTTAAAATGCTCCTTTTTTTAAAAAAAGTCTATCTTGAGGGAAGTTTGCTTTATCAGACTACTGCCATTAAAGACCATGTTTAGGCCTGATTCAGGGTATAAGTCCTACTAGCCAAAATGTGGCGTCCAATAATACAGCACTAATTATGCCAACTTGGTGCTACAAGTAGGACTACTGGAATTCTTTGCTTAATTCATTCCCTATCATACTTTTGCTCAATAAAACCTACAACTTGAAAGCAACAAAGTGGTCGAAGTAAACAGTAAAACCCATGGCAGGTGGCTTGATTGGCCAGGATACAAGTTATCGGTTTGAGTGACAAGAGGACCTTAACACCAAACCCCAGTGCCACTTATGGCCTGCCAACGTGGGTATGATTGTTATGTCGAGGGTTGGTCCAAGGCTGTTGAGAGCAATTTGAAGGAAAAAAAACAATGGGCTGCTTCAAGCATGCATGTACACAGCTGGTGCAATGTGGGGAAAAAACTATGTCATGGAAATGGAATGGGTGTCCGAGCAGAGCCACTTAGCCATTTCCATCCACCCTAGAGGGTTGGTGCAGTGTACCATTTGGGGACAGTATGAGGAGCAGGGGCCTGGAGTATGACGCCAAGAGATCAGAGGGAGACGGTGAGTCTGGGTCCTAGAGGCAATGCGCACAATGGAGTGCACAGGGGAGGAGATGGTGGCAAGCATGGTGGAATGCTGACCTTTACCGGTAGTTCTGGACAGTTTCCTGCACATTGATGGGTCAGCTGTCATTGCCCTGGTTGCTAATTAAGTAATCACCTGTTCCATAGGGGCTATACAGGGCAGTAGCTACCTAGAACCCTAGATAATGGGCCTGAATGCACATTATGCCTTTTAGCAAGGTTACCGGGTCATTACCACTCAGAATGTGAAATGGAATGGGTGATCATTGCTATTAACATACTGGGGCCAAACCCTGAGGTGCTAAGTGTCCTTTTACAAAAACGGGAGAGTGCGTCTAATGGCAGTTTGAGGTCCTGGAAATGGAAGCGTGAGTGGAGCCTCTTCATGGTGTGTATGGGGGGAGCTGGCCAGGGAGAGGAGGCAGATGAATGGAGGAGAGCCACAGGGCTTTGGAGATGATGGTTGTGCATGTGTGAGACTGGGATATCGGTAAGCACAGTGTGCAAAACGTGAGGAGTTTGGGAGGGCAGAGGAAATTCCATTGGAAGGGGGGGTAGGTCAGGCGAGGAGGACAGGGAGGAAAATGGCAGGCAGGACCACTCGACTCACTCTGAATGCGATTCTGAATTGGATCAATAGTTTCTGCAGCATTTAAAGTAAGCTGATTGGTTTAGACACACCGGGCACAGGGGGCTATTGGCTGAAGACTGGCACGTGACACACTGAAGATTTATATTTTGATTGGTTTCTGGTGTGAAATGTTAAGATGATTGATTATACAGTGTTTTTAAAATATGTAGTGTAGTGGTTACATTTTTGAAAAATCCTCTATAATATGTTGCTTAATTGTTAAAGGATTTCCATGTATAATTTTGGAGGGCATGTATGTTTTGTATGTTATGTAAAAAACCTTGGGATCATCTTTGACTTCACTCGCTTTCTCTCCACACATCGCAGACCTTGCCAAGAGGTTGAACTGTCAGTTGCACATTCTCAGGGGCATTCTACCTTTCCTCACATTCCCCCAGAAGCTCAACGTCTCCAGAGCCCTCGTTTTCTCTAGGCTGGGCTACTACAACAACCTCTTCCTCAATCATCTTCTTTCCTCCCTTCGCCCCCTGCAACTAATCCAGAATAGGACCACAAGACTTATCCTTGACCTGACACTCTGGGACTGCATCTCTCCAGCCCTAAAATCTCCCCACTGGCCGCAAGGATCAAATTCTAGACCCTTTGCATCATCCACAAAGTTGTCTGCGTCTTGGGACCTCTCTACATCCAGCTTTCCCTCCCTAAATACCTCTTGGCCAGAGTCCTTCAGTCCTCTTCAACTCTCTACAGAACAAACGTTTCTCCAAGCAGACGGGGAAGGGAGATCCCTTTCCCCGGCTGGTTCCACCCTCCGGAACAGTCTCCCTGCCCCCCTCACACTTGAGCCAGATTTTCTTAAAGTTCCGGAAACTTCTCAAGACTCCTTTTCTCCTCTTCCTTTCCTCTCCCTTTCTTGTGCTAACTCCCATCTGTGACTGGAGCCTGGTCCCTTCAGAGTCATACAGGGGCCAGATCCCCTACCAGTCCCTCCAGCACTTGCCTTTGGGCTCCCTTACCCTCACTAGTCTAACCAGATCCTCCTTGTCCACTTCTTCCTCCCTCTTACCCTTGCCGCCTTGGGCCACCTAGCACTTTCACACACCCGCCCTCTGGGCAGCCCACTCTTGCACTTCTCCCTCCCTCTACCCCCGCCTTCTTGCACTTAACCCCTTTGTCATGCACTTGCACGGTAGGATTGCCACTAGGCCAATATAACAATTGTTTGTTGTTCCCTTGACGTCCCCCTATCCCCCGGCACAGCTCCGCCCCACTACCCCATCTTGTCTTGTGGCCTCGGTAAACACTTGTGTATAGGCGCCATACAAATGTCCAATAAATAAAATAAACTTATCTTTAAAAAATGGATTGACATTCATTGAATCCTAATTGCCAGTTTACCCATGGTTTATGGTCCCGAACCCGTGCTTTCCAAAATCCAAATCACCAGGGCCCGGTCAGGGCCCGGTTGTTCACAAGCGGGGGTGGGAAGGGTGGGAAGTAATGTCGGATCGTTTTTCTTTTCTTGACTTACTGATTGTTCTGTCATTTGAAAATGTTGACCGTTTCTAGTATGCCAAAGGCTTACAGAATCTCATACACAACAAAGGTTTTTATAACAATGCACATAACGCTGGGGATGCACAAAATCTATGTGAAGCATGCTTGCAAGGAAAGGGAAGCTCAAAAGCCATGCATGTAATCTCAACCAACCAACTAACTTCTATGTACATGTAGCAAATCTTAAATCTCTCCAAAGCACTTGGGATAGCAGATCTTTGCACTTTTCAATTCTTGCAGCTTACCCATTTTTCCACTGTCCTAAATGTTTTTTTCTTCTATGTGCCAATGTTAGACATCATTGCTCCAGATAAGATCTGGTAGTGGGAGCATTTTACCTATTTTTTAAAGTTGGGAGTAAAACATTTTTTAAGGGAGTAAAACTGTAAATCCAGTTGCCAATGAGAGTATTTTATAACTGGGTACAAATGTTTTAACTGAAAAACTGAAATGTTTTTATAATCTTTCTTTCTTTCTACCTGTTTATTCATACACATTAGAAAAAAGTATCAGGCAGTTAAAATGGTACCACCGGAAGAAACTACTAAGTGCACTACTGGGCCAAACATGTCCATGGAGCTGTGAGGGTGAAAGCAGCGGTGTAAGAATCTACATGCCTTTTTTTCCTATTTTTTGTTGGGAGTATTTTACTCCCTATTCCGATTATTTTTTTTTTATTTTTGTTTTGGTGAGGATCTACCAATTTTTAGGGAGTAAAAATGGCTGATACACCCCTTATCTTTAGGGCTATTAGACACTTCATGAGATCCCCTGCATGGTTCTGGCAACCATAAAGATCGTGACTCGTGGGGACAGGTGCCAAACCCTGTTTGAGATGATTTTGGACCTGTTGGTGATGTTTGGAGGATCCCCTTGTCACCTTACATTGGCCCTCTAACATGGCAGAGGACAGTCGCAGTGCCTGACCGCGGGCCAGACTGGAGGCCTAGACCCTCCCTTATATTAGGGCAGACTAGTCCTGAACGCTCTAGCCTTGTCCATATCCTTGGATACCCTGCAGTGTAATAAGGTACCAATTGAGTGCACTCTTTAAACAAATCTCCAAGTCCTGTTCTTAAAACGGTACCTTTCCCTTTAGGGGAAAATATTTCCATTCCATGGGCATTTTCTACGTGTATTGTAACATTTTAAAATACTGTCTGGAACATCAGGGAAGTAATTTCAAAATGTAAAAGGGACATTTTGATAAATCGCAGAGTCTAGCGGATAGTGTTGCAAGCCTGAAGCTTCCTTACCAGGTAGTGTACCGGAGGGAAAACAAAATTAGACTCATTCGCTCAGCAGAGTTTTTTTATTTTTACATTTTTGTATTTTTCTAACAGGACATCCATACATCTCAAACCATTGTACATATTTAACTCTCCTGTTCACTTTCATGTTGCATTTTCTCCCACCCCCAACTCCACCCTACCCCCAGCCTACAGCACCATTTGATCTTCCTGTTCTTGCTCCTATCAACGTTTCCATTGCTACTCCGCCCCTGAATGGCTATCTTCTCCTTGGCTTTCCCGGTCTGACACTGATAGTGTCGCTATTGGTTGTCTCCAGGCGACCAGCGTGTCTGCTTCCGCGCCCCCCCCCCCCCCACTCTCCCTGCCTGCTGGTTTGTGCCATACCGTTGTTTCGGCATTTGCCCATTTCTTAAGATCTTGCCACCAGACCTGCGTCTGCGGATTTCTACTCGCTTTCCAGCTCATCGCTATTCTACGTTTAGCTAGTATATTCGCTAGGTCTTTGAGTTTGCTCACGTGTTTAGCTCTACAAGGCCTGGGGAACCCTCCCAACAGGCACGCCCAATGGGAGCTCACGTCTTTTTCTGCCATGACGTGGGCCACCTCCCTCCATCTCCTATTTCGGAGTATGACCAAAACATATGTACCACTCCAGCATTAACTTCCCCACATTTCGGACATGTCCGTGCTATTTTCTCAGGGGTCATGTATGCTCTTTGGGTGACGTGGGTGATGTATAACTGAACCTGTTGCAACCGCTTGTTTCTCAATACCTTTTTATGGTATCCTTGCACTCTGACCCACAGCCCGTCTTCCATTGAATTCCCCCACATCCTCCTCCCAGTTCTGTCTCGTCTGGACCACCTCTTTCCCAACCTTAAACATCAGCAACTCATACATACGGCAGACCTCATGGCCCCCTTCAGACAATGTTTCGATGACCCTCAGGCTTTTGGGCCAACACCGCTTCGGGCCACGTACCTTTGATAATCCTCACCAGCCTAGAATATGTGATATGCTGTAACTGTGTCTTCCACCAATGTATCGAACTCCTTAAGCTTCCATCTTGCCATAAGTCCCCCATTGTTACTATGCCTACCGGTTCCCACTTCTTTCTGATGTTCTAGTCCTGCTAGCACCACTAGCGGGATTTGCTGGGAACATGGGGACGGTTTCTCCATTAACTGGCAAGCTCTATGCCACGTCTTCCCTCCCAGGTCTAGTGGTCTGCCCTCTCCCACCCTCTGTCGTTTTGGCAACCACATCCGCTCATTCAAAAAGTAAGGGGCGCATCCGGCCCTCACCAGTTTAGATTAGAGTGTTTGATCTTCTGATAGCCACCTGGCTACATATTGGAGTTGGCTAGCCAGACGGTATACTTCAAAGTTTGGCAATCTAATGCCTCCTTGCTCATAAGAGTTCTGTAACTTCCATAACGCTATTCTATTCCTGCAATTATGCTGGATAAAACCCCTGCATATGCTCTTTATTTTCAAAAGAATCGTTTGGGTATTATATGTGGGATGTTGGCAAAATGTACTAGCCTGGTCAGTACTACCATCTTTAATAGCGCCACTCTTCCCATCATAGCAAAAGGCAACTTGAACCAAAATACCATACCTTTTTCTATTTTAGATACCGCCTTCACAGTATTTTGCCTATGTTCGACTTCGGTATTATGATGTACGTCTATACCAAGGTATCTAAACGTCTGTTTCCCACTTTATCTGTAGTACCGGCAGTTTTTGTTGTGACATTCCTACATATCTCCCCAGGGGGAATATGCTTGACTTTTTTGGGTTAACTGTTATACCAGACAACCTTGCAGACTGCTCCATAACTGCCAGAATGTATTGTGGATTCTCTTCTGGGTACCTCGGGTACAACAGCATGTCATCCGCATACATCGATATCAAGTGTTGCCCTCCCTTAGTGCTGATTCCCACTTCCCCCATATTGCTGCCTTAAATACACCGCTAAGGGTTCTAATGCTAGGATGAAAAGCATCGGGGACCACGGGCATCCTTGTCTGGTGCCTTTGTTCAGTTGCCACTGTTCTGAAATGCTCGCGCCAGTTCTGGCTCGTGCCAGTGGCTCACTGTATAATAATTGGACCCATCTCAGATATAAGGCCCAATTCCGTATTCTTCCAAAACCGCCAGTAGCTAGGGCCATCTAACCGATTTGAAGGCTTTCACCGCATCCAGTGAAATTATTGCCGCCTCCTAGGAGCTCCCCTCGACATTCTCTATAACATGGAGTCTCTGCAGGTTGTCGTATATATTCCTGCGCAGGACCTACCCTGTTTGGTCTGAATATGCGTTTGTTTATGACTGGCCTTAACCTATTCGCCGTCACTGCTGTCAGGATCTTACTGTCCTGATTGAGCAGCGAGAGCATTCTGTAGGACCCGCACTCCATGTCCGGTTTGTTGGGTTTGAGGAGCGGAATAATGATTGCTTCCCTTAGAGTCCCGGAAAATGTGCCTGTACTAAGCACCTCATTGAGCATTGCTAGCATTGGCAGGAGTATTTCTGTCTTATAAGCTATATAGAATTCACCCGGGAGTCCATCTGCCCCTGGGGCCTTGCAGATGGGCAGTAGCTTGACTACTTGTTCTAGCTCCTCTGACGTTATCGGAACCTAGGTTCTCCCTTTCTGCCTCCCCAAGTTTGGGTAGTGTGATCTGTTACTGCTGCCAGTACATCTGTCTTCTCTTTCAGTGGAGTCTGCATATAGTCTCTTCTAGTATTAAATAAAACATTTGTTTACTCCTTCCTGGGTTTTCTCGTATCTGACCATCTGTCCCTTGCATTGCTCTAATTGTTTGTCTAGGGGTCTCACTTTTATATAACCAGGCCAGTGATCTGCATGGCTTATCACCTTCATCATGCTGCCTCTCGACATATTTCTTATAACTTAGGTTGCTTAGCCTCTCCCAGTGATCCCTGCACTTTTGTTGTAATTGGTTAATGGTCTGGGGATCCCGTGCCCTCCCGCATCCTTGCTTCTAACTCCCGTTCTGCGTTTTGTAATTTTCGTGCTACCCTTGCAACCCTTTTGATTTAGACATTGCTGCTTCCCTCACCACTACCTTAAATGCCCCCCACGGTGTCCCAGCCGAATCCACGCTAACCGTGTTGTGTTCGAAATACTCTTCTATCTCTTTTATCAGGTCCTCTCTGAACACTATCTTTTAATGGTTCGACCCTGAGTCTCCATGTCGGGAATCTCGCTCTGGGTGGTAGAATCTGCCACACCACCAGCGAGGCATTTTCTGAGAGGACCATGGCTTTGTATTCTTTCGTTACGCCAGTTCCAAAAAATATTTAATCTAGCCTTGTGTGCAGATTCTGTGGGGCAGAATAGTGTGAGTATCCTCTGTCCCATGAGTGTTACAGCCTCCATACATCTACTAGCTGAAATGCTTTTAACAAGGTGCTTAGGGCCTTTGCTGTCGGTCGGTTGTGTGACCTTTCTGACCTATCCATCATCGGGTCCAGGATACAGTTCGTCACCACCCCCCCTCTTAACTTGTTATATAGGGTTCTAAATTAGGCTGTGGTATCTTGATTTGGGGCATAAACGTTGATGATACACTTTATTTTCCACCAGCCCTCTTATTAATACCATCCTACCCTCTTTATCTATGGTGGACTGTAATATCTTGAACGGGACATGTGGTGCTATCCATGTTTTGAACCCTCTAAAGTACGCTGAATATGTTGCTCCTAGGCTTATCCCGTTCCATTTCTTTATCACATCCTGCTTTTCCTTGGTCCGATGAGTTTCCTGCAGCATTGCTATATGTATTTTCTGTCTCCAGGTACATCATAACCCTATTGCGTTTGATGTAGTTATTGAGCCCCCTCAAATTCCAGGTTGCCATCTTCATTTCCCTCATCTTATCCATTTTCCACTCCTCCCTTCTCTGCCCCCACTCTCCTTATCGCACTTGTTGACTTGTGTCTGTAGGCCTGGTCCCCATTAACTTCCCCATCTACCCCCAACTGTTAACCTGCTCCTTCCCTGGATCTCAGGCTACCCCGCATTTAGTCCCTTTCTCTGTATCTGCCGATATTGAGCTCAGCAGGAGGAGACCCCTCTACCAGTATCCTAACTAAATTAACTATTGGCGGTGATGGCGTGTTTCCTAGTGCTGCGTACTCAGCAGCATCACCTGTCTCCTGCATTGAGCCCACGGTATACTACAGTTTTTGTGTATTTGAACCCTTATGCAAACCTTTCCCACTAGTCTCGACGTATGCTGCATTATATTCTAGTCCCAAAGCCACTGTCATTGCTTCAATCATTCTACCACTGTATCTGCTCTGTCCAAAAGTGCGTCTCGGGGAAAATGCATTTTCACTTATCCATTCTACTCTGTCTGGTTGTCTGCTCCTGCCGGCAGTTTCAGTCCAGCCATGCTGTCACGTCCTTTCGGAGTCTCGAAGAAAAGTTCCTTCTTGTTGTGCATGATCTTAAGTTCCGCTGGCTACAGCAACATGTATTTGAAGCCAGCCTCACGCAACCTGACGCGTAGTTCAGACGCTGCCTCTGTACCAGGAAGGTGTAATCGGGTAGGCTGTGATGGTCGCCGACACCCTGCGGATCGTTCCACCTTTCCAAAAGTGCTCCAGGATCTTCTCTGTCCTTAAAGTTCAAGATCTTAGCGATGATTGGTATGCTATGCATGCTCTCCACTGTGAACCCCTGAGTGTGCCCTACCGCTTATTTCCTGCAGCAGCATATTTTCAAGATAATTTGTTGGGTCTAATCCCTCTAACTTCCAGCAGCCCCACAATGCGTATATTCCTTCGCGCTGGTCCTTTTGCTTCTCCTGCTCTGGTCCCCAAGTTACACACCAGCTGTTGTAGCGTGGCCACTTCCCTGGCATTGGCCGTACAGGCACTCCTATTATCTTTCACTTCTTTTTCTAGCCTTCCAGTGCGCTCGGCCAGTGCCCTAACATCTTGCCTCAGGAGGTTGACATCCACACTGACTGCGTGGATCTTAAATTCTAATGAGGACATCAATTCTGCAATGGCCGCGTCAGTCTTGCCCTCCCATGGCGACTTCAGCTCTGCAATGGCTTCTAGAATCTGTCAATCGTGCCTCAGGGTTATTCCTCCCAGCGCGCCTTTCTCCATAGTTTTCGCGGCTCCTGTTACCTGAGTTGGTTTGGCAAAACTGTTCATTATTGGCTGTTTCCTCTTGATTTTACTTGGTTTAGCCGACATTCCTGCTTCCTTGTGTGGCACTGTTACGATTGATGTCCCCAGCAATGCAGTCTCTCAGGCTGGAAGGTGCTGCCTTGGCGCCGTCCGGTTAGTGTCCAGTGGGCTCTCTATCTGTTCTGTAGGAAACTTATCTAGGCAACCTTATCGAGCTCTGGTCCTCCTGTCTCGGGGTAGTCTTGTGCTTCAGTGGTAGTCTGGGGTTCCTCCACGGTCCCCTTTCTTCTCTCCTGCTTATTGCCATTAGTTGTGGGGCTGTACCATAGTCTCTCGCCGGCTCCGATCACACAGTGTAACGCTCACCTGGTATCCACGGGGACGTCACTCAGCCTGTTCTGACCTCTTACGACCTCAAACCCTTCCCTGGAGTCTACTCGACTGGAGACTGGGCCTGAAACACAGGATTGGTAGAGTTTAACTCCCTATTGTCTGTGTGCTTAAACCCCTTCTTCCCTGGGGTCCAACCCTTCCCTTTGATCCACAGCTCACCTTGTTTTCTTGGAAAGTGTGCTCTCTGTCCTGCTTTCAGCGCAGGGGCGCGTTGATTGATGCAGGTTTGTTGCTGCCTAGTTACTTCACTGGCAAGAGTCCAACAGGTAAGTATGAGTCTTTTGAACAGTTCTCTAACTTTGTTCCTTTCCTTCCTTAGATGATGGCCGGCGTCCGGGGATGGTGACGTGCTGCTGAGATGAGTAGCGCTGAAGGTGAGTGAGAACGCGCTGCGCGATGTGACCCTTTTGTATTTGTATTGAACTGAGTTATTTTTCGGTGTCTTTTGTGCCGCGACGTTTTCAGCGTGTATGCCGGTTATGAAGAAGAAATGCGGTGAGTAAGCGCGGTATGCGCCGCCTCTAGATGTTTCCACGCTAACCTGAGTGTCTTTTCCCTCTTGCAGATGGATGAGAAGTTCCGGAGACAGGGTTCCCTCAGAGCGGCTGGGATTCAGGTAAGCGTTTGAAGCTCGTACAGTCTTTAAAAATAAGCAAAGATTTGCTGAATGCTTTCTAATGTCTTTTTTCGGTTCTTTTCCCTTTTCCTTAGGAAGCAGCATGCCTGGATGGGAATGTCACCGCCGAAGATGCCCGCAGAACAGAAAGAGCGATGAATGATGGGCAGAAGCGCCACAAGGTAAGGCTGTTCCTAACGGTGTTCTTGTTCTTGCAGGAGCTGAGCGCAGAAGAAAGATGCAGGCCTACTGGAGACCGATCCGAACACAGTGAGTGTCACGCTACAGGTGCAGAAAACACAAAGCATGTTTCTCAGCCTGGGCGCGGCTTAAATAGTCTCTGGGTATCCCAGGTGTCTCTGGGCTGAACCACACCCACAAGACCAGACCGCACATGCAGTTCAGGGAACCAAAATATGTGGGGGCATCCATCTTGTCCCCATCAATGCACTACAAGTCCAATCCCCAATGTTATCCTATGGGAGTGAGTGAGTCTGGTGCCACAAGCGCCAATTCTGACTCCAGGTGGGTCGTTGGAGGGATGGAGAGGCCCTTGAGGGCCATGTAGGTGATCGTGGCCTGGCTCCAGCCTGACATCTTGGAGGGCTGGGGACATGAGGGACAGGAATCATGACACAGGCGAGTTTCTTAGTGCTTCTTAATTGGGGGAGCCTGGAGCCCCCACAGGAGACTGCACTGCTCCTGCTGTGTCTGTGTGTCAATAGTCTTGCCCCAATGTTCTGTCTGCTCATTGTTGTGCCGCTGGAGCCTCTAGTGTACAACCTCCTTCGTTGTCGTGACCAGTGTTGCCACAATATGGCACAACTTCTCCTTTGTGAGCCAACTCGTGTCATGGCGCGCTCCAACCTCCCCCGCCTCAGATGTTCAATTTCGCTATGGAATTGACCTGACTCCTGTTCAGGTCTCCTGTCCTACGGCTTTGTTCCAGCACTTGCTTGTCGTGTAGACTGTGACCCAGCTTGTTTGCCGTCCATGCCTTAGGAAAATGCTTCTACACCGAGAACTTCCCTGCAGCCGTCGTCCCCGGGTCTGTTTTCGTTTTATGTCTCAGCCCAGTGTTGTGCAGAGAGAGTATCTGTGGACTGTGGAGTATCCACGAGCCTCGGTCTCGTCAATTTTTCAGAGTCCGGGGTTTTGGTTCCATCTACTCCCCTCCGATCTTGTTATAATATACCGCTACTTTGTATCTTCACGTACTCTAGGCGTTCGAGGTTGCCTCGGCTACTTTTCTATGGGGGCACGGGCTACGCCTGCTTGGCTTACTCACTATTCTGGCGTGGGGGGACCCATTTGCCCACTTTGTTGAGCTGCGCGTGGCTCGGCATCCGTCAGTCTCTGGTCCCCTTACATTCCTGGGATGCAGTTGATCGCCTAGCCGTTCCCAGTGTTTAGCAGAGCACAGTTGATCTCACCATCCAGTTCCTGACCCTTTCTTCTGCTCCTGGTCACACTGGCTGGCTGCGCTTTGCTCTGTGTTTTCTTGTCATACGGTACCGGAGCGAGTCCGGACCTCCCGCTGGGGTTCTCTTGTTCAGTGGCTGCAGGCGCCTGGCAGCAACGCCATCCGCTCAGGGCAGAAACCTGCTCCAATGCTTTGTGGCCCACGCTGCAGGGTCACAATCCGCCGTTCCAATCAGTGTCTCAAGACCGCATATAATATATAATCCTATAATCAGAGCTTCGGGAGCTAGCGTGCTTCCTCTGTCTGTTTTCTATGTGTTGTTTCCAGGCAGCCACCTATGTCTGCGTCTCACTCAAGTTGCAGTAATTTTTTCTTTAATGGCTTGCCAGCGTACTCCTTTGTCTAGGAGTGACCGCCATTTTGTTTGTCTCAGCAGGACCAAACTGTTTCCATTTCTTCATAACTTCTGTTCCTCCCACATGTTTCGCTCAAAGAAGCGATCTCTGCATTCCCTCCATATTTCTATTGCCATGGGTCTGTTTGCATGTCGTCCGTTTTATTCTGAGTTCATGTGTGCAGCGTGATCTTTCAGGATCGGCAGGAGCCTCCCGGATACACAACTTATCCCATGGCTGTAAAGCCATGCCCCTTCTCAGTAGACTTCCTCTGAAAATAGGTTTCAGTTTATCGAGCCCACAGACTATTCCTTAAAACCTAAGAGTGTCAAAAGCTTACATGGGGTGTTTTCAGTATTGAATTCACACACTAGAACAGCAGGAGCTCAGAGTACAAGATATGCAGCAAAGGCAAGGACGACGGACCGATTACTTGCTTCCCAGACGGCATACAGGCCACTAATGGACTGATGCCCTCCTCAGGGAGCCTAAATCGGCCCCACTTTCACGAAGGAACTACAGCCAATCCCTTCCCTTAACACAATTACAGGACGCAGGTGCAGACCGCCATTGAAAGACTCTAGGGGTCGAAGGAAGCAGACTATAAAAACTATAAAATTCTGCTCCATCCTGGCAGCGTGGGCTAGAGAATCAGGAGGCTAGTATTTGGAAAAGGCTGGAAACTTAAGTGCTACAGAGAGGAGTCCAGAGCAATGGAGGCGCTTGGAGTGGTGACGGCACTGGAGAGCAAAAGGTGGTTACAGCTACATTAAAGGAGGTAGTGGTCTCCGCAGGAGGTGGTGTCGCAAATGGTGGTGGTGATAACAAGGGGTGGTTTTGACAGTGACTAGGAGTGGCTCTAAAGACAGTTGGGCAAATGTTTATTTTTTTTATAGTTAATTACAAACTTTTAAAAATATTTTCGATTCATCATTACATTCCAATTTCTTAAGTAGAAGAAATGAGCTTTGATAAAATATTTACAGAAATAAAAATCAAATATTGTAAAACAGTTCAACGTAGTTATAAGTTCTTCATACAACTTTGTTTTTACAATATTAATGAGCTACAAATTCAATTCCTTTTCTTATTTATAAGCCTTAAGCTTGTCAACTTATCTGATGTTCTGACATTTGGCATTCTTATTTCTCTAAAAAAAGCTATTAAAGCAAAAGTTATATTTTAAATCCGCTCCCTCTCAGAGAACAAGCCACCACTCTTCACCGTTGAGAGAGGGTCTTTTTAGCATTTCCGGTCCCAGATGAAGAGTTCTATCGTCTGGCAATTTCTTGCAGTATAACACTAGATGTTTTTATTTTCTTTGTCAGTTTTACAAAATCTGCAATTTTCTTCTAGGTCTTTTTCTTTCTTTCTTATGTTCATGATAGCTTTGGTTTTGAACAAATTCATCCGAAACTTCAGAAATATGTCTTTTTTTGTTACATGGGAACTTTTTCAGATATTTTGGGAGAGTATTCATTGCCCGTGCCTCCAGAGCGACTTGATACATACATCTATGTAGAGACCTTTTGATCTTGGTTTTCGTACCATTCCTGGGACCATAGTTTCTTTTTTACCGCATTTGGATTTTGGATCAATGTGCCAGGATCTACCTGTAGTTCCAATAAATTTATGCACATTTGTTTCCATCTGCTCAATATTGAGCCATCCAGATGTTTTGGATTATTACGTGGGATTCGGTATAAGGGAATCTCGTCCGCTCCCAGGACTTTCCTGTAGGATGTCAGTGTTCCTTATGATTTTTGCATTGATTGAAATCAAACCAAGCTCAAATCTAATGCAGGCTGTTGGAGTCCATCTGGGCAATGCTAATGCTTTACTCGAGAATGTGTTTTCACACCATGCCCATATCCCGGCTGGGCACCCCACCCCAGCATTGCTTCTGCACCAAAGCTTAAAGCTGGGATGACCTTAGCCTTGTAAAATTCAATTACAGGCTTTATTGTGAACTTCCCATATTTCTTGTTTAAGATGTATCCTTGGGAAGCCAGGAGTTTGCATTTCTGTCGTATTTTCTCCACCATATTGACATCATTTAGCCGCAAATTAATTAACACTCTAGATATTGTGATTCCATAGTGAGCCAAATGGGTTTTGTCTATTTTCCAGGTGAATTTCTTCAGGTTGATTGCGCCCACTAGGTTTTGCAGCACCAATATCTGTTTTTAATGGATTAATCATTAAGTCATTAGCGTCGGTATAATCCTTTAATGCAGACAATTTCCTCTGTAGGCCGATACGTGTTACACCCATTATCACGATGTTGTCAGCATAAAGGATATATCCTAGACTATTTCCGTTTACTTTTGGATCAAATGATCTTATTGATTCAAGTGATCTCCCAATATCTAAGATACGTGCTGAATGAAGTTGCTCCCAATGGGCACCCCTGCTTCACCCCTCTAGTGGTTTTAATTGCTGACGATAGAGTTCCCAGTTGATCCAGTCTTACTTTTATCGTTGTTTCGGAATACAGTTCTCTAATTGCAGCAAGCAGGCTATCAGGGCACCCCTAATTGCTAAGTTTGTTCCATAGTATCTCACGATCAATTGAATCAAACGCGTGAGCCAAGTCTATGAAGGCTAAGTATATCTTTGTTTTCGTTCTTATTGCCTCCATCTTTAATAGATTAATTAGCAACAGGTTTAATCCACAGCCAACACCTTTAACAAACCCAGTTTGTCGTTTATCGGCAACTTCTGCCACTTTTATTCAGTTTGTCAGTTGGATCAATAGTTGTGTTGCAAAGATTTTCCCTACCACGTCCAAGAGGGCAAACGGCCTGTAATTTTTATGATCCGTTCGTACTCCTTTTTGGAATACAGGGACGATTATGGCCGATCTCCAAGACTCAGGGATTCTTTTTTCAGCAATAAATTTCCTGAACAAAATTAAACCAAATTCAGCCCATGCTAACGGTTGACGTTTCAGCATCTGATTTGTATGTCCGTCGGGGCCAAGGGCTCTCAACGAGCTTAACCTTTTGATGTTCTCTAAGATGTTGATTTTTATCAATAGTGATGTCCCATCTTAATTTTTTTTTATCATGAAGTTGATTGGCCATGTTTTTAGCAAACCGCTTTCCAAAATGGTCTAACCAGTTGGCTTCTGTTACCATGTTATTTTGGGTGGCTTGTTCGGGGACTACCATATTGTTAATTACTTCCCAGAATGATCGAGCGTTTTTAGTTGTCAAAATTTGTAACATTTTTCAGTATCATTCTGGATCATGGTGCTTTTATGTGAATGTAGCCACTTTTTGTAGGAATTTTGTACTGCTCTTTTCTGTTCAGTATAATCCAATGATGGCTTTTTCGACAGAGACCCGATAATTTTATGCATTTCGCGCTTTTTTTTTCTACAACAGCTTTGTCGTACACGTATATTTTTTAAGTTTTTATTCTTACTCTCCTTTGCAATTTCTCTGTACGCTTGGAGCAAAGCCGGATATTCTAATGGGTCCTCATCTTCATGTGGATTTTCATCCGACAGTAGTTCAGCCATTTTTAGAATCTGGCTTTCTTTAAGTTTCAGACGATTTCTCCCTGAGTAATGGAGATTACATGGTTGCATCATTGCTCTTTTTTGCTCGTTAAACCTAAAAGGGTGATTTTGACCAGATCATGATCGCTATGTTGCATCTCTATTATTACGTTTAAATGAGTAATGTTTCTCGAAGCATAAAAGTAATCAAGGGTACTTTCATATTTTTTGTTTCTCCAAGTTGGTTTAGTCGGTATGTCCCCTTTCAGATTTCCATTTAATATCACCATTCCTCGAGCTTCCATCTCCTCAGCCTATGTAATTATCAGTTGTTTTTTCTTTGCCGGAAGATTTGAACATGATGGGTCCATGAATTTTTGGGTTCGTAAGCATTCCATGTTTAGGTCTCCACAAAGTAGAATATTGGGGCTCGTCTCACTAGATAGAATTGTATATTAAATCGCCCACAGCATCCAAATAAATGCATTCATCTGAGGCATCATGTTGCCAATAAAAGTGGATTATATGAAGCTTCGTAGGATTTCCATCTGCATTCTCGTCCTCAGTGGCTATGATGACATGCTGCATATATGGCGTGGGATTTATTGATTTTAATATTCTCAGGTCAAAGCTTCGTTTAACAAGTGTTAACAGGCCAGCCATCGGTCGTCCTTTGGCCTGCTTAACAGCTGGATTCCAGGCTACCTCGTAGCCTTCCACCGCAGGCTGATTTGTGAGCCATGTTTCTTGGAGGCAGTTATGTAGATTTCCGATGCCACTAAGACTATTGTTAAAGAGGTGCATGAATCCTCTCGTATTCAAAGTTCCCATCGATGTCTCATGCAAACTAATTTCCTGGCGTTAATTATTTTGTTGACAGCTCAGAGAGGCAGCTACCCAGCTCCACGTTTTCAGATCTTCCTCTTTACTTCCTATTTTTTTAACAGCTCTTTGGTTGTATTCATTCTGTTTTTTACATGCCAGTGTGATCTTAATCTGTTTTTTCGGTACTGCCTTGACATTATCATCACTCCATTCAAGTTCATCGTCCGATTCCTTTCTCAATTTTTCAAAATGAACTTTTTTATTTTAGGAGTTCTCCCGTTTGAAAACTTCTCTTCACTTCTTTTTAGTTTTTGGGTTGGTATGGGTTGGTATTGTCCAACTTCTTACATTGGAGGAGTCTCCCCATGGTTCGCTTATTCCAAAACCTAAGGCGTTCAATTCAGTGGAATTATCGACTATAATGCCTCTAATGGCTCTCAAGTTAATGTGCAACAATAGACAATCTGTTATTGCATTGTGTATAAATTCCACAGTTTTAATGTCGTTAGTTGTTATTGAACGCAATTGTGGTATATAGTTCGAGTTGGAGGACATATCTATTCAGAATGAGCCCATCATCAGACGGTCGCTTTCTTTCTAATAATAAGCAGAAATTTGAGGTTGGTTTGTTTTTTGTTTTATTTCGTATTTATATAGCGCACAACAGCCCGAGGACATCGTGGCACTTGTTACAGTACAAAGCTTAGTTATTTAGTTACATGGTCATTAGCAATATATATATAGGTTGCAATATAGTTATATTACATTTGTGTTATATTACAATATACATGGCAGAAGTGGAGAAGGCAGTCCTCCACTTGCTAGTTGAGGAGAGTGGCCTTGAGGTTGTTGCTGAAGACAGAGATGGAAGTTTCAGCTCTAAGGGTGACAGGGAGTGAGTTCCAGAGTTTTGGTGCAATATAGGAGAAGCCTAGACCTCCCGCTGTGGCTCTCTTTATGCGTGGTATGCATAGCTGGTTGGTGTACTGAGCGCTGGTGGGGTGAATGGATGTGGTCCTTGATATTGCTTCAGATAGGTATGCTGGAGCGGTTTTGTTGATGCACCTGTGAGTGATGGTGAGGAGTTTCAGAGTAATACGGTCTTTGACCTGGAGCCACCGGGCTTCACGTCTGGCGTGGGATATATGGTCTCTTCTAGGGATGCTCATGGCGGCTTTGAGGGCATTGTTTTGTGTGGTTTGCAGTCTGTGAATGTTTTTGGCGGAGGTGCCAGCTAGAAGGGCGTTGCAATAATAGTTTGGCTCCTATAGTTGCTCTAGCTATGGCCAAGCGGTTGGGGGGGTGGACAAGTAGGGTTTAATGGCATTGATGAGTTTGGTGCTGAACACTGATGCAGAGGCTATGTCGCTGACTTGTTTGATCATCAATAGATTTGCATCAATGTGAACACCTAGAGTCTTGACAGAGGATGATACGGAGATGGTTGAGTTGTCTATGTTGAAGTTGTTGTATTGGGGGCTTAGTTTCGATAATGTGTTTGACTGGCCCAGGATGAGAATTTCATTCTTCTCCCCGTTAAGACAGAGGCCATTGATTGCCATCCAAGCTTGGATAGTGACATAGATGTTGTGAAGGGCTGTGGCGTCTTGGTGATGGATTTCAGATAGGGGTAAAAGTACTTGAGTGTCGTCTGCATAGTTTGTATATGCAATACCCATGGAGTCAAGTAGGTCGAAGAGGGGTTTTGTGAAGAGGTTATAGAGGGTGGGGGCTGTACAAGTCCTTTGGTGACACCGCAGTTTATAGTGGTAGGATTTGCGTTAGCTGTGTCAGAGTAGATCTTCATGGCTCTTCCTTCAAGGAAGGAAGTGATCCAGGATGCTGCTTGATTAGAGAAATAGGCTGCATGAGTGAGGTGGGTGGTGAGTGTTTGGTGATCTACCAGGTCAAAAGCAGCTGATAGATGGAGGAGGAGCAAGGCAGGTTTGCCTTTGTCCATGATCTGTGAGATTTTATTTTTTAGGTCTAATAAGGTGAATTCTGTTCCATGCCCGAATCAGAAGCCAGATTGTCTTTTGCCTAGTATGGAGTTAGCTTCTATGTATGATTGGATCTGGATGTAAGCTGCTTTGTCCAGGATTTTTAGGAGGAACGGGACTGTCGTTATCGGTCTGTAGTTGTTGGGTTACGCTGGGTGAAGTGTGGCCTTTTTTAAAAGTGGCCGCACCCAGGCTTCCTTGAGATTTTTTGGGACAGTTCCTGTTTGGAAAGATGCGTTAATGAAGGCAGTAATCAGGGGTGCTAGGTCATTGGCGCATTCCTTGATGATTTTGGGAGGGCAAATGTCTGCTTTGCAGAGGGATGGTTTGAGGTTTTTGATGAGATTAAGGACCTCCGGTTCAGTGACGTTTCTGAAGGAGAATTGAGCGTGATTGAGGTTACTACACTGGTCTTGTGTAGGGCGGTTGGTTTTTTGGTTTGGGAGGTCTTTGCAGTGGTTTCGGATTTTGTTCTGGAGTTTTATTTTGTTGAGCATGGCGGACTGAATGCTGGCACACCAGGCTTTGTCTTTAGTTATCTCGTCAGCGGTAGTCGGAGGAGTGACTAATTCATTAAAGATTGCGAATAGTTCTTTAGCTTGGAAGTTGGCCTTTGAGATCCTGTCATTGAAGGAGTTGGATTTTGCTGCTAAGATGGCTTTTTAATATTGGAGGGCTATTTGTTTGAAGAGGCTCTCATTTAGATCACTCGGATCCGTTTGCCAGTTTTTTAGCGTCTGGCGCTTTTGAGCTCAGAGGGTTTGGAGTTCTTCCGAGAACCAAGAGTTGCAGTGAAATTATTTTTTTCCTTCTTGCTTTCAAGTGGGGCAATAGAGTTTGGCATTGGTGAGAGTATCATTGAAGATAGCTGATAGTATATTTGGGTCCTGAGAGAAAGGTGGTGCTAGGCAGGGGCTTTTAAGTTGGGGACGCAAGTTGTCTGCGTTGAATTATTTAGAACTTCTTATTGCGGCAGGTGGTGCGTGGGTGAGAGTCTTAGGTTTGGGGTTGGTGGGGATGAGGAATTCGATGCATGTGTGGTCCGTCCAAGGAAGGGTGGGGTTTGAGGTTATGTTGGATGCACAGTTGTGATCCATGACCCAGTCAAGGGTGCGGCCTTTGGAGGGAGTAGGGGTGAGGACTCTTTGGGAGAAACCTAAGTCTGCGAGTTCTTTAGCTAGGGTTGTGGCAGATTTATCCTTTGGATCATTGTATCCTAAATTTAAGTCTCCTAATAGAAGGATTTTGGAGGACTTTTTAATGTTGTTG
The DNA here is from genome assembly GCF_040938575.1 of Ambystoma mexicanum. Taxonomy (NCBI): domain Eukaryota; kingdom Metazoa; phylum Chordata; class Amphibia; order Caudata; family Ambystomatidae; genus Ambystoma; species Ambystoma mexicanum. The sequence goes on along the minus strand of NC_090929.1, from coordinate 686,718,476 downwards.
CTGAGTCGATGGGAGAGGTGCTCTTGGAAGTCAGCTGGGAGTCTGGGAGGTCTGTATAGGATGTGGATGTTGATTAGATTATTGGGGGAGAGCGTAAGCTTTGCTGATAGGATATTAGCATTACCACCCCATGTACTATGGTCTGCTAATCTGATGGATAGTGAATCTTTGTGGATAAGGGCGACTCCCCCTCCAATCTTATCACATCTATCTTGCCTAAGGATGGTGTAGCCTGTGGGTAGGCCTAGTGCGAGGGCTGGGCAGGAGGCATCATTGAGCCAGGTTATATCCTGCTGATTTTTTTTTTTGTTTTATCTTTTGTTTTATAAAAGGGACACTTTTCTCCTCTTTCCACTGTTCTTTTCCATCTTCATACCTTGCAATGTCACTTAGTTTGTTATTTACAGACCCTTTCTCTCTTGCTGGATTATCATCAATGCGCATTGTATTTCCATGTTTTAGATCAAACTCTTTAACATGCGGATGTACTGCACTTTTCATTTGCTTAGAGGTACTCGTGGCCCATCTTTCATTTAAGGTCATGCGCTTTTTTAATTCTGTTACTGTCTTTCCGGATCCATTGCTTTGCGCTGTCTTTTTTTTTTTTTATCCTTCTCTGGTGTGACCTCGATTGTACAAGTTCTTCTCTGACAGTTTCCTTCTGATTGATTTCCCAACTGGTTATTGTTGTTATGCCACTCTGACATAATTTTTACTTCTGGATCGTCGTCCTCTTCAAGTATTGAGTTGCAGCTATTTGAATCATATGTAGACAAATTTGCGAGGTCTTCCATTATTTTCTCATCATCCTCGGAGGCATCCGGGATGATTTCAGTTTTTTTTTTCCTGTTCTTTATTCTTCTCTGGGCTAACAGATCTCACTGGCACAGTTTGATCCACGGAACCTGGCCTCGGGCTGCTTATGGCTGTTTGAATTGTTACATTTAAAGCTTTGATGTTCTGCAGGAATTTACAGGAATTTTTAGTTAGCTTTCTTTTTGCTGGGCATATTTCTTGACTTCTTTAATTGTGTTTTTTTGTAATTTTTCCTTCTCTCCATCTTTATTGAGGATCTCTTATTTTTGTCAAAAATGGCAAACGTTTCGTTTTTCTCTAATCTTTTCTCCTGGGGTTGATCCTCTGAAGGCATTGCATGTCCGATAATACTATCTGCGTTTGCTGAGGTTGAAGGTCGGCAGAATTCCCCTACTTCAATGTCACTCTGTTGGGTTTCTTTTCTTCCTTGTTTGGATGCCAAAATCTTTTCGGGCTGTTTTATCTTACTGTTCTCATCTGCATCTGTCAGATCTACAAAAGACAGAAATGATGATCTTGGGACAGCTTCAATGTTCATTGCAGAATTCTCTTTTTTTAATGTTTTATCTGGAGTCATATCTTTATTTTCATTTGTCTCTTTATTTGCTATGATATTTTGGCTTATCACTTCTGCTGATTTCCCACCAGCCTCTTTTACCGGTGACAACTTCTCTTCATCCATTTTTTTTTTGCCGTTTATTTAGAATTGCTAGGGCCTCACGTGCCAATTCAGCATGAAGGCGTTTATCATCAGTGCTGTTTTTTAATTGTTCCTTGATTTGTGCAACAAAAACGTCATTATACAGCTGGCCATTTTCACGCTGACTTTTCTCCTCTAAATGCAATCGTTCTATTTTTGTTAGTTTTGTATTAACTACGGCCATTAGGGAAATTTGTTCCCGTAGGCTCTCATTTATGTGCTCATAGAGTTTTATCAAGGGAGCAACAGTTATTGTCAGAGCTGAAATGATGTTTGGTCGCAGCTGGTTTATCACTTGCTTGGCTAGTTCAAATCAATTAGATTGAGGGTCTCTTCGCCCTGTTAAGGTATCTTGATTCTTTAAATTATTCTGTCTCTGTACTTTAGGAAATTGAGAAGTCGGTGTCAGTACTGCGCTCATCGCTTGTTTCAGAAGTCTCCGATGTCCTACATGGTCTCTGACGAGTCCTGCTTTTTTTCGCATTATGTTCGCTCCTGCTTTGCTGTTTTTTGTTTTTGAGTTATTTTGACTCTCTATTTTGTGAGCAAGCTACAGCAATTGGACTAGAGCTAGACCCAATCCTTCTGCGTTTATTCGGGCAATACGAATCAGCAGGTTTCCTTAGTTCGCTCATTGACTTTTCAATGTGAATTCTGCTTCCAGCATTTCATAACTCGTTAGTCTTCAAATGAGCACTGTCAGTTTTTCCACTTAATGGTTTTTTTTTGTTGAGGTGAGGGAACCACAAACTTTGCATATTTTTTAGGTCAACGATCAATTTATCCGCCAGAAAAAAGTGATTTTCTCCTTTCTGTAGGTGAGGTTTCCAATTGATGCGCTGTCGATTTGGTCACTTGGCGTCTCCAAAGATCTGATCATTTGCTATCACGAAAACTTCACTGTTGGATTCCAAATGAGAGGTTATATGGTTGGCTGGTTGCAGATCTAAACAATCTTCAGTTCTTAATTTTTCCTCGGAGCAAGCAGTCGCTCCTAAACACAGCAGTGCGTATAATCCTTTTGTTGAAACCTTGTTTGTCTCAGCATTTCCTTTCACTATATTACTTGATGTTTTGTTGTATAGTTGCAGAGCTTGCCATGCAAGCACTCTCAATGAAGTGGGAGATGTTTTTAAAGTAGCTGGCAAAACAACTTGTTTCCGTCCCACACAAGGCTGAGTGCCCACAGTTGCAGCGCTTAAGCAATGTTCAGACTTCTTCTGAGCTGTAACTGTTTGATCAGAATTTTTGTTTCCAAATATACGTGCCCCTCCACAAGGGCAAACTTGCTCTGCCTCTCCCTCTGTTGACCGGAGAAACCTAGGTTCTGTCTTATCATCCGCTCTGTCTAATGTTTTCAAAAGCTCTGCACAACCGCAAACACACCCATACATGGCTGCACACACGTATCGGGGGGTCTGCTGGGAGTGCACCCGCGGCTATAAACCCCCTCATCTGGACTGAGCGGGCACCCGAGGCAGCCGGCAGCCCGTAAACCAGCATCCGCTACTTCTGCAGCTGCCACTGGGGCTTGTGCACCTAAGCATACCAAACCTGGGTCACCCGCACATCCTCGCACCTGCGAGGCGGGGACAGCATATGGAGTGGGTGATGCCGTTTGACAGGTGGATTGAACAGGTCGGCGGGGGAGGGGGTGGGAGTACTTGTCACACAAGATTTAGGAGTCATGGATTTTCTACATATGTTCTGTAACCCAAGTGAGCCACTTATTGTTGAATCCTTAACGTCCTTGTCGCATCTCGTTTTTTCATTACGGCACCCTGCAGACGCAGGGGCAGACAATAATCGCCACTTCAGCGCACGGGTCAGTTGCGAGGCCGGACTTGCAGCTAGTTGGGCAGGAGCCGGTTCCATTGCGACGGCTCGCACTGCTCACGACGAACACAAGGAACACTCCCTCGTCGCTCCGCGAGTGAGGGGATTTTAACAAGAATCCGCCTCCAAAGCAGGTGAAATGGTAGAAAGACTGAAGAAATCCAAAGCAAAACGTAGACATCCCCACACAAGTAACACTCCCTCGTCACTCCGATGTAATGAGAGGTGGAGAAGGAAGGTGAGGGAGTTTCAAAGAAGGGACGCAGTGTTTGTTGAGATTGGCGGATGATTCTTAAAATTTTTACAAATTACAGTTCTCTAGGTTTTTCTTGCCCAACACACCTTTGCAAAAGAACTTGGTTGACTTTGTAACTGTTCTCCTTTTTTTTTTTTTTTTTTTTTAATTTTACTTTTTTAGGGTTTTCAAACACATCACATTTGAGAGAGACAATGCGTACGATGCAACATGGTCAACAACTTTTCAGTTCCCTCCTGTCCCAAACGAAACCCCAGTACCTTTATTATATTTTCCCTCCCTCCCTACCCCTCTCCCTACGGAACAGTCGTCTTGTACATTATCGGTTTTCCATTAGTCTCACGGCTAAGGTGTGTGGGCCGGGTGCTCATTAAAACATATCGGCGATTCAGGCCGCTTCATTGAGGGCAAGCTTTATTCGAATATTGGTATTCTACTCGGTTGAGGATTTGCTACAAATTGTATCGTCCATTTCAGGGCTTGGTCAGGCAGCAGCTGGGGTCGACTTACCAGTTCCATATGGTCAGTACTCTCCTAGATGTTGGTGACACATTTGTTCATGAATTCTCCCCATAGCATTTTGAAGGGGGCAGATTTCCCATGGAGAGCTGCGGTTCTTCTCTCCATTATAAAAATGTTTGTCAACATTGTTCCATTCTTTCTTCCCCGGTGCCTTACTCCCCTTCCATTGCATCACCAGACTGGCCCATGCGGCTAACGGGTGAGAAGCTGCCAACACCTTCAACTTTGTGTTCCCCCTAATATTCCTCCTTTCCAAATAATGAGGAGCGGTTCATTGGTACGTTTCATTCCATCTAGTACCCGGATCCACCCCAAAACCTCATCCCAGAATACCTTGATACAGGGGCATCCTCACCACAAATGCCAGGAATCTGCCCTCTCGCCACAATGGCGCCAGCACAGGGGACTAGTTGACCGAAACATCTTGGATAGTCTGAGGGTCCTATTGCTACCTATAGAGTAGCTTAATGGCCTGTAATTTGTACTGGCTTGCAATCTACGTTTGTGAGACCCCTTTGCATATTTTCCCCCACAGGTTGGGGTCCATTTCAAATCAGAGCCTCATCTGATTTGAAAATGATTTGATCTCATCAAATCATTTGCCCATCTGAGCCTCAGAGATTCAGTTGATCCTTTCCCGCTTCTATCAGAGCCCTATATATAGCAGAGATCAAGCCCTTTGAAGATCTACTGGACAAAAGGAGAGAATCAAACGGGGTCAGGTTCCTCTGAATCTTCTCCCTCCATTTATCCCTTGTGAAGATCCTTTTGAGCTGGAGATGAGAAAAGACCGGGAGGGGGCCGATTCCCTAGTGCCTCCTCGAGTTCATTGATTGTAAGAAAGGTGCCTCCACTCCAGAGTTGGCCCACCCTCTCCAGCCCTGCTTCAAACTAAGATTGAAATTGTCCGTGATCTGGTGTATCTTCTCGGACCCAGGGGTGCCCAGATGTGACTTAAGGGAGAGCGCCTGGTCGTGATTGCCTGCGTATCAGCCCCTTTGCGCGAGGGGGCGTGGCCAGCACGCATGCTGTGAAGTCAGACTCCAGTTGAGCTCCGGTCCGTGATCCTGAAGTAGTTCAGAATATTGCTTTAAAACCGTATGCTGGACAACATAAATCATCCTTTCACGAAGAGGGACTATTTTCCTACACTTGACTCTGCTCCCGTGGCGAATCGGAATAGAAAAGAATATGAACGGGTGAGACGAAGTCAAGCCCCTGCGACCAGCAAGATGGCGACGCCGTCCGACTAACACAAAGCGTCTGCGCACCCCTGGGACACTTGACATTGCGGAACGGATAAGGCGAATCGTTTGCCTCCCGCCCGCTGCCCGATCCATGCTGAAGCGCTGGAAGACTGCGGGACCCGAGGACCACAGCACTGGGGTACCAACACTGCCGAAATCTGAAGCGGAACTCCGGGTAGAAAAGATACGGGAAGCGCCGGACGTCTGAGAAGCGGGATTCCCAGCCCGCTGCGCTGGTGCACAGAGCGGGGAGAGGACACCAGCAACGGCCGTGCAAACGGAAGGTGAGGTGGCGAGGCATCCTGAGACGTTGAGTGTGCATCCAAGCAGAGAAGAAGCGGACTAACCCGCCCGGCTGCAACTGCAAAGCCCTGGAGTCCAGATCCAAACCAAAAAGGGTCCGAGTGCCATTAAGGGAAGTCACCCTCTGTCCGCTATCTAACAACTAACAGAAACAGCACTCACTAGGCAACATCAGGTTCACTGGTGGGGCAGAGAAGACATATCCCAGAAGCAGAGACCGGCTAGAGCTGTGAGAAGGGACCTCCTGGGCGACCCCTCCCAACCATTAGATCTGCAGCGGTGGGACAGGACTCTTGAGACCAACAAACTGCTGAGAGCCACACCTAGCCAGATCAAACAGCCAGATTCGCGAGGGGCATACCCCCAAACAATTGACCTGCAAATAAGAGGGGCTGGTGGGGGCGATTATTGGTGCACCTGAACTGCCTAACTTCGATTTGCTAGCGGATCCCGCCTAAAGGGTCGTACCTGGTGCGGAAAGCACTGAAACACGAAATAGAGGCCGCAGGCGAGATCCGCACAGACCTGACCCAGAAACAAGAAATGCCTCCCCCCCAAAGTAAACCGAAGTTGGTCACAATGGACTCCTTCACCACAATCAGGCCTCCAAGTCAACCACAACAGGACCAGGAAACCCCTGCAGAACCGTCCCAACAGAGTGAGGACCTTCGACACACAAGTTTTCCAAGCAATAGCGGCCCTCCGCAATTCTCTCGAAGGGAGGATGGAAGAGATGAAATCGGATATACAACTCATGCGCCAGGACGCCGGCAATCTAACTGAAAGAGTCACGGCGACGGAAACTACCCTGCAGGATAATGTGGATAGTACTCGAGATCTCAAGATAACGGTCCATGATTTGGAACAGAAAGTGGCAAGGCTGGAGGCGCGCTCTGAGGAAGCGGAAGGTCGTGCCCGCCGAAATGACATTCGCATACTGGGGGTCCCTGAAGATTTGGAAGGCCCAGACTAGACAGACTTTATCGAAACATTGCTGCTACAGGAAATTGGACCGGGAAGTCTCTCCCAGGGTTTCTCTTTAGAAAGGGCCCACAGATCCCTCCAGAAGCGCCCCCCGCCCGGATCACACCCACTCATTGCTAAAATCCTAAATTTCCGGGACCGGGAAACAATATTGCGGTACTCCAGAGAAGGGGGTGTGATCAAGAGAAAAGATTCGACAATAGTTATATACCCCGATTATACCCCTACAGTGCAGCGGGCGAGGAACTCCTTCATTCCAATCAAAGCCAGACTGAGGAAACTCAATCTAAAATATATGCTTCTCTACCCGTCACGCCTTAAGATCCTCTACAAAGGAAAAGCAGTATTTCTAGAATCCCCAGCAGCAGCAAACATGTGGCTCGAACATAATAACCTGGCCGATGACCAGTAAGATCCACTAAGATTAGATCAGGGCTGACCGTACGTCAGCTGCGAGGCGAAAAGAAAATGGCTACTCCCACATGAAGTCAGACAGCAGACAAATACACTACAACAGAGTTTTAATGAGAACTAAGCTAAATCGGACAAGAGCTCGGAGGAACACACGAGCGGGAAAAAAAAAGCCACCCACCCCACAAGAAACTGAGTAGGCAGTTTGCTTACTCACATCCTGATCCGGAAGGCCAGGAGTGGCCTGGAAGGCTCGGGATCCCCTGAGCATTGCAAGTTGAAAGCAACTGCCAGGATTGGTCAAGGTGATTGGTTTGTTTTCTTTTTTCCCCCCATTCAAGGCAATGGGAGTTACTCAAGTTAAAAAATCTCCTACAAGTGAACCAAAAGATACTGAGGAAAGTGGAGAGGAGGGGAGAAAGCTGAGGTTGGGCGAACCTACTGCAGACACGGATGGGTGCCGGACTGAATCAGAGATAGTTTGTTTGACCTGATATGGCATCGAAGGTTAAAATAAAGATAATGACCTGGAATGTGAGGGGCCTGGGATCCTACTTAAGTCGGAACAGAATTAAGTCCTATTTGAACAGGAAAAGTGTGCAAATTGTGCTGTTACAAGAGACACACTGCACGGCGGACTCCCTGGCCATACTGGGGGAACATTGGGGAGGACAAGGTGTGGGTACTACTTACTCCAGATATGCAAGAATAGTGTACACTTGGATCCATCCTCAACTCCCATTCCACTTAATCAGGTCTGAGACTGACCCTGAGGGCAGGTATGTAATATTGTGGGGCCGACTGGAACAAGAAGAGATATGCATAGTAAACTCTTACCTCCCCAATACCAACATTCCGGCACACTTGAACTCTATGTATGCCAAAATCGCACCATACAGACACGGTATCTTTTTCTGGGGGGGGAGACTTTAATTGTGTCCACGATATGAAACTTGACAGGTCCCAATCCCACCCAAAAGGCCCCTCAACAGCAACAACCGCCCTGGCCTTATTAACAGACAGATTGAACCTGGCTGACACCTGGAGAGAACGTCATCTTAACCTCCGAGGTTATACATGCGTCTCCTCCCCGCATGATCTTCACACGAGGATAGATTATATCTTTATAGGCAAAGAGCACCTGTCGCAACTAGAAGAAGCACAACACTTAGGAAGAACCATTTCTGACCACTCGCCGCTCCTTATAGAATGGAATCAAGCTGGCCCCAGACCCCCTATCCCTATGTGGAGAATGCCGGTGGACGCCCTAGGTGACCCGGCGTTCAAGGAAGAACTGCAGGAATTTATAGACAGCTTTATTGAAAAGAACACTGGTAGCGTTCCCCACCTGAGCACGATGAGGGACGCCCTAAAAGTAGTGACGAGGGGGGAGATCATTACGAAGGCTGGGGGCATTAGGAAACAATTGAGGGGTGAACTAGATCAGTGGTAACGACAGGCAGAGCAACTTGAAGCAGCCCCGGTGAACACCCACCAAAGAGAAGATAACCTCAAAATACTCAGAGCTAAATGCACCTCATCATGGGATAGACTAGCTAAATTTGACTACGTCACCAAAACTAACAGAACGCACATAGAAGCCGATAAACCAGGTAGAATGCTGGCCTGGCTATGCAGGAAAGAACACCCCAGACATAGATCACCATGATACAGGCTGAAGATGGCAAGGTAGTGCAGACACAGCAAGACATAAATGAAACCTTCAAGGGCTTCTATGAACACCTCTATTCTCACAAGAACCAGGTTCCCCGAGATCAAATCATAGACACCCTGGAGGAAGTAGGACTCCCTAAAATGACCCCTGAGCAGGCCGAAGCCCGAGATGCAGATATTACAACAGAGGACATAACGGAGGCTATTAAGTCACTGGCCACCGGCAAGACCCCTGGGAGTGATGGGCTACCCACTGAGTTTTATAAGGCTTACGAGACCTCCCTGACCTCCCTGACGCCCCTGTTACATGAGGTCTTTCAGGAAGCACGTGAGAGAGGGATATTACCTGACAGTATGAGGGAGACCCTGCTGATTCCGATCATTAAGCCCAACAAGCCTGCCGACAAATGCGACTCCTATCGCCCGATAGCCATGCTTAATTATGATGTGAAAATACTAACAACGGTACTAGCGAATAGGCTGGCTAAAATAATAGGGGATATAGTGCACGAAGATCAGTGTGGCTTCATACCAGGCTGGAACACGACCATGAACCTACGGAGAGTACAACAGATTATTGCTCAGACGGAAGCTACCACAGAGACTTATGCACTGTTGTCCCTCGATGCCATCAAGGCGTGTGATTCTATATGTTGGGAGTGGCTGGTGGCAGTTCTAGAGGGTTTTGGTTTCGGCCCGGGGTTTGTCAGGTGGATTAAGATACTTTACACCAAGCCAGGGGCCAGAGTAAAAACAGGTAAACACATATCTGAGACCTGGGACATATGTAGGGGCACTAGACAGGGATGCCCACTTTCCCCCATGCTTTATGTATTAGGACTGGAACCTATTGCTATATATTTTCGAAAACAATTTTTTGACGCCGGAATACGGCTTGGAGGAATAGACCATACTATATCTGTCTACGCAGATGAAGTATTATTGAATGTCAGAGACCCACATATCAATGTACCCACGATGCTAGACGTCTTAGACAACTTTGCAAAGTTTTCAGGTATACAATTTAGCAGGGCAAAGTCTAGCCTATTCCCTCTGGCAGGCCTCAAGACGCAACAGAACTGCCTGTGGTAGGAATACAATGGGAGCTGACCTCATTCAAATATTTAGGGATACACATAATGCATACCCCTACACTAATGCACGACCACAACACGAAGTCTGCTATCCCTGTCTTGAGGAAATCCATGAACTTCTGGGCGAAACTCCCCCTATCCATGATGGGTAGAGCCGTAATAGTTAAAATGATTGTCCTTCCTAGATTCTTATATGGGTTCCAAAATGTACATTTCTACATCAATGCGCCTTTCTTCTGCCTGTTAGAGAAGATACTTCGAGATTTCCTGTGGGGGAAAGGGAGGCGCAAGATAGCACTCACCACCCTGATGCTACCATACACCCAAGGAGGAATCCAACTCCCAAACTTCGAAAAATATTATCTGGCTGCACAGCTCAGTTTTGTCACCAAATGGCTAGCAGATGAAGTCACAACTGAGACGCCACTGCTGCAGTCTTTAGTATCCCCGTTGCGTATGAGAGAACTTATCTGGGCTCCCACTCACCTGATGCGTGATGCCCCCTTCATGGCCACCCTGGGACGAAACATTTGGCGCAGGACAGAAACCCTTATCTGTGCTAGGCGCCAGTACTCCCCGGACATTCCTCTGATCTCGGACCTATGCGGATCTGTAGGGGATTTACATCACCTCAGACACTGGGAAATGAAAGGGATATACTCATGGGAGGACCTGTATGCAGATGGGGCTTTTAAAGATTTTGAAACACTTCAGGAAATGGATGGTGTCCACGTAGGCCAGTTCCTGTGGTATCAAAGGATGAGAACCACAGCACGAACCAAGTGGACGTCATGGCCGGAGGAGCCGGAATCAAACCCCCTGATTACACTATTGTATGCCCTAGGTGAAGGTTGGAAGCCGGTGTCTCAGATCTATGGCCACCTAAGCGACGTCCCAAACCCACGGAGTGCCGTTTTGAAAAGCAAATGGGAAACGGACATGGGCCGAGAAATGACTGATGGAGAATGGGAGAGGGCTTTGACATTTCCCAAAACTGTCTCTAGAAACCATAGATTGCGTCAAATACAACTCAACCTGCTTCACCAAACGTACTTAACCCCATCCAGACTCGCAAAGTTCAATAAACTGCCGCACTCTAATTGTACATGGTGCGGAATGGACAAAGCAGACTTAATCCATATGTTCTGGTCGTGCACTAAGACGCAGTCCCCGTGGACCGACATACAGCAGACAAGCGACAACCTTGGGGTGACCAGGTATAAATGGACCCCAGAGGAATGCCTACTGGGCACATACACTAGACCGGCCAAACTTAAGCACCTTGCCAGAATAATGGACATTATGTGTATACTCGCAAAGAGGACAATTGCAATGTCCTGGAATAAAACAGCTGGGCCCCAACAAAAAATTTGGCACAAAGTACTGAAGCGATGGGTAAGAGCAGAAACAATGGCCTGGGAGGGCAGTGTAGCCAGATCTACAGATGACTCGAGCATGACCCTGGAGGCCTGGAAGGAACTCACAGGCTCCCTGTTTTACCCCTCAGACGACAAGCCCCCGTGAACTGGGACAAACCCACCCAATGCGGAATTACGAACCGAATCAGCAGAACCTAAGTCTAGCCAGCCGCTACCATACTGGGCCCTCACAGGCACAGCCCTCCCTTCCCCCCCTCCTCCAGACCAGCCGGGTCTCCCCCGGATCCACCAAATGTCAATTGCCCAACGGAAAGAACACTGGGAGATAGTTAATGTTGTAATGTTATTTGTTAATGTTTTATTATAAAACACTCAGTATCCTCTAATCACGGGCATTTATTGTCCTGCAACTGTATTAAATAACAAATGCCAATAAACAAATTTGAAAATAAATCAGCCCCATTGCGCCAGATTTCCCATATAGTCCCCAATATCGGGTTGTCTCTAATCCTCCGTGTGAGTTTGTCTCTCGGGGACCCATAGCCATTCTGCCAACGTGGCTGGGGAGATTCTAACATCATCCATATCTATCCATTGGAGGTCCTTTTGCCCGCTGAGGTGGGGATGCAGATTCTTAACTGCGTGGCTTTGTAGTACTTCTGGGGGTCTGGGACCCTCCCCCCCCCCCCCATCTTTGGCTAACATTAAGACATTGTATGTGAGACTCGCCTGTTTTTCCCTGCCACAAGAACTTCAGGATGGGCCTCTTTTATCTCCCTGAAGAAAGATTTGGGAAGGCGAATTGGGAGCATTTGGAATGGGTATAGGAACATGGGCAGGCACACCATCTTTACTGCATTCAGTCTCCTTAGAAAAATGGGTAAAGCTCACAATATCTTGTCTAAGTCGGCCCGGAGGTTCGATAGAAGGGGAGGAGAGTTGGCATCATAGAAGTCATGCAAATCGCTTGTTAGGTTTATGCCCAGGTAGCGAAGGGTGTCACCACCAATCGTCAAACCGAAGGGGCGAGTCCATCAATGGCCTCCTGGTCAGGTTTCTGGAGTGGCAATGAAATTGATTTGGCCTTAGTAATCTTAAACATGGCTAGCGCCCCGTATTCTTCGATCAAGTGGATTGCCCTGGATATGAATGTGAGAGGGTCCTGTACATGCAACTGCAGATCGTCTGCGTATAGGGCTACTTTATATTCCCTCACGCTCACCCTCAGTCCCCTCACCTGTGAGTCTCCTCTAAGTCTCTGGGCCAGCGCTTCGAGAGAGAGGGCAAAGAGTATCGTGGAGAGAGGGTACCCCTGTCTTGCTCCCTTGTCTAGATCAAACCATCTCGAGTACTCGCCGTTGACCACCACCAATGCCTTGGAGGTATACACGGCCTTGACCTCCTTTCTGAACCTTGAGCCCAGTCCGACCCTGTCCTGTCCAAGACCGCCTCCAAGAAGCCCCACTCCACCCTATCGAAGGCCTTTTCTGCATCCACTGAAAGGAGGGCAGGGTCTCCTGCTATGTTTTGCGACTCGTGAATCAAGTGTAGCGTCTTCCGCATTGTATCTGCGCACTGTCGGATGATGATTTACCTGACTTGGTCCGGTTGTATCAGGTGTGCATATGCGTTTCAAGTCTAGCTGCATGTACCCTTGTATAGATTTTGGCATCAAGGTTAAGTAACGAGATAGGGCGGTAGGATCCGCATTTCTTGGGGTCCCTACCATCCGTAGGAATGACGGTGATTGCACACGAGAAGGAGTCGGGGGCGGGGGGGGGTTGGGGCTTGGGCAGGGGTATCAGGGGGTTGGGCAGGGCTTTTCCCAACCACAGGATAGCATTAAATAATACAACCAAGAAGGGGAGGAGAGAGGAAAGAAAGGACTTATAAAATGTATAGCCATCTTCACCTGGGGCCTTCCCTAGCGACAATCTCTTTACGGCTTCCTTAATTTCTTCTGGAGTAATTGCGGCATCAAGTATGTCCGTCTCTTCATGCTATAATTGTGGCATCTGAACAGTCCCCATGTATTCTATTTCGGGGCGGGCTTGGCCAGTTTCAGATTTATTTACATAGGTTCTCATAAAATTTAGCAAATGCTTCGGGTATACCCTCTGTTTTCGAGTCACAGGCACCCTCCCTCTCTTCTACGGTTCAACCGATCTCCACAAAGCCTGGCAGCCAGTAATGCGTCTGCTTTGTCTCCCTTCTCATAGAACTTCTGTTCGAGAAGTTGCAGCTTCCGGACTATCTGGCCTTATTCTAGCGAACGGAGCTGTTCTCTCTTACATCTGGCCTCCTGAATTTTGGTCTCCCTTTCATCTGTGGCATTTCTCGCTGCCCTATCTAGGCGAGCTATCTCTTCCCACAGTCTGTTTTCTATCCGAGGTTCTTTCCCTCTTTTTCCTGGAACCCTCCCTGATCAATATCCCCCTCCATGTTGCCTTTCCCACCTCCCATACAATCGCTTTTGAAATTTCTGTGTGGGAGACCGGACTAGTCTAACTCAACTGTGACCATGTCATGATCAGAAATGGTGATCGAGGAGATCTCTGAGCGCATTGCCACCTCCCATAGGCCGCCTGTGATATACAAATAGTCAATCCTAGTGAATGTCCCAGGTGGTGATGAGTAGAAAGTGTACCGTTTCTCGTTCTCTGCTTCTCTTAGCTCGTAAACATCAATCATTTCCATGATCCCCCCCCCCCTTTTTGCGGGTCTCTCGTTTCAGGTTTGCCCACCTGCCTGTCAAGTTTAACGTCCGTCCAGAGATTAATATCCCCCCTAATATAACATGGCCCGAGGCTTCCAACATTATTTTGGTTCATGTCCTCTGTGCAAAAAAAAACGGGATTGCCAGTGTGTATGTAACCTTTCGTACGGTGCCTAACAACATAAGAGCCCTGTCTTCTACACCCGCCCATACTTTAGTAACTTCCAAATTCAGGTCTTTCCTGACAAGAATCCCCACCCCTGCTTTGCTGAGGGGGCCTGAACCCCATTATTCCACCCCTGACCTCAGACCCAGGATCCTCTGTTACTCCCTTCTTGGAGAAACATAATGTCAAGTCTTGCTCTACAAAACTCTCTGGCCACTAGCGACCTTTTCGTAGGTGAATTTAACCCCTTAACATTTAATGTCCCTACCCTGAGTGGGCTACTCATTTGTGAGCTCGGGTCTACTGCCATTTCTTTCATAATGTATTCAGAGGGATCTTATTAGACCCCAGTGGCCGAGCAAGTAATTCAGCGCGCACACCCTCATTCGTAGTTTGCTTGAAGGCTCTGTTCCTGCCCTGTCCCCCCTCCGCTCCAACCTCAACCTTCCCTCCCCCCCAAAAGAGCGTCTGATACTGCCAGGTTAACATCACCAGTCCGAGTTCGGACCACCAGCTGCAACCAAATACCCCTCTGTCCCTTCTTATAACAAACTTTTTAACATAGTCCCCCCCCGCCCCCCTGCCTCCCCATCCAACTTTAAACACAAACGTAACTATACACAGATCTCCATGATATTGCCATGATATTGCCATTATAGGCATGATATTGCCTGGGGAACCCTCAGTTTCCGGGCCTCACTGTCTGGATTCCCCAACTCCGCCCCAGCCCAGAGGTACCACATTTACGTGAGGCCTGATTATCGGAACCCAATCTGTTTATGGATTCTGATCTTCTGATCCCAACGAAAGTACCACAGATGTCCCAAGTCCCACCTTTCTCACAGTAAGTCAGGAGCATTCAAAAATGAGTTATGCCCTGATATACGCAGCTTGGGCTGGCGTGAAGACCTGCTCCAGCTGGATCCATTTACTTACCAATTGTTAAGGATCTTATAAACGTTTGTTTACTCCCAGCCATTTTAGTTGTAACTGTCTCTTTCAAGATGCCTGATATAACTTTCTACCATGGTGGTTTCACTGATGCATGTTTACCTCTGCATATCAGGCAGTAATAGTAGTTTATTTATCTGGAACTATGTACACTACCAATCCAAACATACCCTGCAGAGATTCCACGCACTATTAAGACTTTACACTAGGTAGCCTTGGTATCCAGGTCTCTCGATATCCCACATCTTATCCATCATTAAAGCAGGGTAGGAGAAGCCCTAAAGCCAGACAATGAATTGAAATTTTCCAAGGAAGGTGGAGGGAACACTCTGGGATAGGAAAGACTTGTCAACTCCCTTGCCTCCCTTACCTCTTCCACTACCTACACCTACAAACTCATCCGTGCAGCTAGACCATACCTCTCCAGCGCCAGCTGCATCACACTAGCTAACGCCCTTATGTCTAGGTTAGATTACTGTAATGCCCTGTACTCTGGAACCAATAAATATATCACCGATAAACTTCAAAGACTACAGAACAATGCCCTAAGAGCAGCACTAAATATCCCCTTCAGAGAGCACATCACTAACTTCAGGAAAGAGGTTAACTGGTTCAAAATAATGGACCGAATCCTACTTAAAACAGCATCCCTCACATCTAAGTGTCTAAACAAACTACCCCCCCGTATCTTATGGAAAAATCAACAGGAAAATCACCATGCGACCCACGAGATCTGCTAACACCTCCAAACTAGAAATGCCAAGGTTTAAACGCTCCACCGCGGGAGGGACTAGCTTTCCCGTCAAAGCTGCTCAATGCTGGAACAAACTACCACTCGACCTTGGAACGGAACAACCATACCTAAAATTCAGGCACAAGATAATTAATTGGCTGCGTGCCAATGACACATAACTTGCACCTAGCTTCCTACCTAGCCACAACTGTACCCATTGCCCGGACACCCTAGGCATGCCCTGCTTCCAGGTATGCTTGTATATATTCTTGTATATAGTTCCTGCCCTTTTTTGCCGCTGTTTTTATATGCTTATGCCTGTATATAGTCTCACACATGCTTGCTCCTTTTACCAATGTGTTGTATATACTCATGCCAAATATTGTAACAAGCTTAAGTCTTCATGTAAACTGTTGCGCCCGGCTACCCACGGGGTTGACGCGCATTAACAAATAAATAAACAAACGTCAGTGTTTCACATCACGTAGCGGTTGAGGTCCCACTGAGAACCATCCTGACTCTTATACTTTGATTCTGACCATATTAATTTTCCAAATAACTTTGAAGTGAAAATCAGAAGTCTTGTCTCTTTATCAGGTGTCCTCCTTGACTGCACTGTAACTCCACCAGTCATCGGGGAGTAGTTTTTTGGTGGCTATAGAATAAGCTCAGTCTAACAAAGACTCGGTGTCAAAAGGAGGCGTATACCATTGGTCCACACTGCATGCATTTTGGACCCTCATCAAAATAAACCAAATTGCTGTTGAAACCCTAACACATTTTCCAAATTCCCATGATCTCTGAAGTATTTTAAGCATATGTGTTGAATCTGATGATGTCATCACTTATTTCCCAGAGGTAGCCTCTCGTGGCAACGGGTTCGCAGCTGCTACCTGATCATGACCCTTGGGATCGCTATTTGAGAGAGCATCACGTGAGGGGAGGTGACCCTCAAGAGGAGCGACAGTCATCAGATGAGACATGGTCTCCTCCTTTCCCTTTTAGGGATATCCCCTCCATTCCTCAATCCTTGGTGCCATATTGAAATAATCCCCTTCAACAACCTGCAAAGCCTGCTGATAGCATCCTTCAATAATCTGTTGCAAACAGAATGACGAAGACTGAGACGAAAAGAGGACGGTGAAGAATACCAGGCTGAACCAGAAGGAGCAGTCTAGTGTTTCGAGAAAGCGATTGGCTCTGAGCAACTGTCTTCCTTCAAAGATGGAACTGCTGAGAATGGGGATATCTGACTGGCGAGTCACTGCTGGGAAGCCAAGCTCTCGGGTGAACACGCAACCAAGGAGACGCGGGAGAAGACTTTCCAGCTCGGGCTGGGAATCCAGGAGTCGGCGAGCGAGTGTAACGCTCACCTGATTCTCGCAGAGGCGCCGGTCTTGACTGGGCGACTACCGTATCTTCAAAGGTGATGTGTAGCACCCGGTTGGCTCTTTGGGCTGGACCTCTGTGCACTGTATGCCTGACGTGTAGAGTAAGATGTCTGCAGATAGAAAATATGGGGTTAATCAACTGGGGTTATTGGGGTGTCCCTATCTCTTTCCTCTTCTCCTCTCCTGTAGACCCCCAAAGGTTAACGCTCTCACCTTAGGTAAGTGAATGCCGAGCTCTCCATCTGCCTCGGGGCAGGGTGCTGTAACCAGTTTCTTCACTGGATAGGTAGCGCAGGCCTCTTGACTTCAGAGGACTGCTGTCCGTCGTTTACTGCACGAACGGTAAGTTTCGAGTCATTCAAATGTCTTTAAAGTCTTTAGTAATGTCTCTTGTTTTGCAGGGTTCCGGCGATTGCGGATGACGGGCTGAAGTGAGTTGAAGATGGAGCCCGTGTGAGGAATAGAAGCGCCTGGAAGCACGTAAGTAAGCGCTTGTTGCCTGCTTCACTATGCGCTCTAACTGTCTTTTTATTTTGCAGGTACGAGTTCGGAGCGGCTGCAGGGTGCCGGAATACCCACTGGATTAGATGTGGAAAAGAGTAATGGCACGTGAGTATTAAAGTTCCCCAATGTCTTTAAACGCACCTTGTTTTGTCTTTCAGATGCGGGATGCAGCGCCGAAGGCCTCCGGAGCGTGCAAAGAGTTGGTAAACTTTTGTCTTTCAGATGCCGGAATGCAGTGTGAAGACCTCTGGAGCGCACGAAGAGTAGGTAAGCCTTTGCCTTTCAGATGCCGGAATGCTAACCTGTTCTTTCTTGTCTTTATAGGTGTTTCTGAAGACTGGATTCAGGATGGTAAGCCTTTGCCTTTCAGATGCCGGAATGCTAACCTGTTCTTTCTTGTCTTTATAGGTGTTGCTGAAGACTGGATTCAGGATGGTAAGCCTTTGCCTTTCAGATGCCGGAATGCTAACCTGTTCTTTCTTGTCTTTAGAGGTGTTACTGAAGACTGGATTCAGGATGGTAAGCCTTTTTCCTTAGGCCCAGGACCGGATGCAGAAGACACGATGAGCGTTCTGCTGCAGAGGTTGCAGAATAACGCAAAGCAAGATTCATCCACCGGGTGTGGTTTAAATAGCCTCCTGTAGTGCTTAGGTCTCTCCTTCCACAGCCACGCCTAAGTAAGAAAAGAGTTCCTGCCTTCCAGAAGAGTTCCAGTGTTCTGAATCTAGGGAGTGGCTCCAGCCCCACCCAACAGGAAAAGTAGTTCCAAACAGAAGAGGATCAGAGGCTCAACTGGCAGGCAAGTAAGCAGCATGGTCTGCTGAAGGTAAGTCCACCCAAACATTATGAGCCCGGTGCTTCCAGCGCTGGGACTGGGCATATTTATGGGCCTGGTGCCACTGGCGCCAGGACTGGGTCCAAAAGGTCCCAATTGGGACTGGTTGGCACTCGGAACCTGGGTTATGGATCTGCTTCCAAGGGAGTTGGGAAAACCCTGACCTTTTGGAAGCAGAGATCATGACAGCGAGGCAGAGAAGCTGCACTAAGAAAGGAAGAGGTAGGCGTAATTTGGACCAAAGGTGTATTCCTGCTGGTAGGAGATACACTGCTGCAGGATGTGAGGCAAAGGAGCTTTGCGACGCGCAGACCGCCACCAGCCGCAGAGACGTGCAACCCATGGGGGGGGGTAGAACGAGGGAGAGAGGAGATATCTTTATATATATACTTTTTTTTGTCTTAGTTGCGTATTTATAACGTGGGGTCTAGACGGACCCGGGGATCGAACCTGTGTTGCTTCGTGTCATCTTGCTTCCAAGGCAAGCACGTTGCCGCTGAGCTATCCTCCCCTTATATTGGTGAGCCCACAGTGGAAGAGTTTGGGCCACAGGAGGGCGCTGTAAAAGACATTCTTGGTCACCAAGTTGGAGGGGAGGCAAATTCCCCACAGCTTTCACAAACTGATTATCATAGTACCAGTATTTGTGAATATACAATTACACCAGTGATGGGAGTAACTGGGGGGGGAGGTGGGGTTGGGCAGCTTTTATACACATCTTGAAAGTGTATGAACATTATGAGAGAACTTGGCAGGAGAGTATACTGGGTGTCTAACGTGCCAGAGAATCCCAAGGAAGATTCATGCCTTAGGATTGTGAATTGCATTGAATGTGGGAAAAACCTGGGGAAGGGAGACATTTCCCCTGGAGTGAATTGCAAAATCAAGAGGAGGGGGCGGGGGGGGGGGGTTATCCCCTTGGGCTACAAAGAACTTGGTTATTCTTGTAAACTTTTGTTTTGGGGGAGAGGAACCTGGGGAAGGGAGCCATTCACTGGAACTGTAAACATTATCTATGTGGCACCTTGTTGGATTCATAACCTTTTTGTTGAACTTACATGTGTTCACTTTTTAAGCCAAAGACAATACCCTTAACTTACCTTTACAGAGGGCTAGGATAGGATTTCAGACACAGGACATTTTTGCTTTGGACATCTTGACACAGGGCAGACCCTCAGTTTTTGGTTGAGGTAGGGAAATGCCTCTTAGATTAGGGACAGTGAGGCACCCCCAAACCCTCCTTTATTATTTAATAAAGGTTATTACCAATCGCCATAAGTCCTCTGTGTCTGCGTCTCATTCCTGTTTCCTCACACATATAAAAGACCAGTTGGATTGAAGAGGTCTGGTGACGGTCTTTAAGGTCAGCCATGGAGGAGTAGTGATATCGCCTGATACTGAAAACATTGTGCAGAAACCAGCTCTATACTTGAAGAAATAGAGTAAACCAAAATTTCTCCACCCAGCTCAACCTGTATTTGCAGTTTGTATAATCTGATTTTACCTTTATCACCAACGGGAAAAGATTAAGCAATGAATCCGAGGCAAATGCTTTACATGTAAATGGAAAAGTAAAGCTTTACAAATCGATTTTAAGTATGTTTTTAAGGCATTAAAAAAGTATTTGCAGTTTCCAGTTGGGGTATTTTATTAGACAAGTAGAACATAAATATATTTTGTATCTATACTTGTTTTGCACCCTTTAATTCATGCAAATTGAGATGAATTTTAACCTTAGCATTCCATTTCAGATCCTGTAGTGTTATTGGCTCCTTCCTGTTCTACTAGCCCTGCTGGTACCATTGGTCTGAACATGTGCGGGTAGCTGTTCCGGAGGAAGCACTGTGCACGTTCCTTAGTGTTTTCTTTTACCCTTTTTGAGTTGGGAGTATTTGCCTTGATTTTTGGGAGTAGAAGTGGTTAGTAAACTACTTAAGATGTGAGTGCTATACAAGCTTTGTCATGTTCTAGAAGAAATCTCTAACTGGTTGGCAATTGGGAGGTCTAGCAGTAACAACAAGCTAAACAGTTGACTGCCCCAATCATCGGATGGGCCTGGGCAGTATGGTCCTTTACTTGTTTAATAGTTTTCCGTTCAATTCAAGTGGTTGGTCTGAGACACTTAATTTGTAGTGCCCCAATAGTCCATAGCTCTAGCGTCCAATCTCTATATGGAGCACCTGGGAGATCTGATGTCCGACTTGTGTCTCAGTCCAACAGTACGCAGAGGACACTGGACCATATGTTAAGGCGTGGCTTCCCATGATGTTGCCTATCTCAGGGACACAGTAAAATGTTTCTTCCTCTTATTTTCAAGTACAGGTTCAAGCCGTTGCCCTCTTTGATATTTGTAATTCTACTTATGTTGACCTAACCCGATACTCTTGCTTCTCATAGGGCTCTCTTTCATTCAGCTGCCAGCATGGCCTGATGGCCGTAGTGGTTTGACCAGATCACTTACATTCTTCTTTTTTTTATGTTTACATTTTATTAAATTCAAACTTGAACGTGATTACAGTGTAAAATAGATAAATATTGCAAGACATGTGTTGAATGAGCAACTCGTAACCCACCCAGACCCACCGCCCCCCACGCCCCACTTGAGTCTGAACAACAGGTTACACATTTAGCATACCTCTTCCCCTCTACCTCAGATCTGTTACTTTGCCAGGCAACCCTAGAGGACTAGAGGCAGCAGTTCAGTCTGCCATTGTCTGTTCTTTTAAACTAATGTGGTGAAATCTTGTTTTTGTTCTTCCCCTTCCCCAAACAGCCCGAGTGTTTTAATTGGGCTGGGTCAGTTGTATTACCTGCTCCGCCGCGGTCTGCAGATAGTGCCTGCTTGTGGGAGAAGTTTTTTCTCCGCTCTCATGGTAAGGTGATCATCCGGCAGGCATTTGTGCCAGTTTCCAAGACAGCGCAGCGGGCACGCCTTGTGCGCGACAAAGGCGTGCAGAAGGCAAGCCGTCTGTGCCAAGGCTGGGCCAGATGGGACCTCGTCTTTATCCTTAACTGACATTTCTCGTGATGCTTTCCTCAAACTTGCACCTGCAGGTACAGTGTTTCCTCTGAATTTTAATACTGCCTGTCCTGCTCCTCTGGCTTCTAATTGCGGTAATAATTCTATTATGAATGCCTATTTGTTAAATGCTCGCTCCCTGCCACACGTGTGCATGTTTTTGTGTGAACATTTTCCTGATCTGTGTGTAACGGAGGCTTGACTCTGAAACCTTTGCACCCATTTTCTCACAGTTGCTTACTGATCACTATAATATTATCCACCTTGATAGGGTGCCTCCCCCAGCCCCCGCACAACCTGGTGGGTGGGTGGGGGCGGGGCTAGCCATCATTTTTAAAACCTCTTTTGTGATTATTACTTTATTGAATGAGTTGGCAACGCTACTTCGCTTAACTATCTCTATCTGATATTTGATAAATTTTCTTTTGGTGTATTGTATCGCCCTCCAGGATTATATTTGGACCACTTTAATTCTTTCTTGGAATTAGTGGCGTTCCTTCAAATTAAGTACTGTAATCTGGTAATACCTGGGGATTTTAACCTGAGGTATAATACCCTCCAAGTTTTGGTGCTAGGTTATTTATTTTACTCATTATTGGACCTTGGGCTCAGTCAATTGGTCTCTTGAGTCGACCTACTTGTTAGGTGGTGTTTTAGACCTCGTTTTTTCTGCAGAACCCGGTGTTTTAGTTTCTCCTGTTATACTACTTCGAGGGGGATTGTCCTACGACGTATTCCACATCTATGACAGGTAATGCTGTGCTGCGGTCATTACCTGTCATAGATGTGGAATACGTCGGAGAAACATCCCATAGAAAGAACGTTACCAGATAAGGTAAGTAACTTGTTCTTCTCTGGTCCGATCACTGTTTAATACAGTTTTCCATACAAAGCACAGTGCCCCTTATCCATCCTCGCCAAGCTGCCATTTTCAACCGCATAGGGTCAATACGGACCAGATGCTGGATTTGATTAACGATAAATGCATGAACACTCCTCTGGTGGCCGTTCTTGTTTATCTCAGACACTGAGCAAGGTTGCGGACCAGGTGGCCCCATGAAACATATCCACCCACGGAAGCGCCCCTCCCAACCCTGGTTCTTTGAGGAGCTCAAGGGAGCGCGATCTAGAATTAAGACATGCTGAATGCAAATGGTGCTCATCTTATGGCTCAACCAAGAAACTGCTTTTCTGTAGACTTTTCTAGGAGCCATCATGGTGCTTGTCGCCTGGCAAAGCATGGATTTGTTATTCATAAGGTAGAGACAGCTTTGAAACACTAGCGAATTATTTGCAGCGGGTAAGTCTCTATTCCACCGCATGTTTTTCACCCACAGTGACTCCCACTCAATTTCTGTGTGACTCATCGGCTGACGTTTTTTGTACAGAAATTGTAGATCTATGCATATATATTCAGTCGAGCACTGAAACTGTCACTAACCTCATACCGGCTGATGACACGCCAGCAGCTCCTTCATTATGGTCTTCACCCCTCCCCCCACGGCATCCTCCTCACCCCCTCCCCGAGTTTTCTGCCTAGGCAGTCTCCAAGGCAGTTCAACTTAAGTCTAATGACCCGTCGGATCCTGTTCTGCTATGTGTTCTCAAAGACATTATGCCTGGCATGATTCACTGGGTTACCAATGCTATTAATGTTTCCTGCCAGTCTGGCTGCATCTCGGGGGGGGGGGGGGGGGGTTCTTAAGCCATTGTTGTTCCTCTGTTGAAGCCTTCACTGGATGTCTCTGTTCTGGCAAATTTCCATCCTATCTTCTTCCTTTCTTCATGAAATTACTGGAAGTTTTGGTAGCCCCCTTCTCTCTTCCTTTTTAGAATCTTCCTCTTCGAATGGATTGTGTCCTCCCAAGTATTCCTCCTCTTTGATATTCGTATCTTCTACTTTGCTGCTTCGGAAACAAAAATGTCCACACCACAGGGCGCTGTGCGCAGTCGTCTTATGTCGTTGAGGGCTGCCGCCGGGTGTTGACGTCACCAGTAGTACAGGTGCGCCCGTTGGCTTCAGCTCCATTTTTCCAAAATCTTTGCTTCGAGTGTTTAACGGAGCACTTCGAATGGATTGTGTCCTCCCACGTATTCCTCATCTTAGATATATCCTTACCTTCCGCTTTGCTGCTTCGGAAATATTTTCTCTCTCCACCAGAGGGCGCTCCACTCGAGGCAACGGCGTCCATGTCCCTCGGCGGCATCCGTAGCATAAATGCCTCGAGCGCGCCCGTTGGCCTCAGTTCCGTTTTTCCGTTAGCTTCGCTTCGGATCGAAATAAAACGGCGCTTCAGTCTTAATCGATTATGTCGTCTTCCTCGAACCCATCTACTCCGGAAACAGGGTTTAAGAAGTGTCTAAGGTGCGGCAGAAAAATGTCACTGACCGACCCTCACCGTAAGTAACTGCCTCTGGTGTCTCGGGTCCGAACATTGGTTCGATGACTGCGGTTCGTGCCAATCCATGACCCATAAGGCCTTGAAAGAAAGACGAGGTAAACTGGCGGTGGGGGAGGAATCCTCGAAGTTTTCTTCGAGAGGGAAGAAGGACTCGGCTGAGTCTTCGGCAAAACACCATAAAAAATCACGATCGAGAAGTAGATCAAGGAAGTCCTCTTCTTCGTCCAAAAAGGCGAAAAAGAGACGACACCGATCTCCCTCTTCTTCTTCCTCAACTTCGGTGGAAGTTATTACTTGTCCAACTAAACACGACTCCCCTAAAAAGTGGGAAGCAGTTAGAGAGTCCATGATGAAAATTTTGGAGAACGCGGCCCAGACACCCTCAAAAATGTCTGAAGGTCATGCCTCTAGTCACAAAAGTGACAGAGGAAGGTCTAATACTAAGAAGTCCGACAAATTGTCGAGGATGTCTTCTAGGCACTCTTCCCAGACACCTAAAAAGACACACTACGAAAAAGACTCAACGTCGATAAGTCATTAAAGACTTCGACGAAAACATCTTCGAAGCCTCTGTCGAATATAAAGGGTCGACGACCCAACAGAAAAAAGTCACGTCGAATATTTTATCGACTGCCTCGAAGATTCCTTCGACGCCATTTGTAGTGCCTTCGAAAACATCGAAGAATACCTCAACAACATCGAAGGTAACGGCCACGACTTCGTCGACACCAGGGTTGAAACATATAACTGAAAAAATATTTCACCCTGGAAACAGACATGATTTTTTCTATACTATGCCATCTGTATATGGAGAAATGTCATCAGAAAATGAAGAATATGAAGAACAAGATGAACCTGAGGTTACATCAGCAGGGGTAAAATATGGGACCAGAGATGTTCCAGGGGAATTAATAAATCCTCCATCAAAAATGCAGGATTTGTATGAATGTTTACAGTCTGCAAGTGGAATAGACACACCTCCTGAATATGAATTTGAGAGACCAGATCCAGCAGAACATGCTGATTTGGGTTACAGAAAACTCATGAATAGAGTAACAGAGTTTATGGGGTGGGGTAATAATGCACCTGTATACTAGGATGATGACATGACAGATATTTTGTCAGGAGGTCCTCAACCAGACCCCATACTTCCTTTTCATATTGCCCTGCAAAGGAGAGTAAATGCAGCTTGGGAAAGACCGGAATCTAGTCCAGCAGTAAATAAATAATATGTGGCAAAATACAGACCTTGTAACTCTGACCCAGAGTATTTGAGTAAACCTCCTTCTCCTGAGAGTCTGGTAGTTCAGGCAGCCACATCAACAAAAAATGCTGCATACCCCACTTTGCACCCTGATAGGGATGACAAGAAAATAGATACTTGGTCGAAAAAGAGCTTTACATCAGGGAGCATGGCTCTGAAGTCTACCAATGTATCTTGTACATTGGCTAGATTTAATTATACTCTGTGGGACTGCATGTCAGCGGCAGCTCAACACATCCCGGAAGGAGAGGAACGTGATGGTTTCCTATCCATAATTAAGGATGGGAAGGAGGCTTCGGGAGAATGCCTTCAAGCAGGTTTGGGCACTGCTGACAGTATCAGCAGGTCCATGGCGTCTAGCGCAGTGCTACACAGATTTGCGTGGCTAAGGAAGTCAGGTTTTGCACCAGATGTTCAATCTATTCTTCTTAACATGCCATTTGATGGCTCGAGGTTGTTTGGCAGCAAGGCGGATGAAAGTTTGGAGAAGCTGCAGACCTCCAAGGCAGCGGCAAAGTCACTTAGTGCCGCTATACGACAACTTCAGCTACGCCCCTACACAGGCTCATCTTCCTGGAGGGGTCGTCCCTTTCGTTTTTACTCCTCATTTGGGAGAGGAAGGGGACAGGCCAATCAAAGGGGGCAAAGAAAATTTCTTCGGGGGAGAGGAAAAGGTGCTAGATCTGCCCCAGCAGCAGCATCTGTCCCTTGAGCCGCTGCTAGAGCTGCCGCAAAACCACTTTGAGGTTTTGACTCACAAGACCCCAGTGGGAGGCAGGATCTCACAGCATCTGAAAGAATGGCGGGGCATTACTTCAGATGTTTGGGCACTGGAAACAGTATCCCAAGGTTACTGCCTTCCTTTTCTAAAGAAACCTCAGAATCACCCACTGGAATACAACTCTACCAAAAATCCAGACCTGCTCCTGTTGCAGGAAGTTTTAACCCTGCTACAGAAAGGTGCAATGGAACATGTACCTGTAGCGTAGAGGAACAAGGGTTGGTATTCCCCATATTTCCTCATTCCAAAGAAGGACGGAGGACTGAGACCCATCTTGGACTTGAGAAACTTGAACAAGTTCCTCAGGAAGGACAAGTTCAAGATGGTCACTCTTTCTCAGATCCTTCAGGCTCTCCAACTTCAAGACTGGTTGGTATCATTGGACCTTCAGGATGCTTACTTTCTCCAGCATGGGGTCTGGCATGGATTCACATGCTCATGAATATTCCCTGTCGTCAGGCTGGGAATCCTCGGTAAAGAAAAATCAGTATCAGTTTCGTTTCTGATCTGTCTTTTGTAGTAGTAACCAATCACTGATCTCTGCGTCATACTGACCACAGCCAATGACTGCCATCTCCCTAAACCCCGCCTCTGGCAGCCATCTTCAGATTTTTACCGCACGTTCAAGTGTTGGGAGTCCTCGTGCTTAGCTCTCGAGCTTTTGCTGCGTTTTCGCGCTTTTTCAGGTGAATTTTCACATTTTTCGGTTAATCGAGCCTCAAGCTCCACCGTTTCTACTCCCGTTAACGGGTACCCGTTGCGGGATTTTCCTACGCCCCTCAAGGGTGAAGATTTCGTCGAATCAACCTTTTGGAGGATTCCAGAAGATTTGCGGCCTACTTCGAGATGGCCCAGGACGCGAGTTCGTCACCCGGACCCAAGCTGTTTCGCAGCTGCCCTGGATGCGGGCTGCAGAATGTGTTTAAGGAGGACGAACATTCGCGATGCCTCTACTGTCTTCATGGGGACAAGACTCATGTAGAGAAGGACTGCCAGTTCTGCAAGAACCTGTCGGAGCGGACCATGAGGGACCGTCGATCCCGTCTCGCCAGCTGGTTGGAGAAGGGCTCAAAGGGTGAGAAGAAGAAAGGGTCAGAGCGGGCTTCTAAGTCCTGTGGGCGCCCCGGCGACAGGGGCCCAACACCAGGCCAAGCGCCGCGAGTCCGCTGGCTCCGGGAGCGCCGCAAGGTTGGGCTCTTCGGTCGCCAGGCAGGGCGCACCTTCCCTTGCACCATCAACCATGAGCCAGCGCTCCGGTTTGGGGAAGAGGAAGTCCGAGTCCCCAGGTAAGCTTCGGGAGAAGCCCCGTCCGATCTCGGGAGAGGGGGAGTGAGGCGTCGCCCCTCCCCCTAAGGAGAAGGCCCGGGACGCACCTAAGGTGGTGAAGGCCCCTACCCAGCAGGCAAAGGCCTCTATCAAAGCGATCGCGGTGACTCTGGCCAAGCCGGCAGAGACCACGCCAGCGGAGACTGCCTCCGGGACTAGAGTTTCCCTGCCGCCAAGGAGGGAATCCTCTTTTCAGCCCATCGTCATGGCCACCATGATGGAAGAATCGAGGGGGGGCACGGTAGCCTCCTCGAGCTCGGAGTCAGCCTCGGAGGAGGAACTGACCGAGGCTGTGAGGAATCTCGAAGTCCAATTCGAGAAGGTTCGATCCCGTAAGGAAGATCCTCGGGAGATAACCGAGGAAGATGACGATGGCGAGGAAGAGCAGCCTTCCCTTCCGGCGCAGCCGGAACCTAGGCCTCAGGATAGCTCGGCGGCCATTTTGTCTGCGATCCAGTCCTTATGCTCTGAGATAAGGACGAGATTATCACGGCCCAAGCCGGAGGACCCGCAACCTGGCCCGTCGGGAAGTCCTCAGAACAAACGACAGAGGACCCAACCCTCTCCTCCACTCGCCCCCGTAAGGCCTACAGTTCCCTCCTCATCCTCCCACGAGTCGGGAGATGACGGTGCGGTGGGCTCGACGACTGGTTCTGAGGGCGACGACGACCGGACGGGTCTCCCGTCGCACGGGCCTCTCCGCCCGACGAGATTGGCTCATTCCACGCCATGATCGCCAGGGCGTCCGAATTGTTCCAGCTCTGCCCGGAGGAGCAGAAAAAGGAAGGTTTCCTCTAACAGCGCCGGGAGGCCAAGAGGAAGATTGTCATCGCGGTGCCTCTAATCGATGACCTCTGGGAGGAGGGCCTGTCTGTACTCAAGAACCCCTCCACGGCACCAGCCAAACGGGACCGGTACGAGAAGAAGTACCGGGTCCCCGAGACTGCTCCCCTGTGCCTCAGGGCCCAGCCAACGCCAGACTCGGTCGTCTCGGCGGCAAAGAAGAAAGCAGCGGGGTCAGGAGCCTCAACGTCCAATTCCCCTCGGGAGGGCGAGGGTAGGAAGTTGGACGCCATGGGGCGACGGATCATTTCGGCGGCGACGACGATCAAAGCGGCCAACACCCTGGCGATCGTGGCCGTTACGACAGGGAGCTCTGGTTTAAGCTGGCCCCCATATTGGACTTCCTACCGGACGACAAGAGGTCCGAGGCCCTGGAAATACTTCAAGAAGGCGAGGTGGCGTCGGACCACGCCATAACGGTGGCAACCGATATTGCCGATACCGGGTTCCGCCAGCTGGGGCAACGGAGTTTGCCTACGACAACTGGGTTGGCTCCGAGCGACCGACTTCTGTCAGGACGTCCAGACCAGGGTGTTGGACATGCCGTTTGACGGCAGCAACTTGTTCGGGAAGGCGGTGGACGAATCCCTCCAAGCCATAAAGACGGACACGGAGGCGGCCCGCGCCCTAGGAGCCCTTCAGCAACGACGGCCCTTTCGGAGCTCCGGAGGCAGACAGGGGGCCTCCAAGGGATCCAGCGGTGGCTCGTCCTGCAGCCATGCGGCACGCTCCTCATCTCAGGAGGCCTACAGAGGTCGCGGCAAGAAGGGAGCGCCTCGCCGCCGTCGGCAAGGTGGCCAGGGCGGCAAGGCCACCACCTCCAAGCAGGACTGAACCTGCCGTGGCCTCAGGCCCCCGCCGAAGCACCCCGGTGGGAGGCCGGCTGACGAATTTCGTTGGCGTGTGGAAGTCCATCTCCACCGACGGTTGGGTGCTGGATACCCTGGCAAGAGGACACACTATCGAATTCCTGAAGAAGTGCCCTCACGTTCCACCTGTGGGCAGGAAGGAAAATCACGTCCCGCAACTGCTGTTGGAAGCACGGGCGATGCTCAGGAAAGGCGCCATCGAGCTCGCCCCGAAAAGGCTCCGGGGCTCCGGGGTGTACTCAAGGTACTTCCTCGTCAGGAAGAAGATGGGCGGCTGGTGCCCCATCCTGGACCTTCGTCTTTTGAACAAATACATCAGGTCACAAATGTTCCGGATGGTCACCCTCCAGCACGTGTTGGGACAGCTGGAGGAGGGCGACTTTCTATCGTCGTTGGACTTGGAGGATGCTTACTTCCACGTTCCCATCCTCAAAAGTCACCGAAAGTTCCTCAGGTTCGTTGTCCAGGGACGCCACTACCAATTCGGAGCACTGCCGTTCGGATTGAAGTCGGCCCCCAGGGTCTTTACCAAGTGCCTAGCACCTGTGGCGGCGCGGCTGCGCCTGCAGGGGATTCACGTCCACCCCTACCTGGACGACTGGCTCATCCGCTCAAGGACGAGGGAACTCGCCGTCGAACACACTGCGAGGACCGTCCAGCTACTCACAGACCTGGGATTCGCCATAAATTACCCAAAGTCCCACCTGCAGACTACGGATGCGCCCTCTTTAAGAATTTCTCGACGCCCGTTGGATGCAGGCGACAGGCACCTTCGAACACAGGGTCCCCTTCAACGAGGTGTTCCGTCGGGCGATTCAGTGGTGGGGCGTTCAAGCGCACCTCACGGCAGGCAAGGACTTTCAGACGCCGGCGTACCAGGAGACGGTGACGACGGATGCCTCCCTGGAAGGCTGGCGCACCCACAACGGAGATCTCCACGCAAGAGGCCTCTGGCTCCCGGAGGAGAGGCTCCTGCACATCAACCTCCTGGAACTCCGAGCCGTGTTCTGGGCTCTCAAATCGTTCCTCCCGTCGCTCAAGGGCAAGGTGGTGCGGATCTTCACGGACAACACCACGACAATGTTTTACATACGGAAGCAGGGAGGCACCTGATCCCCAGCCCTATCCAAGGAGGCACAGGATCTGTGGCACTGGGCGGTCGCCCAGGGGATGTTCCTGGTTCTCTTCCACCTGGCAGGAGAAAGAAACACCATTGCCTACTCGCTCAGCAGGGAGCTGCGCGCATGTCACGAGTGGGAACTGCGCCAGGATCAGGTGGATCAACTCTTCCGACGATGGGGCAAACCCGAAATCGACCTGTTTGCAACAGCGACGAACTCGAAGTGCCAGAGGTTCGCCAGCAGGTTTCCCCAGCCGAGAAGCATGGGTGATGCGTTCTCGTTCCCCTGGGACAGCCTATACCTGTATGCGTTCCCTCCGTTGCCGTTGCTGCTTCGACTCATCAACCAGCTCAAGAGGTCCCGGTGCAGGATGATCCTCGTCGCACCGGCGTGGCCGAGGCAGATCTGGTTCCCGGACCTTCTGGACTTGTCAACGTCCCCTCCCATCAAGCTGTCGGCGGACGCGGATCTTCTCTCCAGAGAAGGAAGCGCCATCTTCCACCACGACCCGGCGTCGCTGAACCTGCAGGCTTGGCTCCTGCAGCGCTAGAGTTTGGAGGGTACGATATACCGGCCGACTGCAGAGAGGTTCTCGACTCTGAAATGCTACGGTCACAAGTGGAAGAGGTTCTCTATCTGGTGCCGAGCACAGAAGATCAACCCCCTACGGATTACGGCCCCTCAAGTGCTGCCGTACCTGCTATCGCTGGCAAAGGCTGGGCTAGCCCATGCCTCCATTAAGATTCATCTGGCGGCGATCTCCAGATATACCAGAACCACAGGACTGACGTCCCTGTGGTCCCACGACTGGTAAAAGAGTTTATGAAAGGACTGTTCCGGTTGTTCCTGCCGGTGAAGGCCCTGGCCCCGGTGTGGGAACTTAACGTGGTGCTGACCAGGCTCATGGGGCCCCCGTTCGAGCCGATGCACTCTGCACCGATGAAGTTTGTGTCGTGGAAGACTGCATTCCTGGTGGCCATTACCTCCGCACGACGAGTGGGAGAGATCCAGGCCCTATCCTGCAAAGCACCGTACTTGACTTTCCATGCCTCGAGGGTGGTGCTTAGGACGCACCCCTCCTTTATGGCCAAGGTGCCGTCGGACTTCCATCTTAACGAGCCCCTGGTGTTACCTGTTTTCTTCCCGTCTCCTTCGTCGCTGGCCGAGAGGCCTTTGCACTCGCTGGATGTGGCTAGAGCGCTGAAGTTCTACGTGGACCACACGAAGAGTTTTCGGAGGACATCATAGCTATTCGTGAACTTTGGACCTGTGAATCAAGGGAAGGCTCTCTCAAAGTCTTCTGTTTCCAGATGGCTCTCCGGCTGCATCATGCACTGCCACCGGTTGGCTAACCGACCGCTGCCAGACCGTCCGAGAGCCCATTCGACCAGAGCGATCGCTGCTACCACGGCGTTCCTATCTGGTGTGCCCCTGCTGGACATCTGCAGGGCTGCTACGTGGAGGTCGACGCACACCTTCACGAGATTCTACTGCCTCGATCAGGACTCCAGGGAGGAGTCCAGGTTCGGCCAAGCAGTGCTGCGCAACCTGTTCGCTTAAGGTGAGCCTGGTGAGGAGGTAAGAGATGCTCAATGTTGAGCCTTTTGCCACCCCCCGTGGTTGTGCATGTGTGTACTGCTATGTATTCTTATATTCATGAGCATGTGAATCCATGCCAGACCCCATGCTGGAGAAGGAACAAGTTACATACCTGTAACTGTTGTTCTCCAGCATGGGTCTGGCATGGATTCACATGCGAACCCTCCCGCCTACCCCTCTGCGGCTCTTCACTTGGTCATACTGCCACTTCACCTGCTACCAAATCTGAAGATAGCTGCCAGAGGCAGGGCTTAGGGAGATGGCAGTCATTGGCTGTGGTCAGTATGACGCTGTAACGCTCACCTGATTCCCACGGAGGCGCGGGTCTTGGCAGGAAGGTGTCCGTAACACGAAACGTGATGTGCAGGATTCGGTTGGCTTCTGGGGTCGAACCTCTCCGCACTGTGTGTCGAACTCGAAGGGTGAGGTTTCTGCAGGTGAAATAATATGGGGATTAAAGGTCTGGGTTGTTGAATGTCCCTATCTCTATCCTCCCAGCTTGTCTGTTGAACCCCCCTCCCAGGTCAACTTGCTCACCTTAGATAGGTGAATGCTGGGCTCTCCATCTGCGTCTAGTGCAGGGTGCCGTTGCCAGTTCCTTCACTGGTGAAACGTTAGCCTCTTGACTTCAGAGGATGAGTACCGTCGTTGTCTGCACGACCGGTAAGTTTCTGGACACCTTTAGTCTTTATAGTCTTTTATGCGTGGCAGTGAAGCGCCTGGAATTGAGTAAGTATGGCAAGCGCTCTTACTGTCTCTTTCTTTGTCTTTGCAGGCGACGATGCAGAAAGAAGAAATCCGGAATCCGCCACGTGCCGGTGAGTGCTGTTGTCTATGCAGGTGAAGATGCAGCGTGAAGAATCCGGAATGCACAGCGTGCCGGTAAGTAGAATAATGCTGTTTATCTTTGTGCAGATGCAGCGTGAAGAATCCGGAATGCACGGCGTGCCAGTAAGTAAAATAATGCTGTTTGTCTTTGTGCAGATGCAGCGTGAAGAATCCGGAATGCACGGCGTGCCGGTAAGTAAAATAGTGCTGTTTGTCTTTGCAGGCGAAGGTGCAGCGCGAGACACGGCCGCTGCCGATGGATCAGGTAAGCAAACACTGTGTGTGAAAGTTCGTTCTGCTAACCTGTTGTTTCTGATCTTTTGCAGGTGCTGATGTTGCTCGGGTACCGGAATGGTGAGTATAATTCTTGCAGGTTCAGGATCTAAAGAAGAAAAGCTGGAGCAGACTCGGTGAGCGTTCTGCTGCTGATGCAGAATAACGCGAAGCACGTTTCATCAATCGGGTGTGGTTTAAATAGCCTTGGAGTGATGAGGCGTCTCCTTCCACGGCCCCGCCTAGGTAAGAAAAGAGTTCCTGCTTCCAGAAGAGTTCCAGTGGAGTGGTGCTGCCCCACCCAGGTAAGAAAAGTAGTCCCAGTTCACCGAGGACTTTTAAGAGTCTGGCAAGTCAGCAGCATGGTCTGCCGCAGGTAAGTCCACCCAAGCATCTTCACACCAATGATGAGCCCGGCGCTTCCAGTGCCGGGACCGAGGCTTCTGATGAGCCTGGTGCCACCGGCGCCAGGACAAGGTCCAAAAGGTCCCTGTGGGGACCGGCTGGTGCCTAGGATCAGGGTTAGGGGCCTGCTTCCAAGGACGTTGAACTGATCCTGGCTCCTTGGAAGCAGTGATCATGACAGACGCAGAGATCAGTGATAGGTTACTACTACGAAAGACAGATCAGAAACAAAACTGATACTGATTTTTCTTTACCGAGGATTCCCAGCCTGACGACGGGGAATATTCATGAGCATGTGAATCCATGCCAGACCCATGCTGGAGAACAACAGTTACAGGTAAGTAACTTGTTCCTTCATGTGCCAATCCATCTCAAGCACAGAAAGTACATGAGGTTCGCGATTGGCAACTCTCACTATCAGTTTCGAGTTCTGCCTTTCGGGTTGACCTCCGCCCCAAGAGTTTTCACCAAGTTGATGGCGGTAGTGGCAGCGAGTCTCAGAAGAGGGGGGATTCATGTCTACCCCTATTTGGACGATTGGATGATCAGGGCACGTTCTCCAGAACAAGTCAAGGATCATCTATCCAAGACTTGCCACTTCCTTCACAAACTAGGGTTTTCTCTGAATTTAAAAAAGTCAAACCTGATACCATCAAAGAAGCTCCAGTTTATAGGAGAAGTCTTGGATACTTGTTCAGGCAAAGCCCCGCCTCCCGAAGAGAGAGCTCACCACATTCTGCAGATGGTGACAAAATTCCAGAATGCCCAATATCTACCGGTCTTCGATTTTCTCAGGTTGCTCGGCCTCATAGCATCCTGCATTTTTCTGGTGCCGGAGGCCAGATTGAGGATGAGATACCTTCAATGGGCACTCAGGACTCAATGGTCCTAATTTTCAGGGGAAATGACAGATCTCTTACAAGTTCCAACCAGAGTAGCTCAGGACCTACAATGGTGGGTTTGCAAAGAACACATCCTCAAGGGACAATCTTTTTGGCAACCATGGCCGGAGATAACGGTAGTGATGGACGCCTCACTCACTGGGTGGGGAGCCTACGCCAACGAATTGACAATCAACAGTCGTTGGTCTCCATCGGAGTCCAGACTACACATCAACCTTTTGGAGCTGAGGGCAATCAGACTAGCGCTGAAGGCCTTTCTGCCCTCTGTACGGGGAAAGAATGTCCTGCGGACAACACAGTGGCCATGTACTACCTCAACAAGAGGAGGTGTAGGATCACTACCACTGTGCAGAGAGAGGCAATGCAGCTTTGGTACTGGACAATTCAAGAAGGAATCTCTCTGTTATCAGTTCACCTAGCCAGAGAGCAGAACATGGCGGCGGATGCTAAGAGCAGGCAGAGCAGTCTCCCATTCAAGAGATCTTCACCCTTTGGCGAACCCCTCAAGTGGATCTGTTCGTGACTGAGGTCAATCGGAAGTCTGAACGGTATTGCTCAAGGGAATTCTCCCCCGAGAGGAGCTCTCTGGGACGCGTTTGTAGTGGACTGGGAGTTTCCACTCCTGTACGCGTTTCCTCCAGTCCTTGTCATTCCTTATGTGATCAGGAGGTTGAGAAAGTTCAGGAAATCCATGATCCTAATCGACCCGGATTGGGCCAGGATGATGTGGTACCCAGACCTTCTGGACACCTCCATCTGCCCTCCAGTACGTCTTCCACAAAGAGAGGATCTTCTCTCGCAGGAGGAAGGTCTGGTTCTCCATCCAGAGGTCAAAACACTCAGCCTTCACGCATGGTTTCCGAAAGGCTGAGATATAAGGATTGGGACCTTACAGACAACGTAATGGTGAATTTGCTTTCGGCCAGAAGGCCAGCAACCAAATCCTTGTACTGATGTAGTTGGAATAAGTTCAGGAATAGGTGCAAGGATGAAAATGTGGATCCTGTCCTATGTGGCACACTTAAGGTGCTTTCTTTTCTGTTGCACTTAGCCAATCTGGAGCTCCAGATTGGAACGATAAAGCGATTATCTGGCTGCACTTTCCATTTATAAGCGCTCCTTTGAAGAGGTCTCTTATTTCAAGATGCCATTGATTGTGCAATTTCTAAAGGGTCTCACTAATGTGTACCCTCCAGTCCCATTTTAGGTCCCTGTTTGGTATTTTAATTTAGTATTAAAAGTTCTCTCATGCATTCCATTAGAGTCTCTACATTCATGTCCTCTAAGGCTTCTAACATTAAAAAGTCCTACTAGTGGCTTTAACATCAGTCCACAGGTTGAGTGAGTTACAGGCTCTCTTGTAAGCCTCCTAACACCGTTTTCCATAAGGTAGAGTCGAACCATAATTCCTGCCTAAGGTAGTCTGACTTCCATTTGTCGCAGAAGATAACTTTACCAGCTTTTGAAAAGGGCTCTGGGCTTCTAAATTTCAAGACTTGCTAAATTTAGACGAGAGGATCAACTCTTCATTGGGTATACTGGCCATGAATTGGTCCTTGCACTAGCCAAACAGACTATATCGAGATGGATAGTTTTAGCATAGAATGTAAGACTGGCGGATAAAGAACCACCAGATGCGCTAACAGCTCATTCCGCTAGGGGCATGGCAACTTCTGCGTCTTGGCAAAGGGCTGTCCCGGCAAAAAATATCTGTGCAGCGGCCACCTGATGGTCGATGTATACATTTGTAAATCATTACTGTTTAGACGCGACCTCGTCGCAAGCTCTTTTTGCAAAGGCAGTTCTCCAGCATTGACTCTTTCATGGATTCACATGCTGTGAATATTTCCCCGTCGTCAGGCTGGGAAACCTCAGTAACTTTAACTTGGCGTTTTCCTATGGAAAACTTGGACCCTTTAGTGTCCTATCAACATCCTTTTTGGATGCTTTAGGCCCCACCAATAGGACGCCTGGTATAAATAGCCCAGCCCCCGCGCCTTCCCTTCAGATTTCAACCATCTCCAATCTGTTGGATCACCTTGTGTTTCTTCGTGTTTTTACATGTGCGTTTTGTTCGTGGGCTGGGATGTCTGTTGCTCGGAAGTCTTTTTTGGCCGTGTGCTAGCTGCGGCATGAAGGTGTACGAAGGGGATCGTCATATGGAATGTCTTTACTGTCTTTACCCTAATCACTCGACAGATACCTGCGCGAAATGTTGGGTTTTTGCAGAAGACCTTGAAGGAGTGTAATCGGCTCATATGTTGGCTTAATGAGGGCACGTACCCATCTTCTGAGGTGGGTTCGGCACGGGGGAGCCAGTCTTCCGCAAGGGCGGATAAATCTGTGGAGCATCGCCGAGCTGCGTTGTCGGAACCCCCCTGCTAAGAAGCATTGGGCCGCAGTGCCTCTGTCGGTGGTGGGGAGTGGCAGCAAGCCTTCATCGAGGCCGTATCAGTCGAAGGGGGCGAGTGGCTCTTCGTTGTCTGAGCATGGTCGGCCAGACAAGTTCAAGGGGTCTGGTGGTAGGTCCGAGAAGTCTACGGTGTTGGAGAAAGACCTTGCGAAGCCGAGGGCGTCGTCCTGGGACCATCACAAGTCTTTGTCCAGCCGGGCGTCTTCGAAGCATCGTTCCGGTTCTTCCAAGAAATCCGGGTCGCTGGTAAAATCAAGGCCAGGGGACGTGGTTCCGACAAGCTTGTTGACGGTTGTTCAGTCGTCGATGGTAGTGGTGCAGTCTACGGTCACATTGACGGTGGTGTCATCTACGCTGTCCATGACTTTGACGGATAGTGGTCCGTTGCTGTTGTCGTCACAGATGGAATCCGAAGGATTGTTGGCGACGGGTGGGGCGTGGCAGTCCACCGCCTTTGTGTCAGTCCTTCCTGTGAACATTTTGCAGCCAGGTAGTGTTTGTTTCTTCGGGAATGGAGGAGGAAAAGGAGACGGTGTTTGACCCGTCAGCCTTGGGTCTGCAGAATGTGAGGCATTCGACGTCGAGTGGGGTAGGGGCTGGGCCGCCCCTTTAGCCATTGGTTAACCCGTAGTCTCTGCTGTCGCTGCAAGTACTGTCTAAGCTTCAATCTTTGTTGGGGCAGCTAGATGCGAGGTTGCCCTCTCTTCCGAGTCTGGCGGTGCCGGTGGTCGAGGGGTTGCTTGGTGAGGTGCCTAGGAAGTCTCCTCCGGCATGGTTGCCCTTGCCGGTGGGGTTGGGTCGTCCATGGTCTCATCCTAAAGAAGGCAAGCTACCTGATTCGGACCCTGAGAGTGTTCCGCGGGACACTCTGTACTGTGTCGTCACTGCTGAGGGATGACGCATGGGACACGGAGGTGGAGCAGCCCCGTAGTCTGGCTCAGCCATTGCCTCCGGATGATATTCCGGCATTCCACGCCATGATGTCGAAAGCACGTCGAGTTTAGGCCGGCTCCTGTGAAGGCGAACGCCTGTTCGGCAAAAAGATTGAGGCCCTGAAGGGGATGAAAGAGGATACGGAAACCGCTAAATACTTGGGTTCCTTACAAAGTGGTTGCTCTCTTCGGTCCTTTCGATTTTTCCATGGAGCCTCGGGGAATAGACTGTTTGCATCCTCCAGAGATCGGGGGTACAGGCTCTCCAGCTACTCTTCTCAAGGGTATCAGCGTTCTGTCCAGTCGGCGCAGATAGGTCAGGACTTCCAAGCTCAGCGAAAGAAGGGTTTGCAGTCCACAGCTTCCAAGGGGTTGCAAACTAAAGCTCAACAATGACTGCCTTATGTACAATCTGCTGGGGGGCAGGGTCGCCGTCATTGTCGACGAGTGGCAGAAGTTAACATCAGATCGCTGGGTGCTGGACACGGTGCGTCTTGGCCACTCATTGGAGTTCTGGAGTCCTCCGGTTCCTATTATGCCGGTGCATGGGCTGCACCCGCATCTTCAGATCCTGCGGCAGGAGGTGGTGCTCATGCTACAAAAAGGGGCGATAGAACCAGTTGCGGTTGTGGAGGAGGGGCAAGGAGTTTACCCCCGGTACTTTGTAGTGAAAAAGCCCAACGGCAAGTGGAGGCCTATTCTAGATCTTCGGGCGTTGAACAAGAATCTGCAACGCCTGAAGTTCAAGATGCTCACCCTTCAAGATGTCATCCGGTCGGTGCAGCCGGGCAAGTTCCTGGCGTTGTTGGATCTGCAGGACGCCTATTTTCACATCCCTGTGCGGCAGAAGCACTGCAAGTTCCTGCGTTTTGTGGTCAGAGAGGAACACTATCAGTTTCGGGTCCTCCCGTTTGGCCTGAAGCCGTCCCCCCAGGACGTTCACAAAGTTTCTGGCTCCGGTGGCGGCCTTCCTCCAGAGGCAAGGTCATGTGTACCCTTACCTGGACTATTGGTTGGTGAGGGGTTAGTCGCTGGGAAGGGCACGAGAGTCTCTCATGGCAACGCGGCTTTTACAACAGCTGGGATTCGCTGTCAACTTCGAAAAACCGTATTTGATGCCGTCCAGAGAGTTGATGTTTCTCGGGGCACAGTTTCTTACCCAGCAAAATCTGGTGAGGCCTTCCAGCGGGCGTTTGGAAGAGTTGCGGCCCTAGGCAAACAAGTGGAAAAAGGGCAAGGTTATCTCAGTCCGAGGTTACATGTCGCTGTTGGGGGCCATAGCCTTGTGTATCCCTCTTCTTCCCAATAGCCGCCTATTCATGAGGCCGGTGCCAGAGTTCCTCGCAGACAGATGAACGCAGAGTCAGGATTTCTGGTCCGACAAGTTGGTGGTCGAGAAAAGCTTGGTGGATGCCCTTCACTGGTGGACCGGCATGGTCAATCTTGTAAGGGGCATGCCCTTGCTGGAGCCGGAGTTCCAGTTTACGATCGTAGCGGACACTACTTTTTGGTTTGCCTGTGATGCACCGCCACACATTGGCTGTACTGCTATGTAATCTATTCACAGAATGTGAATCCATGAAAGATCCAATGCTGGAGAAGGGAGTAGTTTCTTATCTGTAACTGCATTTGTTCAGCGTTGGTATCTTTCACAGATTCACATGCTCCGCAAACCTGATTTCTGGTTCCCTCTACTTTGGAGGTTAAAATCTGAAGGGAAGCTGCCGGGGTGGGGGCCTAAAGCACCCAAAAAGGACGTTGATAGGACAATAAAGTGTCACAGTTTTCCATAGGAAAACGCTAAGTTAAAGTTACTGAGGTTTTCCAGCCTGACTGGGAAATATTCACAGCATGTGAATCCATGAAAGATACCAATGCTGGAGAAATGGAGTTACATGTAAGAAACTACTCCCTTCTTCATACAGTCCATGACTAAATTAATTTGTGTACTCTCCTCCAAAAATGTAAACACTGCTTTGGCAGTCTATAAAAAATGAGGAATATGTGGGAGGACACAATCCATTAGTTAATTACCCCTGGTAACGTTCTTTCGACTGGATGTTCCTCCCACGTATTCCTAATCACCCCTCCCAGCCTACCCCGCCGTACAATTTACATGTTTTGCACCCCACGCTTTCTGAGAGCTTGTGGTCTTGGGGTACGCCTGGGCAATCCCTCGGTTGATCGGAACGAAAAAACAGAACTGAAGCCAATGGGTGCGGCTCGAGCTGTTTGTACTACTGGTGACGTCAACACCTGACGGCAGCCCTTGAGGGACATCGATGTCACAACATCGAGCACAGCGCCCTCTGGTGTGGATTTTTTTTTTTTTGGAAGCAGCAAAGCTGAAGATAAGAATATGAAAGATAAGGAATATGTGGAAGGAACATCCAGTTGAAAGAACGTTACCGGGGGTAAGTAACATTTTCTTCTCTTGGCCCCCAAGTCTGGGTTCCGGCCGGGACGTGGTTGTGAGTGTCCTGGCTGGTTGATCAGGGAGGAGTGGGTGCCCTGATATTATTAGATCTTTCTAAGCCTTCGACACTGTCGACCACTTCATCTTCGGTAGGCCTCTCTGGTTCTGTTCTGGCCTGGTTTGTCTTTCCTAACTGACGGGGGCCAATAACTGTCTCTTACACCTTTTTTAGGTCTTTTTCTCACCAGCTTTCTTGTGGTGTTGCCCAAGACTCCACTTTGTCCCCGTGATGTTTAACATCATCTATGTTCAGCCTTTAGTTGGTCTCGTACGCTCCCGCTGCTTTAGGTGCCATATGCCGATGACACCCAGATTCTGGTTAGTCTAGATCTTGACTGTGCTGAGGTGTTGTCTCGCTTCTGTGAGTGTCTGGTGGCAGTGAGGAGCTGGATGAACAATTGGCTCAAGCTAAACATGGATAAGAATGAGGATTCTGGTGGTGGGTTCCCCTTCTGATTCAGTTTCTTGGGCTTGTTTACCCTGGCCACTGAGGATACACCTCTGCTCACCAAAACCTGGTACAAGGGACCCCACCAATAAGACTCGGACCAAATAAGTCAAGTCATCCATTTATTCAATTTAGGCTTTTCCGAAAGGGCATGACTCCCTGCACACTCAGAAGACTGCGCAGGAGTGAGCTAAGCATTCAAAGTTCACACAGTTTATATACATTTTGGTTAACATTGCATTTGATAGCTGGCACGTAGTCAAGACAAAAATCTGCATAGTCATTGGCAGCTGGTTGCAAGCCCTGTTCGACGTCTTGGTTCGTGCAAAGGATTTCTTGCAAACTCATTCCTGTAGCTTAACAGTTAAATCTGCAGCTGCACAAACACCAGGCCTGCCTTAACCTCAGGCAGCCTAGTTCGGGGAAATTGCTTGTGTGGTTGTATAACTAATGTTTTTCTTCTGCGACAGTCATGCTTCCCACCCCTGCTTTGCTCTTCTCGGAATACCAAAGGTATTAGTCATAAGCGATTGGCCCTTCCTCCGAAAGTGTCAAAGGCTTCTGAGAAGGGTTTATCTTGGTGAACACATGAGCACCAACTGAAGCGACATGGCCAGCCCTCCTATTTAGAATCCACACCACCTCTCATGGATGCTTTTCCTATTGTCGTGACAGTGGTTAAGAATCCAAGAGTTTATTTTTCTTCTTCCTTGTCGATGGCTCCCCAGGTGAGTGCAATCTTCAGAACTGGCCACTTGTTGCTTAAAGTGCTCCACTAGGGGGCGTGGCTTGGAGCCATGGCAGTCGGACGTGCTCAGTGAGAGCTCCCGGCTGGTGTCACGTCGCCACGGAAAATGCCCGGTGAACGATAGATCTTCTCGATCCACTCTTCAGCGATCGACAGCTGAGATGCTGCGGAACACTGGGGCGGCATAGTGGAGCCCTGCAGACGCGGATGGCAAAGATCCGCCGCCTGCGACACACCAAGAGGGAGCGCAGGACGTAGCAAGATGGCGGCCGCCCACCCTGCCCGGCACTAACCCCGGGGCCTAGGGGTTGGATCGGAGCACCCCGGGTGCGGGATCGGGCCGGCGGAACCCAGCGACTCGGCCACCACATCGCCCCGGAGGCTCTCCGGCTCCCTTCGGGGGCCCGGCTGCGCCCGAGGGTGGTTCCGGCTCTGGGGGCCCCTCCCCCGCTTCTCCTGCTCCAAGGATCGGCGGTCTGCCGTTTTACGCCAGCCCCACGCACCAGCCGATCGATCGGGGCCGCGGTGCCCGGGTGGGGGCTGGTTTCCTCCCTCCTCCCTCCTCCCTCCTGGATAATTACTTCGGCGACCACCGTCTGCCTCCCGCCTCCTGTGGGGGCAGACCAGCAAATTGAGCCGATCCGGAGGGCACCCAGCAGCTGCGGGCCGCCTGGGGACCCGGCCTCCAGACCTCCGGACCGGCGGTCCTGCGGAACGATCAGGGGGGGCCCCCCGGCCTGGACAGACCTGGACAGAGGCCACAATTGAATAGACGCCCAGGGGCTGATGCGAGCTCGCCGCAGCAGCCCCCGCCCTTTCCTCCTCACTTCGGCCACAAAGCCTCAACTTCAGTTACGCAGCCGCCTGGATCTGCCCGCTTCAGTGTGGACGGGGCCCATCCACCTCAGGGCCACGGAGGCCCCATCACCCAGCATACCTCCCAGGGGGGGCTCATCTCCGGAAGCAAGGCGAACCCGGCAACTAACGACCCCGGGGTCTCCCCACGCTTCCTACCCTGCAGGTTGGGCCCGCGCCGGGGTTCCCTTCAGCTTCTTCCTCACTCTCCTGAGCCCCTGGACTTCCTTTCGCCGCACGCTTCGGGCACCTCCGGGGAGGGGAGGTAGCCCCCCCTAAAGCACTGCCACAAGGTAAGGCGGCACCTGCCGCATCTCGCCCTAACTGGACGCTCTGCTGCCCCTCGGGCCTGGCTGGTGGCCCCTCCGCCCCCGTCGTAGCTGCAGGGGCGTCCCCGGGTTACCATGTCCAAATCGGGCAAAGCCGCCAAACAGTCGGATATTTCTACTCTATTAACAATGCCTCCTGCGGGGGAAAAAAGCAAGAGGGGTGAACGCATGGACACGGGGATGGGGAACGGCCTCCCCGGTGACCAAGCATCACAGGCGGTCACGAAAGCAGACCTCCATGAGCTTCTATCGGCCCTCACCAGGGAATTCCAGAAGGGCACTGAGGAGGTCAAGACCCAAATTACCCAGCTAGACAAGAGAGTGGGGGAGGTGGAGGCCAGAGCCGAGGAGATTGAGTCTACATTATGTGAGCAGAACTTTGAGATCGGAGAGGGGGCCGACAGGATCAGGGCCCTGGAGTGCAGGTGCGAGGCGCTTGAGGCCAGACAAGAGGACGCTGAAAACCGCTCGAGGCGGAATAACATTAGAATCCGGGGAATCCCAGCTGCAGTCTCAGAGAAGGAGCTCCCATCCTACGTCTCCGACCTTCTCCGCCACATTATCACCCTCCCAGACAACTCTCCCCTGGAACTGGACAGAGTACACAGGGCTAGACCCAGGCAGAGGTCAAATGGGGCGGCCGATGTCCTGGTCAGGATTCATTTCTACAAACTCAAAGAGGAGATCATGCAGGAGGCCAGGGCCATGGGCCAGATCCACTTCCGAGACTCGGAGATCGCCCTGTTCCAAGACTTAGCTGCTTCCACCCTAGCCAAACGAAGAGCTCTCAAACCTATGACCGACTGGCTACGAGAGCGCAAAATCCCCTACCGCTGGAGCTTCCCTTCAGGTCTCTCCTTCACTTGGGAGGGAAAGACTCAGCAAATTCCATCCCCGCGGGAGGCTGCAGTGTTTATGAATCCGGACCTGGAGGGGGAGGTCCCAGGGGACCCGGCCCGCTCCCCCGAGGGGGTCGGGGGGGGGGCCTCTTGCTCCTGGTCCCGGGTGGTTGGCCGACGCAGGATGCGCGGCCCTCCTGTTAGGGGGAATAAAACCAACACCAACTGAGAGGCCGGTCTTCCCGGTCCCATGCTGATCCTCTCCAGAACCTGTCAACATACACCGGCCCACCTTCCTGGGGGCCAAAAGGGCTACCCTAAATACTCACACTTATATGGCCTACTCGGGGCGGCGCCAACCTACCCTGTGTCCTCACAGCCGGGTGGGCCAGAGCTGCCGGCGGAGCGCTCTCTTGATTTGCAAGAACTTCACCACTACAGCATGAGACCCCGTGGTCTCCGACACAATTGGCGTCCGTGACCCAGCCGACAGCCCCGTTGGTAGAAGGCTGGTCTGGATACCTGTACATGTTAACTGTTTTAAGTTATGTTTTAGTTTATGTTGTTGGTTCTCCTTGGTCGGGGGGAAAATGAGATTCGGAGTCTGGGCTCGGGCGGGAGGTGACGTGGAAACGAAGGTCAAAATACAAGTAATCGGAGCGCCCCCCTCCCCGCACGGCGGCCCCAAGGCAGTGGCGGAGGGTCCACTCAGCGCTGAGGAGGCCCCAGCTCTACAATCCAAAAGATGCCACATAAACCCGCTATCAATCCTACCTAATAATGTCTCAACCGGATAAGGAACTCTCAATGCTGACCT
Organism: Ambystoma mexicanum; assembly: GCF_040938575.1. NCBI lineage: Eukaryota > Metazoa > Chordata > Amphibia > Caudata > Ambystomatidae > Ambystoma > Ambystoma mexicanum. Next base: position 686,674,469 of record NC_090929.1, on the reverse strand, counting down.
GGAACGTCCAGGGTCTAAACTCCCCCCGGAAAAGAAAGTCTGTGGAACACAGGCTCGCTCAACTGGCACCTGACATTGCTTGCCTACAGGAGACTCATCTCCTCAGGAGCGACGAACGCCGCATTGCCTTCCACCGATACAACAAAAGCTTCTTTGCTTCAGCAGATCTCAAAAAGAGGGGGGTGGCCATCCTGTTAAACCGGGACTTACCTTTGACCAATATAACCACCAAACGGGACCCCGAGGGCCGTTATCTCCTGCTAAAAGGCCTCCTGGTAGAACTACCCATCACCATCGTCGCCATATATTGCCCAAACACCGGGCAAAGCAAATTCCTGCGGAATCTCCTACCAACTCTGTCTGCCTTCAGAGAGGGTCAATTATTCATAGGGGGTGACTTCAACTTGACTCCCGACCCAAATCTTGACAAATCGCTCCCACCATCGAATGATGATTTCAGCAAAGCCCTGGCCATGGCAGAATTCTTAAGGGAAACCGACACCATAGATGTATGGAGACTGGCCAACATGGGGGAGAGGGACTACACTTTCTTCTCTCACGTGCACCTGGGATACTCACGGATCGATCTCCTTCTAATCTCAAGTAACCTCATTCCCTGTGTCGAAGCCATCCAAATCGGGCTCAGAGCCCTCTCAGATCATTCTCCAGTCACATTGAACCTAAGGGTATCCTGCCTTCCGGAGCCACCCCAGAGGCAATGGAAACTCCAAGAGCACATCCTCTCAGACATCGCAACCAGAACTGAAATTGCGGAAGCCCTTAAGAATTATTTCAGGGAAAACACTACCGAAGACTCATCGTTGGCTATGATTTGGGACGCCATGAAACCCGTCATCAGGGGCACGGTGAACGACTGCACAGCCCGACTCAGACGTCGGGATAAAGTACAGCAAGACGCACTCGAAGCAGAGGTGGCAGAAGCGGAAAACACCCTTAAACGAGGCCCAAACAGGAAAGCGAGCCGCATCCACCAAAAGGCGAAACGTTCCCTAGAAATGCACCTGGCCGACAAAGCTGTCAGAGCGCTAACTTACACAAAACAGTTTTATTATGTGCACAGCAATAAAGCAAATCGGCTCCTGGTTCACAAACTAAAAAAGCTACAAACTAGAAACCTCATCCACAGCCTCGCTGATGAGCAAGGGACACTTCGCTACTCTATCAAAGAGAAAATGGAAATAATGGCTTCTCATCATAGATCGATTATGTCGGGTGCTCCCACCTCCGAAGCAGCACAAGCCAAATACCTAGCTGAAGTACAACTTCCCCTCCCAGGTCCGCAACTTGAGGCCCTGGAAGCCCCCTTTTCGTCAGAAGAAGTCAGTGAAACCATAACCAAACTGAAAAACTCAACCCCCGGCCCAGACGGGCTCACGGCCCAATTCTATAAAAAGTTTGCATACATCCTAGCCCCCCACCTGGCTACCCTATTTAACTCATTTCTATCCTCAGGCACAACCACTCCTTCCATGGAAGAATCAATCACAGTGCTACTGCCGAAACCTGGAAAAGACCGGAGCCAGTGCACCTCATATAGACCAATCACCCTCCTGAATTATGACGCAAAAATTTTCACTAAAACCCTAGCGAACAGACTGGCCCCACTGCTCCCGGCTATCATCCACCCGGATCAGACGGGATTTATACCCGGCCGTAGCACCCACGATAATATAAGAAGAACTATCAATGTCATTGAATCAGCCAACAGGAGGGGGCAGGCAGCGATGGTACTATCCTTGGACGCACATAAAGCTTTCGATATGGTTGACTGGGGCTACATTCGAAATTCACTCGTTCATTACGGCTTCGGCCCAAACTTTATAAAATGGACACTAGCTAATTATCAACACCCCTCCACCAGCCTCAGAATGAATGGAGTCAGATCCGACACGATCAAAATCTCAAGGGGCACTAGACAGGGCTGCCCCCTCTCCCCCCTGGTATTCGCCCTCTCCATGGAGCCATTCGCGACCAGAATTCGCCGCAATGTAAAGATCCAAGGGCTGTCAATCAAGGCCCAAACATATAAAATCGCCCTTTACGCCGACGACGTCCTTCTCACCTTAGTCAAGCCAGAGGAATCCATGAAGGCCTTATGGAAAGAACTGCTAGAATTCGGGGACGCCTCAGGCTTTAAGGTCAACCTTACCAAATCTACAGCACTGAGCATCAACCTACCGAGCCAGCTAGTAGCAGACCTGGAGGAAAAATACCAGATACCCTGGGCCAAGAAGAACCTCCCATACCTGGGGGTCCAGCTCCCCGGCGCTCCCAGCAGACTATACAAAGCAAACTTCCCGGCATTCCTGAGAGAACTCAGAGCTGATATCAGACGATGGCAAAAGCAGGAGATCTCATGGTTCGGAAGAATCACTGCCCTGAAAATGAACCTCATCCCCAGACTCCTTTATCAGTGCGCTGCCATACCCACCTTGATCCCGAAACAGGAGATCCAGAAGCTACAAAAATATGTCATGAGCTATATCTGGGAGGGGAAACAGCCACGCATTTCGCGAAGGATCATGCTCCGGGGCCGTGAGACTGGAGGCCTGGGAGCGCCCGATGTGGCAAGATATGTGCTGGCTGCTCAGCTCTCGTCGGCGTTCGCCTGGCTCCCCACCACCTCCAAGCCCCGCTGGCTGGAGCTGGAGGAGGCCTGGAGCTCAAGTCCAATAACGTCGCTGCCACACCTAAAGGAACCCAGTGCAATCGGGGACATGGGTCCTCTAACGGCGACGGTAAATACTGTAAGAAGCTGGAAGACAGCAGCGCGACTCTGGAATCTACGCAGCACGACGGGCCCCCTCACCCCAGTCTGGGGAAACCCAGATTTCACCCCGGGCTGTAACCCCAAGAACTTTGGGAGATGGAAGAATGGAGGGCTGGAAAGACTGCAAGATTTTTATGAGGAGGGAAACCCCCTGGACTTCGAGGCCTGCAAGGAAAAATTTGATGTGCCAGAGAGCGAGAGATTTAGATACACGCAGCTCCGCCACTGGCTATCGAACAGGGAGGTGAAACGCCATGGAAGCAGAGCCCTTACCGCCCTGGAACTCACCCTCACCGGTCCCCCGCCAAAGGGCAGAATCTCCACCCTCTATAAGCTCTTGGACAGAACCGACCCAGCACGCAAAGAGCCATACATGCTAAAGTGGGAAAACGACATAGGGAGACCTATCGAGGTGGAGGAGTGGAACCACATCTGGGCTAGAGCGAACAGGAGTTCGAAATGCGTTACCAACAAGGAAGGTGCATTTAAGGTATGCTTCAGATGGTATCGGACCCCAGAGATACTCAATAAATGCAATCCCGCAATCCCCCCGTCCTGCTGGAGAGGGTGCCCAGACAAAGGCACACTCTTTCATCTACTCTGGACATGTCCCAGGGCCACGGAGTTCTGGAAAACAGTGCTGGACCACATCAACAAAATCACAGGCCTCACCATCCCTTGGGACCCAGGCATTGTCCTACTTGGATCAAGCGGGGCAGACCAATTCCCCCTCTCCGGGCATAGAGCAGAACTATGCTCCCATCTGCTCACGGCGGCAAAAATCTCCATAGCCAGGCTGTGGAAAAACCCAGAGGGCCCGGCAGTGCAAATGTGGTGGACAAAATGTTGGGACATAATTGCAGCGGAGAAAATTACTGCCCTACGACTCGGAAACAGAGATAAATTCTTCCAAACGTGGGCTCCCTTTCTAGACTTTACCCAACAATTTCCAGGCCTAGCACGACAACCCCCTTCCCTGCGTTGGATGAACAAAACCGACTAAACACAAAGGGGCCAAGGCTGTGCGGAGGTACAAAGAGGTCCAGGGTCTGGCCTGTCAACGAACCCAGGAATGAGGCTCTAAGGCCTAAACAATCCCACGCACTGCGAGCTGAAATCGATCAAGGGCATAAAAGCTCACACAAAGTCCCCTTGTCACCCACATTTACCCCATTTCGGCCCACCAGGGCTAAACTAATCGCTGTCCTCACCCCAGAATCCCTCCCCTGACCTGTTGTTGTTATGACTGTTGTTCTGTTATGAAGGACATTGTCCTTGTTGATTTAACACTTGCACAACTGAACTCAAGCGCGCGGCGCGCAGCGCCCAGCGCTATTTATGTACCTGCAAACATCCAATGCAATGCATGTATAAAACCAATAAAAATATATTTGGAAAAAAAAAAGTGCTCCACTAGGTCTTGCCTTTTATACCTGCTCGCCTTCGTCCTGAGGTTGTCACCTTGTTGGTGAATAGTTTTCAGGTCTACTGTAATGCCTTGTTTTTGGCCCGGCCTCTTGGCCTTATACACCGGCTGCAGCTTCTGCAAAATCTTGATGCCCTAGTTGCCACTTCCACCCCCATGGCTCCCACGTCAACCCTGTACTCTGCTCTCTTCACTGGCCCCCAGTGGCCAGAAGGATTACGTTTAAGTCCCTCTGTTTGGTCCACCGGGCATATTCTCGCCATCAAGCACATTTTCTGCAGGACGTGTTTGTGCCTTCTATTGCCGGGTCCTCTCTTTGCTCCGGCAAAGCCTATCTGGTTGTGATCCCCAAATTCCACCTTTGCAGGATTGGGGGGGGTCAGGACTTTTCTGTTGCGGCTTGTAAATTATGGAATGATCTATCGATAGCCCTCAGACGTACTGAGAACCATTTACAATTCGGACACTTGATGAAAACTGCTATTCTAGCTTTGGGTAGGTTGTGCTTGTTCTAGTCCTTGCGCCAAGATGCCTTTTGGGTGTAGGTGGGTGGTAGAAGTGCAATTAGCATAATGTAATTAACATTACAATGAACTGTTACTACTTTATATCATTTAGCTAATAAGCTTGCTAAGCAAAATTACCTCACCCTTCAAACTGAACAATCCTTCTCCCAGCCTAAAGAGCTTTTTTGGGACTCCTCTGACAACTCTGTGCCTCCTTCCCAAGAGTATTGTGACTCTTTGGCTAAGTTTTTTTTTTTTTATGCATAAGATTGAGAATATTAGTGAGCGCATTTTGTTGGATCGTGATCCTCTCGAGGTCATGCCTGGTTACTCACCCTCTTTAGCTTCAGGGATTAGGCCATCTCCTGATGCTTGCTGGGATTCTTTTCCACTGTTTACAGCGGCTGACTTGACTTTAGCAGCTGCAGATATTAAGTCTGCCTCTCAAGACTGACGCTATCGCGTTGTCTGTGGTGAAAGACATTTCTTCGCTGCTTCTGCCTCAGATGACTACTGCGGTTAATCTCTCATGCTCTTCTGGGAATATTCCTTCTGTGCTAAAGTGTGCCACAGTGATTCCCCTTTCGAAAAAGCCATCTCTTGACCCTCTTCTTCCTGCTAATTTCCCTTCTATCTCTCTTTTAGCTAACTTTATGTAGTTGCTTGAGTCTTTGGTGTCCTCTATTGGTGAAATTCTGCGAGTACAGGGCTGTACGTGACGTTTTCCAGTCGGGCTTTAGAACCGGCCGGGACACAGACTGGTTTTGGTCTTGGTGCTCGTTGATCTGATGCTTATTGCTGATCAGGGTGGAGTGGCGGCATCCTTTTTGATCTTTCGACCGCATTTGATACCATCGATCATGCCATCCTGATCAGTCAGCTGCTGGTATGTCGGGTTCTGTTCTGTCATGGTTTCGCTCCTTTTTATCTGACCGGCATCAGCAACTTTTAATTCGACCTTTCTTTTCTGCAGTTGCAGCTTTGTTGTGTGGGGTTCCGTAGGGTGCTGCCCTGTCCCCCAAGCTGTTAAATATTTACATCCATCCTCTGATCCCTCTGATTCGCTCCCACGGCTTTCGATGTTATTCGTACGCTGAAGATACTCCGATCTTGGTTCGCCTTGACTTGCTCCCTCCTGCCAATGCCACTCAGCTGTGAGGTTGCCCGTCAGCCGTGGGATGCTGGATCAGTGAAGATTGGCTAAAACTTAACAGCGATAAGACTGAGGTCATGGGTGTGGCTGCTGATACGGTTCCTTCTCTCTGGACACCGTCCTTCTGCCCATCTGCGTTGGGTACTTTTCCTGTGGCTGTTCCGACTGTTAAAAAACTATCTGCCTCCCTCTCTATGGCCTCACATTGGTGCAGTGTGCCAGGCTGCCCATTTCCTACTGAAAATACTCTTGAAGGTCCTGCCTTATATTCCTCTTCACCTGTGCGCCCCAGTAGTCTCTGCCCTGTTTCTCAGCAGGATTGACTATTGTAACTCCTTATAGCTGGCTTAGCCAGATTTAGTACATCTTCTACAGGGGCAAAAGAAATTCTGCTTGCCTTGCCACCGGCACCAAGTATCTGGAGCATATCTCACCTGTTCTCAGGTCTCTGGACTGGCTTCCAGTGGCAAAGCGGGTGTCTTTCAAATCACTTTGTTTAATGCATAGGGTTTTCTACGCTGCTGGTCCAGAATATCTGCATTTGACATTTCGGCCCCATGTTTCTGCTAGCTCTCTGCGTACTGCTGACCTCTCCCTCCTGGCTGTCCCAAGAGTCTGTCGGGCAAGAATGGGAGGCCACTCTTTCTCGGTTAGAGCTGCCATGTGGTGGAGTGCCCTTCCAATTGCCCTTCGGCCTGCCCGTTTCATATGCACCTTATATATACAGAAACGTCATAGTGAACAATTTGAATGTTCTAACTTTTTTAAATTTTTCTAACTGAACTGATACCTTATGGTATACCTTTTTAGAGCAATGGTACACATTAGATTGGGTCTACAGGTCATTAAAATGTGTACTGTTACCGTAAATAGACAGACCTAGTGTGTTTTAATACTGCCTGTTACGTCACACGCTGTGTTAACCATGCAGTGTGTTTTACGTTCCGGGAGGCTGTCCCAGAACCCGAAACTTGCCACTAGCTGCACATTAGCATTGTGGTCTTCTATTCCTTATCCTGTCTGCTATTAGATAAGCGGCACATCAGCGCAACCTAGCATTAGAGTGAAACTAGGTAGTTGTAGTTAGAACTTCACCCTATCCTTCTGCCTTCTGTCAATGCAAAGTGCAAGCTGGGGCACCTCCTGTTGTGTTCCATAATGGTTCTTTCGTTGGGATCCTTTCTGGAATAGTGTGATAGTTGCAATTGTTAATGAATTCCTGGTGTATTGTTCCCTTTTGTGAAAAAGTACTATCTGTCGGGACGAACCTCGCATATTTAGCCCATAGACACCCTTTTGTGATTCCTCCCCTCCCCACCCCCCCACATCATGGCAATATTTTGCTTTATTAGGACGATTGTGGTAGACAGTGTTTTTTTAAGCAGTTAAAGGAGGTTTCTCCCCATATCTTCAGCAGTAGTATAGGTTCATGAGGTGTCTGCCCCATAGTTATCACCAATTTATCCAGGGTCCTAGATCAAAATCGCACGATCTGCTGGCATTCCCACAGTCTATCAAAAAATGTCCTGTCCGACTCGCCACATTGCAGGCAGCGTGGGTGGGTCGCTTTGCCACATCCAAAAAGCAGCGTATGAGAGTAGTACATCCTATGTTAGGACCTTAAGCTGGACACAGTCAGAATCTGGTTGAGATTGCTACTTCTCGTGGGAACAATGGAACTTACACCCAGTCATCTGATTCTATGGGGCCTACATTCTTTTCCCACTTAGTCTTGAGGTTGGATAACTCATGAGTTGTGAAAGATGTTATGATCTAGTATAATGTGGAGGCGACCTTAGTGGTGATCACCCCGTGGGTCACCTGAAAATCTCTGAACTGTGCCTACAGGGCATGAGTGATTTGAAAATAGAGTAGCAGCATGTTTTTTCGTTTGAGATCCACAAAGGGGAAAAGCGCCCCTTCACCCATCACATGGCACAAAACTAAAACGTTAAAATGGAGCCAGACCTTAAATATACCAATATTATTGATTTCTGTTAGATTCTTGATGTGCCACAGTGATTGTTCCAAAGTAGGCTTGTTGGCCCAGCCCAGACTTTGAATCGCGTCTTTCCAAATCTTGACTGTGTGATGACTTATTCTTGAGCAACTACATTGGTAATCATCACCAGCAAAGAGGATCCTGTTCAAGATAGATTGCGTTGCACATCGTGCTGTACTCTTTATGCAAGCTATTTGGCTGCCAGAGTATTCATCTCTGCTGGCTATTACAACCTTTAAAGTTAAGAACGTATGGATGACAATAACTATATACTCTTGGCCTATCCCCTTGAGATGAGCTATCACAAGTGCAGCTGTGGCTTGTTGGAACTTCCCCGCTCCCTATAAAACTGCTACTTTTCCAGAAGCAAACACTAAAAAAACCTGGCTATGGTAGCAGATAACTCTTCTTAACCTACTTGATTCTTTCCTCTCTCCTAGTCTGTCTTTCCCTGGATCGGTGGATTTGGCTAGTAGCCTTTGTGATGAGGCCCATGACCTGTCCTTGTCGAAAGATCCTGGAACCTCTTTTATGAGGAGGCCCGTGGGGTTGGAGAAGAACCCGGAGGTTGCCCTAAACCTTAGGGCAGGCTCAATGAATAGTGTTCCAATTCCTGTTTCCCCACTGTGAGGAACCGAGAAAGAGATATGGACACAGAGACTTATGGTTGTTGGCCAAAGACTTTTATTAAAATAAAAGGGGGTGGTGAAAATGCCTCTGTTCCTGCACCAGAGGTGTTTCTCTACTTTAAATCAATCAAAACTAAGGGTCTGTCGATGTCGGAATGTCCAAAAACTAAACCATCCAGTGTCCAAAGTGCTATTCTGGCCCTTAAACGCTAATAAAATAAACTTGAAGGTTAAGAGGGTAATGTCTTTGGCCTTCAGTGATTGATACTTTTTCAAAAGGAATAACGTGCAACTCCCAACACAAATGTTCCAGAAGGGTAGAGTTCCTTGTTCCAGAGGGCGATTCCCTTCCCCTAGATTTCTCTTCCCTATGTTATTTATTCAAAGATATCAGTTCCTTGAGTTTCTCTTCCTTCACAACACAACTGATCTGCACACAAACTTGGTTCTTTATCTTGTTAGGATACTTGATGTTAGGTAGAATTCTCAGAAATGTGTTCATTCCCTTCTACCTTGGAGACCCCCCGGCTCTTTTTGCTGGACTTTAGGACTTTTTATATCTCATGTAATTTTAATGTGATTTATTCTATTTCTTTTGACTTTGGAGTCTGACAAACTCTATAGGTATTATCTTTACATTGTGTCACGCAGCACCTTCACTGCAGTGACACAGGGAAGTAGCTTAGATTTCCCAAAGGTTTAAATACCTTTTCTTGCCTCTTGGTGAAACTGTTTCCAAGAGCAGTGAGGTGAAATTGACTTTACTTACATTTTGTAACTTTCTAGATCCAGCACACACTCTTACCATAGGGTGCTGGAGGGGTTACTTAGTACCCCCTTTGTCTAGTTTCTCATGTAAAATGTTTGTTACCCTTTCTACAATTAATGGCTTGTGGCAGTGGTTTACTCTTTACTACCAGTGTGTTTACTGCGGGCTGCATTCGTAGCCACGGTAAGGCACCCATGGGTGCCCATTACGTCAACATGGCCCCGGTCTTTTTTTTTTTTTTTTTGGAATGAATGAATGGGAGAAACCTGCATAAAAGGCAAGGCTTTTTGTCTTGGAAGGCAGAGTCGACCACTGGACGAAGGAATCCAAAGGAGGACTTGGAAGAGATGCCTGCTGGAACTCCTGGACCGTTGGTTTGCCCGGTCTGAAGCCCTGCTGCTGTGCTGAAACTCTGAATTCCCCTTGACTAGAGAAGCCCTGCCAGGACGACTTCTCCCTTTTGAGTTGGTGGGACCAATAAACTCCAAAGCAAGCCCGTCTGGACATGCTCTCAAAGCTGGCTGTATTTCCACTGCAGCTGCTGCTGGAAATGAAGTGCCAGGGAGAGGAAGAGTCTGAAGTGGTATCCGACAACTGCTGTGTTGCTATTTGCTGTCGGGCATAAGGAGCTGAAACGCCAAAGAACCGCTGAATCAAAGTTTGCCCATTGCTGCCGCTGACCTTGCCATTGCGGAGCAGGAGTCCCCAGACGTCCTCCTTGTCCCCATGACTGAGGCTCAGGAACAACAGGATCTGCAGAGCTGCACAGGAACAGAAGCCAGCTGGAACCATTTTTTCTAACCAGAGGTACTTTAAAGTCTAAGAGAACATACCTCTTGTTGTGTAGCCTTACTTGCTCTTAGTTGAGACCTGTCTTGGTTACTTTGCAGAGTTGCTAAAGCTTTGCCCCTCGCAAGCCTCTCAGCCTGTGGCCCTTCAGGTGTTCTACTTTTCAACAAACATCATTTTACCTACCTGCAAAGAGGATCTTCAGCTTCCCTTGACATTGTGCAGTTAACATTGGCTGTCCTGGCACATTGGCTGTCCTGGCTGCCTGAGACTCCTCTTTACCTCTGACTTTGTGCTTTGGCCTTTCCCTCAGGAAAGGGTTTATTTACTCTGCTTTGTAAGGTTCCTAAAAGTACTTGCCTGTTTATTAATTGTTAACCTTTGTTTTATTCTTCTATTCCATCTTTTGCACCAAACAGTATTGCTTTAAATGTACCGGTGATAAATCAATGCCACAGTGTCCTAACCATTTAATTCACCTGAGGGTGTAGGAAGTGTCTGTGTGCCATCCCCAATGGGTATCATCTGATTTAGAGAAACCAAGTGTGTTTTGAAGTGTATTATAAGTGTTATCTATATATTGCTTCCTTCTGAAGAAGGCTTATACAACTGACTGTGAAATAAATTAATTGTTTTATCAAGCAACCTTGAGTGAAAGTGTTTATTTGAATAACGGTACTGTGAAACTGTCACAACCTTAGTGCTCACATTGACCCCTCTTGAGATGAGCATGGCTGCTCAGCCACACTACCAACCTGTGTAGTTCATACTTATACCAAAGGTTGTGTCCCTGTTGCCAGGAGGTCAAGGTTATTGTAGTGCACCTAACGGGTACTGCATACAATCTTGCCTAACACTTGGTGTACTCCCCTGCCAGGTCATCACTCCTCCTCTCGCTGTTTTTTTCACAGCCTTTGGCTAGTTCTGATATATCCTTCTCAGGACCCCTTTGTGGCAATGTATTTCCTATACACTGCTCAATTTATCGTCACCTGGTGTATTTACCTACCAGGACTTTCTTACACACACTTGTATTGGGATCCCTGGTATGCTCCCCAGCCAGGTTTTCACTCCTCTTTTTGGTTTCCTCCATTCTTTTGTTGGTACTTATATAGTCTTATGCACTGTTCAGTTTGTCTTTGCCTGGTGTATTTCTCTACCAGGATTTTTGGTTGGAAACACATTTACACGTTCCTGGTAAATCTCAAGCCAGGGCTTTTCTTCATTGTGGTTCTGCACCTGCTTTTCAACGTAGTATCGTCTTGGGTCTGCTTCATCTAACTTTGTATCTACCTGGTACAGTATCCTGCTAGGGCTTTTCTTAAATGTGTATTGCACACATTGACATTTCTGAAAGTGTCTTACTTTCCGTTGGGTTTCCCTTTCAGTAAAATGTTCACAGGTTCCTTCTTTCAATTGCCTTATTTGCTTTCCGTACAATTATTCTCCCTTGCTGCATCGGCCAATGTGCCCCGGTTTCACTGATTTCCTTCCAGGGACTCGCGAGTTCTCCCTGGTGTGCTTTGTGCCCCTTGCAGTGAGCCAATGAGTCTTTTGGCATTTCTCCTCGCCGCCTTCGCTCCTCGGCTCCTCGGCTTCTCTGTTCTGTGGTTCCTGCTAGGCCTGTTGTCGCGCTCACCTGATTCCCACAGAGGTGCAGGTCTGGCTTTGAGTGCTGATGCTTCTTCTATGGTGAAGCGCAGGACTCTGAAGATGGACTCACTGGCTCGCAGGAATATTCCCCTGTGCGTGAAAAGGGAGTATTACCTACTGACGGATTAATGCTCAAGCCTCCCACTCCCTTCCAGCCCTCCACGATACCCTTCCTTGATTCCCCGTGAAGTCTCACCTTAGGGTCTGGAAGGATGAGTTCTCCATCCTGCTTCTGATGCAGGGGCGCATTGAAACCCAGTTACTTCACTGGATTGAGGTTTGATGGGAGTTCGAATAAGCTTCACTATTCAGGCGCTGTAAGCGTTCTGTAGCATGTTCAAAAGTTCAAGCTTAATAATAATGTTCATTGTCTTATTGCAGCAAGCGCTAACGCTTATGTCTTTTTCCCCTTAGGGGCCGGGGTTCGGAATGCCGGAGATATGGCGCCGACCCGAAGTGAAACGTGCAGTTCCAGTAAATGACAGGTAAGTTCTGGATGAGCGTTCGGGTAATGTCTTTGCATTCGCTCATTCAATGTCTTTGTCTTTTTTCCCCATGGGGGCCGGGGTCCGGAATGCCAGGAAGCGGCAGGACCCGAAATGAAATGGGAATGACCCAACAGGTAAGTCTTAGAAGGAAACTGAGCTTTTCCTATTCCCTTCCTTCTCTCACCTTATGTTCTTGTCTTTTTCACTCTGGGCTCTGGGAAGTGGCTGCGGATCCGGACGATCGCTGCTGAAGATAGAGGTGCCCAGGAGAGGTGAGTGAAATGCAGCGATCGAAGCGAAATACTTTTAAAATGATGTCTTCCCTTTCAGGATCGTCGGTGTGAAGTCTCCGTGATGCAGCTTTAGCAGGTAAGGTCGTCTTTCTCTCCAATTCTCTCTTAGCAGGTGACCCAGGATGCTGACAGGCGTGGCTGAAGTCCAGATGCAGGAGCTGACACGGTGAGCGTCCAGCTGCGAGGAGCAGAACAACGCGAAGCGTGAGTTGCTGATCGGGTGTGGTTTAAATAGCTTTGGTAGAAGTTCCAGGTTCCTTCCACCGATCAGGTATGTATCCTTCCCCGACCACACCCAGGGGAAAGTAGTTCCACAGGTAAAGTAGTTCCATTCAGGCCTCAAGAGGGCCTGGATGTAGCAGCATGGTCTGCATCAGGTAAGTGCACCTTAAAACACTTGAACACATGTCTAGCTTTATGAGCCTGGCGCCTAAGGCGCCAGGACTGTGTCCAAAGGGCCCCAGCTTGGGCCTGCTGGCACTTCCCTGGGGGAAATGATGCCTGCCTCTGGGGTTGCTGGGTCGGACATGGCTCCTTGGAGGTAGGCATCATGACACCTGTCTGCCCGTCGGTAGGCAAACGCTGCTGCGGATGGCACAGGAGCCTTGTGCTGGATTCTGGCACTCTTGCAGCGTGCCTTCTCTCGCAGACCCCTTTCCTCTTCTCCCTCACTGAGCCGCATGGCTCCATGGCACTCCTCATGGATCCACGGTCTCCCGCTTCCCCGGGTACTTACTGAGAGAAGCAGCTTCCTCTCTCCAGCTGCTCTGCAGTCAGCTGCTGCTTCAGTTTAAATCCCCCACCTTTTCAGTACGCGCTCCCAACAACTAGAGTGCACCTTGTGTTCTTGGGCTTTTACATTCTGCATCTCCCGGATCATCTTCCTCGTCCCATTATTCTTGCAGTTATGGGAATGGAAGTCCATTCTTGATATTATACATGGAAATTTGAGGTGAGAGTTCTCAGTCTTTAAGTGCAAGTTGGTTTTAAATAATGTGTAGGCAGAGCTAGAGGAGACCTTGTCACGAGTTGTGCAAGGTAAGTCATATATTGTTATAAAGGTCTTCATTATCTTTCCTAAGGGAATGAGGGGAAGTGTAACAACATGCCATAAAAGCCCAAGGAAAGGAATGGGAATGGCATGCCTTGTCTAATGGTGCACTGCTACTCCCCAGAGGTTTTCTTCCCTCCACATTTGATCCTCACTCATATAGCCGCTCCCAGGATCAGGTAGCGGCTGCTATCCCCTGGCCACATGGGAGGAGGTCACTGCCGGGAAAGAAGTGATGACACAATCTGATTCAGCACACCTCTACAAGCCAGCATATTTTTGTGCAGTATCCCACTAACTCTGACCCTCCCTCCTTTACAAGATGCTCTGCAGTGTTTCTTCTTCCCTTCTAGAAACGGTGTCCAACCCAAAGAAGCCGTTGAGAGAAGGCCTGGCGAGCTGGACTCAAAGACCCACACATGCAGTCCCAGACACTACTGCAAGCTACCATCACCACCAACCACCCAGAAACTCAACCCCAGCACAGAGGAAGCACTCCAGCACCATGGGAAATCAGTGCTGCAAGATCCAACGCGCAGATGAGGGAGAGAGTCGCCAGGTAAAGCGGCAAGCTGGCGCAGTAGACGGCTGCCTGGAAGCACTGGTGAGCACATGCAAGCAGATACCCCTTAGGCCACCAGGGAATAGAGCCAGAACAATTCCCTCACCCTTACAAGATCATTACCTAATCTCCAGCACCAAGAACACGAACTGGAACATTGGCTGCCATTGTTGATTCCACAGCAAAGCCAGGTGGAAAAAGCGAGCGGGGCTTAGCTCCTCTCTTGTAATGTTTGCCATTCCAGGTGGCAAGGCGTGGCCACATTGGTGGGCTGTAAGAAGCTTCCCTAGGAGGCATGAAGTGTGGGTTATTCAGGTGAGGCCAGAGGCAGTGGAGGACCAGCAGCAGGGAGAGAGAGCAGCTGAGTTTGGAAAAGTTGAGGTATTGGTCTTGAGTGGAAGTGGTAAAATATGTGAGAAACCAGAAGGTGTCTCGCCCACTAGTCCTTGGGGATCTGTCATCCAGGTGGCCAGGACACTCATCACTTTTGGCTCCAGTTCTTGGGGTTGGACCATTGCGGGAGGATCACCTGGGTGAGAGGTCTTGTGAGATAACTGATGGCGAGACCCCTTCCTGTAACACCTTTACCCCATCCTACCTGATGGGATATTTAGAAACTCTACCCCGCTCACCCACCCCTTTCCCTTCATGAATGCTTTCACACAGACAGCCTGCTCTGGTAGAAAACAGGCTTGCACCCGAGCATTGTACTTGACATGTCCCGCAAGGAGGGAGATACCCTTTACCTTTTCAGCGAGAAACCGTTATTTTCCAGAATCTTTCATATTAGAGAGCCTAAGGCCAGGAACCCATACTGAAGAATCCTGTAATGTGTGTCGGGGATACTGGAGTCCTCCTGCATGGCTGACAGAGTCTGGGAGGAACAGCTGCCACTGTGGTACTGTCCTTGGCTCCAATATCAATGCAGCACCAGAGAGATCAACACAGACGGTGAGATGGGGAGACCAATGCTAGACCGGTCTTTGTTGAAGTCAAGGTTGCAAGCACCAACATTGTATAAAGAGCGCAAGAACGAAGATTGAAAAGTGTGTGATGAAAGACGTGAGGAAAGCTTAATTGCTGATTCATGTTTGAATATTTATGGAGAAAGATACAATACCAGTGACAGTCTCAATCGGAGGTCTCTGTAAGGTATCACCCAAGAAGTGGCAAAAACGAAAGTAGAAGATTGGAAAGAACATTTTGTGACGTGAATCGAAGTGGTCCTGCGACGGTTTAAGCAAAACATATTGTACATTCGAAAGTCTTCAATCTTTGATACCAAGAGGAAAACATAGTGTGATATTACATGCTCAGAGTCCGAACGCGAGAGACCAAATGTGAATATTGTGCTGAAGGGGTCTGAACCCTGAAGAAGGGAGATCCATGGTCCAAGCCCGAACAAGGGAGACCAAATGTGAACATTGTGATCTAAAGAGGTTCGAGTCTGAAGAAGGCAGACCCATGATGATTACTGGAAGAGAGAACTTGTGAATGTGAAAATCATGATAAGAAAGGAACTTTGGTGATGGTTTGTTATGACAGGCCCTCTGCAACAAGAGACTGTTATTGGAAAAGAGGCTTTGGCAGAAGGCCCTCATTCCCATGCTTTTAACTATATCCTCGTGGCAGAGAAGCCAGTGTGTGGGAAGCTCGAACGTGCCGCCTTGTCCCGTGCTGAAAACGTGGGGAAGGGAAGCCAACGGCTTAACTATCCTGACCTATTATTTCTTGAACACTTTTCTTTTTGTTTTGCATACACTATTGTCCCACACCATTTTGTATTTGAAAGTAAGGTTTAGCAATAGGTTTATTAGTGTAGGTCCTTTTATTTTGACAGACTCCCCTAGTACTGCATTATCATTATTTGATGGTCGTAGCTTGCTCCCATCCTTAGATTTAGGTTTAGATAGGCGTTCAACCCATTGAAGTTCAATAAACACCATTGAACTTTGATCACTTGACTGTCTTCACTGTTTGATATCATGCCTTCCTTGCAAATAACTAGTGTAAGGAGTGAGTGTGAAGTGTATGGTATGGAGTGAAAGAAGTGTATGTGAGTACTGGAAGGAGTACGAGTATGATTTGTTAGAGGTAGGAATATAGAGGAATCGGTGGTTGCAGTGAAGAATGGAGGCAAGGTCTAGGAGAGGTCAAACATCGAAGGGAAACGGGTTTGATGGGAGGAATAGGGAGGAGGGGTGAAGTAGTGAGACTGGGTGTGTTGGAGAAAGCTTGCTTTCAACAGTGTCTTCATGGTGTGATCCCACAATGAAAACAGGCAGAAACCTAGCAGAGTGCATTATGAAGTATGAATGTGTTTAAAGCTCCTCTACCTTTCTGTGGGCTTGGCACGGTCAGTGTTGGATTGGCAAGTAGAGCGGAGTTGAGATGGTCCACCTATAGGGCGGCCATCTTAAAGCATTTCTCAATACACAGAAGCCCTCAAGAGGCCCGCAAGTGG
Source organism: Ambystoma mexicanum (assembly GCF_040938575.1). Lineage (NCBI taxonomy): Eukaryota > Metazoa > Chordata > Amphibia > Caudata > Ambystomatidae > Ambystoma > Ambystoma mexicanum. The sequence continues at coordinate 686,657,893 of NC_090929.1, read as the reverse complement.
GCCTACAATCTGCAATATGGGGAAAACCAGGCCCCACAAGAATTTGTCCAAGAGCTGAAACGTGCCTTTGCGCAGACCACCAGGAGGTGGTTGAGAGCTGGGTTCAAATCTCACTTGTGCCAACGCCTTTATGGAATTGTCCTTGTGTGTGTTTTTTATTTTTGTTTTATTACAGAACTACAGAATTAAAACGAGCAGACTCATTACAATATCTTCTGTACTTATCCCTTCGTTCAAACAGAAGTTTTAAAATCTGTGCTACTGTTGGGAGAAACTTTCTAAAATGTATTTCATGCTTTGACTCCTAAGGTATCTTTTTATCTCCCCATTTCAATGTTTGTTTTGGCGTGAGGCCAAGCTGCCTCTCATCCGTAGGTTGACCTCAATTTATGAGTGCTTAATTAACACCTTTGGCTTACTAGTAAAATGTCCACAATTTTTCATGTGCAAGATTTCTCTCTATCCATCCTGAAAAATGTCAATAGTCCTTGATTTAAAGTATGAAGCAGTCCTGTACTTAATGAAACAATTCAACTGTACACATGAATGCACCTTTTATACCCCCACCTACCGGTCTATGCCATTTTGAAGGACATGGATCCGGAGACCAGCTTAGTTATTCATTGTGCATTGCAACTCAAAATATGCTGCACCTGCTCGCTCTGCAATGCCTAAAAGCATCAGCCAAGAGCTGGGCATGAAGCTGATGTAGCTTTTTGGCACTAAGTATTCCGTTCGAGAAAGGTTATGATCACACCAGTAGGAAAGAACGTCTGCACAAGAGCATCAGACTTTTTCTTTCTCAACTTGATTGTGCACACCAAACTGAGAATGTTATAGTCTCACGTGAATCTTCAAGCAGCTTGCACTGTGTGACATAAATATTGGATGCTGAGGACGATGTGGATGCTGCGGATGGTACAGATGCCGCGGCAGATGGTACATATCTGTATCTCCTATATATGCTATGTACCTGTTATCTGTATCACATGTTAACCCCTATCCAACCTGTCTCTTTATATACATATTCTGCTATGTATGCCCCCCTGTCCTGCTCTCGTGCCTGGTCGCAGGTGCTTTACTGATAACCACCATATTGCACTACTACTCTTACTTTCTCCTACACACCATCATTCAACAAGAATACAGCAATACCATGATAAATTCGGCCTAGCTGTTCTCATACGAACATGATCCCACGAACACCTCATCCGAATAAAACACAGCACATTCCGACTAGCTTGGGCATCTCCTTAGGCATAACGCAGCCAGAACTCAGTCTGGGTGTCCACCCTCCAGACTGAACACATCCAACTGATTTCCTCAGCACCACACCTACCGCTAAGAAGCAGCTATCATGAGACCACCACACCAACTGCACACATATCCGGTGCGCCCATGCACCATATGTGTGTGTCTCTTTCTCTCCCCCCCCCAATCCCCCCACCCCTACCCTTTTGTAGAGTTTAGTTTGGCCAGTGTTGCCTTGTGCTTCCTTAAGGGCACCCCTGTGCAGTGCTTTACGTTGTTGGATCAGGAGAATTTTCTCACCTACACACATCCTTTATAGCAGAGTGTTTTGATTCATGGTCTTGAAACATATTCCCATGGCTTGTTAATTCTCTCTATCAGGACTTTGCATTCAGGGCCACAATAGGTGATTTTCTAGGCCTGGTATCCCATTTACGTCCTTGATGAGGCTGGTATTCTTTTCCCCCTAGGCCTTGTATATCTTCAATCCTCTGGCTGGCTTCTTCTCCTTGTAAAGCTTCTGGATTGGACACCCTGGTTCGTCTCCTTTTAATTCCAGGTCCCCCACCCTCTCTGGGTCCTTGAGAGGCATACTGTATTCTATCTGTTGCCCTCTAATCAGGGGAAAGTTGTTGGAGGTAAGGGTTGCACGAGGTGGCCCTAGGCTGTGACTCATCCCCCAGCAGATCTGTGGCCGTCTTTCTTCCTTGATCAGCCACCAGCATTGTAGTTTTACCTTCAGGGTTGTTCTGATGAATTGCAGCCTTTCCCAGAGCCTAGCGGTCGCCACTAGGTAGCAGTTTTCCAATGTATCTCCTTCCTTGGATTCTAAGCATTGTGCAAGGGAGCAGGGACATAAGGCATCTTTACAAGTTTGGTGGTATTCTGGTGGTAAATCCACTGGTATACCGCCAAATGCAATTAGTTAACACCACTTGGTCAGGCGGAATTCCTGCCGGATTACAAGTGGTGGTATGCAGTGTTAATCCCCATTTATGTCCATAGGACTTCATGGGGATTTGGTTGAAATTACCGCTGCAGTAATTCTGACGATTTCTGCTGATTTTTTTGGCATAAAGTGGCAGATTTATTTCCAGCTTTTTGATGAAGGTGAATCCTCCACTTCACCGCCTAACTTGTAGAACATCAGTACGCTAATGCGGCAGTAACAGTTATTACTCTTGTTGGTGCCGATTTGTACCGCACCAACGTACTCTTAATGAGCCCCATAGTCTTCTATAGTCCTTTTTAGTTTTGTTTTATGACTGGCCTTTCCCATTTTGCGTTATGCTCCTCCCCCCAAATCTGTTTTGGTGTCCTCCACCTCTTCCCGTAGGTTATTGCCCTTTTGGGTTTTGAATACCGAAAGATCATTGGTTAACCCCCCCATGTATCGGGCCGTCCTTCAGTGCTGCTTTATTGGCATCTGACCTGGGCGGGATAGTTCTGTGAGGGTCTTGATTCCCTCGGACAACCAGTGAGGGTTTTAAGCAGGGGTAAAAATGTGCATGTTAGGCAGAAACCTGTGCAGTTCCCTTAGGGACCACTGCAAAAGGCTTAAGACTACAGGTGTTGGCAGTAAGCCCAATTGGTAGCCGTCTCTACCACCCAGATTTACCTGGTAGCTGTGGCTGAGCAGCCAGACTTCTCTCAAGAGTTAGACAGTATCTAGAGTATACAAGATAGCTACCAAAATACAGTAGCACAAGCAAACACTGACCAGAGCCTTGGTATCAAAGTATATAATTAGTTTATTAAGACACACTTGGAAACACTCCAGCACTATTATTATATATACATCCCTTATTCCTTATTAGACAAGTCTTCGTTAACACCACTTATTTCCAGACAGAGTTGAGTGCTTAACTAAAGATGGCACTCCAATAAGTTAAGAAAAAGGGAGGGAAAAGGCAGAAATTAGGAAAAGCACACAGCACAATACTTTAGAAGCACCCGGCAAGGCAGGAAAGTCAGTCTACTTGTGAGCAAAAAGTTCAGAGGCCAGGCTCCCTCATGGAGAGAGTAGAACTCCAATGCGCCCAAGATCACACAGTTTAAACGGCTTGAAAATTCTTGCAGGGAGTTCAAAAAGGAATTAGTTCAGCTCAGAAAAGTTGTGTTAGCCAGCCTGGGGCCAACCCAAGTGGTAAATTGAGGATTTAAGCGACACCCCACACAGACAGGTGGGAGGGAGGCCAGGCGGGCACAGTACCTTGGAAGTGGAGAGAATCCTCCAGCGGGGGCAGTTGTTCCTGGTAGCGGGTGCAAGTCGCGGCGTCGTCCAGAGGAAGAGAAGATCTCGACGTGGAGGAAAGCTGAAGGTCGTTGCACTGCCAGGGAAGAAACCAGCCGCAGAGTTCTCCGGTTAAAAGGTAATACCCTTTTTTTCGCAGTAGTGGTAACACGTGGTATCCCGGTTGCCGGGTGCTTGGCACAGGCAAGGTGGCCACGAGATGATCCGGGAAGGCGAAAAAGCGGGCAAACTGGTTATCCCCACCAGTCAAAGGAAGAAGACTCTTCGGGATGAAGATCTCCTCTGTCGTTGGAAATGGTGAGTCGGTTCAGCAGGGCTCCACTGGTGGTGTCGACGTTGCAGGTCGGCTCAGCTTCTCCCTCTTCGGATTCTTTGGTCCTGTGGCGACGTCTGAAGTTCCAGTCCCCAAAGCCCTGCTTTTATGCAGAAAAACCCCATTCATCAGTCTTAGCTGTCACTCAAACATGCTAAGTGGTGAGCCGGGCGGCTCACCACTGGGCCAATCGCACAAGAGTGCGACTTGAGTTGCCGAGGCAACTCAGTCCATGGTGCCTAAACCCCCCCCCCCCCCACTCCCTCCACACATCCTGTAGACCCAGACAGAGTGGCACCACTTTTGGAGGCTTCTGTGGAGAAGCCAGCCAAAAAGTGGAACCAAGGGCTCGACTTGGGTTGGAGTTACAGAGGCGAACACAAACGCCATTTTAAAACCGAGTCCTGGCAAAAAAAAACAACCGGGGAATAAATATTAAATAACCTGGCGGTATCTTTAACATTGCACCAAAAAGTGGTGCGTTTAAAATGAATGGGAAAATCCCATAGAAAATATTCTGGTGGAATATTTCGCATGGTAACCACTGCCACCAGCCAGAAACTCGACGAGGAGGGACTGCACAGTGCCCCCTCGAAAAACAGACCCAGGGGCAATCTAACTACCCCTACCAGTACTTCCACAATATGATGGTTTGTACTGGTTCTGTTCCCAATTTAAGACTAGTAAAGTCAATGGTGACTTTACATGCCCTGGGAGACAGTAGTCAGTCCCAGGGTATGGAGTCTGTTTGGGGGTTCACTATGACACCCCTGTGTTACTGCACTGAGGGTGCTGTGTAACACATTTACCAAAAACACATGAAACCCTATGGAGTAAAAGACCCCATAGCCCATAAAACACATTACAAAGTCAAAGGATATCTCAAATCATGTCTAAGAGTGGGAGAAAGAGTCTCACTCTTAGCAGGAGAAAAAAATAAACCCCAGAAATCCAGCAAAGCTGCTGGGGGACTCACTAGGTTTGGGAAATTAACCTTAACAGAGAATTCTCCCTAACAGTGCACTCGCCACTAGCCAATGGCTAATGATAATTGACCCTTGTCGATTAAGAAATAGTGTGCTATGTGTATAATCTAAGTGGCTGTTGACGTTTTATTGCAGATTAGTAGCTTGCAACTGGAAAGGTTTACCCCTGGTTTGAAGAGTGGGATAGTTATCCGAGACATGTGGGATCCTACACTGCTATGGGACTCGAGTTGCACGGATACCGTCTCTCGTTGACCTTGTCTGCTCTTGTGCCCTTAAGGAGCAGTTGCCGCATTTTCATCTGTAATTGTTGTTCTAATCTCTGACCAACATTGCAGGTTTGTGGCCTGGACCCAGCTTTATATTCTTCTACGGTTGTTATTGCATATCTCCGGATTACAATTCCATGATTTGCCTGAGTTCAGGCTTTCATTGATTCATCCATGGTCCAGGGACCCCCTGGCACTCAAGTCCTTTACTTTTCTATTTGAGCGCTTTGAAACACTTCCCCGTGTATAGGCGCTATATAAATAAACAATACCATACTAATCGAAGGATTTTAAGACAGGGTTTCCACATCTTTAGCGGAGTAGTCTGCACACCGAATTCTACTGCAACCACCCTCTGGGAAGCACATATGGTGGCAGCTGGACCAACCCGCTACAATAGGTTAGAATGTGGAACCACGCTCCCCTTTTCTTTTGACATTCACAGCCACTGTGTGTGGCCCAAAGAACATCTTGCTATACTAATTGACTTGATGGCTTTCAACTTCTAATGTTGCATGCTATGCCCCCTACACAGTAATAACGACCTGATAAGAAAACTGTGGAGTTTAATATTGGTACATATGTAATGTTATATTGTACGTACATGGAAGTGTCTTGGCAACCCCTGTCCATGACAACAGATGCTGGCTGGGAGCAAACACACATTAGTTTGTGGATTTGCAGCTGCAGAAAATTGGATGCCTTTAGGTGCAAGGTAATGATCGCTTTCAATGGGACACCAACATGAAGGCGCTGTTATGCCCGCAGTTGGTGCCAAAGGGGAGGGGCAAAGTCTAAAGTGCCTGGCTCAATCATCTACTCACCAGCATCCTGTTAAAGGGTCATTGTTATCATTGATTTCTGGGGTGGGGCTTGGTGAACGTGCTGCTCTAAGGGCAGTCCGAGGCCGTGTTTATGATAAGGTAGGGCAGGATAACGAAACGAAAATTGGGTGCATCCTTCTTAGCTGTGTTGCAATTAAGTGATAACCCAGACAGTTTATAAATCCGCTGCAGGTGTGTGGACACGAGGGGTGTACACTGTACTGTAATGTGGGGCACTGGGGAAACTGCATTTTTACGCTTTCAGCCAACACACTAAACCCTTTCTATGCAACTTCTCGTTTGTGGACGGGCTAGCTAATGCAGTTGGAAACTTCATTGTCCTTGCACAAGATTGTGCCCAAGATGAATTATTTTGTTGTTTTTTAACAGTAGAAATGGAAACAAACATAAAGAAACTAAAACACTTGGAGCAGCAAGGAGTTTTAGGCACTGTGGTGTGGTGCAAGGAGAGTTGGCTGTGCATTGTGACGTTTGGGGATGGGTTGATCTCATCAACACTTAACCAGGCTTCGTTTTCACTGAATTTGCAGGGAAGCTGAAAGAGCATTCTCTCAAATGACAAAACGTCAAAGGAGCTGGGTTTGACTCCCACCTTTGCAAATAACTATTCGTGCTTTTGTGTTGATGTCTTCAAACAATTAAAACGCAAAAACAATTAAAATAAGTACATATAATTAGAGCATAGAAAAACATGACACTAGTATACCGAACACTTAACCTTAACAGTGGTCGTGTGAATCAAACCCATGTCACGGATGCCCCATGCAGGCTTCAGCCCCTGCAGCCACGTCGACTAGGGCGAGCGGTTAGTGTCCGAACACTGACGCGGTTGAAAGAATGCCTCCCACTTACAATGTGACTGTGGCCAGGGCCAATGCATGGAGGTTGGCTGTTTCCACCCCTGTTCAGTAGCAAGTGGCCACCTACTAGCGAAACAATAAACAGTGTCTCGAAAGGTGTTTAGGTCCAGGATTGCAGATATATTGTGGCCAAACCAGCATCGTGGTCTGTGGATGATGTGGCAGATTCACTTTTTTCCAAAGTGATTTGTACAGACGTTGCTGACATGCCATGTACTTTCTTTTTTTTTATAATTTGCGAAGTGTTTATTATGTTGCACTATCCTGAAGTCTTAAACTGCTATGGGCTTGACTCATTGTAATGCTATTTGGCACAATATCCTCTCCACCACACTTTGATGTGCATGCCTTCAGGAATTTTGTTAATGAATGAGTACTTGAATCCACTTTTTAGGTGGCAGATATCCTTAAAGTCGGTAGTGATATGACCTAGTCTAAGACACTGGGACCTGAGGCATTTCAAACTGTTTAAAAAGAGTACCCTTTGTGGTAAGCCTCTATTCCTATTGTTGAAAAAAGGGTCCAGTACTGACCTTAAGAACAAAAGTCTGACCATATTACTTTTTGCAAATTGGGAAGGGTTTGTAAAAGTAATTGTAAATTAGCAAAATAATTTGACAAATGTACGTTAATGCCTTGGTTTCAAGGTAAGATTCATTATAAGGGTTCCTCGATAATGCACTACTACTTTATTTTGAAGTTGACTGCTAAACCTGGTGGTGAACTGCACTGCTGCTTTTTGAGTTAGTCAAACACATCAGACACAGAAACTTTGTTAGGAGTAATCGAACTGTAGTGTCACTAAAAAAGTTTCTGCATATCATTATAGCCTTTACTCTGATACATGTGTGGAAATGTGATTAGAAAAATTAGTGAGTGTTCCTGCTGCATACGGTCACAATTAGAGGCCAGAGTAAGGACTGTATAATGGCAGCACTATTTGTATTTGAACAGGGATGCCCATTTTGAACAGGAATGACATACAGTAACCCATTTACAGGTGGAGGCATTCCAACGAAGGGTGCCTCTACAATAGCGCACAGATGAGAACAACTGGTGAGTAACATTGAGCTAAGGGGACATGTGCTTCAAACTTATGATTACTTTTTCCATGTACAAAATTACATGGTGTTGGGGTTAGGTAGTTAGGATGAATCAGTAGCACAAGAAGTTGTCATTCCCAGGAACAACACAGGATCCAGGGAGGACTGCAGATCCTATAATTCCCCACTACTCAAAGCAGCAGGCATTTCGAGGAACAAAGTATGCGGGGAGGACTACATAACCCGTAATACCACACTACCCATGGTTAATCTGCACCCAAAGGTTGAACAGGAAAAAAACACGGTTAAACGGACACCACTTAGCTTATGTACATAAAATGAAACTTTGTCGATACAGGAACCGAGGGTGGTGAGGGGAAGAACCATTGGCCGGGCGCGAATCGGGAAGAGCACCACGGGTCGAGGAAGAGAACGGAGAGGGGTTGCATCACCTGGGATCGGAGAGATTGGAAACACCTGCAGAGGGGAGGAGTTGAGGGAAGGTTAAAAACAGTATTGAATGAATCCTTGGCGTTCTGTTTTTCCACGTTTACCCAGCCGGAGGACAGCGAGAAATGGAGCGAGGACCCTGCAGGGTTCCAATGGGCGTACTAGGACTGAGAGTTTCCTGACCACGAGGAAATCCATACTCGCGGTCCGCTTCATCATGCAACACCGAGCAGCAGACAAGGGGCATGGAGCATTTGTGATATTTTAGGTTTTTGATGGTGTACGGACTACGTGAAACTTTGTAACCTGAATAAAAGGCATTTTGTTTTCAACTACTTTCTGGCTCCATCCTGCTTCATAACAGGTGGTCACATAGTTCACTGTGCCCTGCATCCCCCGCAACCGTCGCCCCTCTACCCTCTTACGTTTTCAGCGGCACACTGTGAAGTGTGCCGTCCCTCCTCCGACCCTGAATCGTCAGTTCTCGCCCACTAACGTGGATCTGAACTAGCGTTGCAGGGTCCTATTTTCATACTTATCTTTTTATTTATTTTTCCCCGCTTCCATTTAATGGAAGCGGGCAACACCCCTGCAAGCCAGATTCCCCACTACACTGACAAAAGGGAGTGGGGGGACACCCCTGCAATTCCCACTCCCATTAGTCTGGTTAGTGGGGGTCAGCATTTTATCACAGTGCAAAGGTGCGGTAATGAAAGGGTTGCAATTTTTGGGGTGACATTTTAGTAATATTCCGCCAGGATGGAGGAGAGGGCAGGCAGAGCTCCCTCTTTAGCTAATAGTTTTAGCTGAAAATTGAAGAGATCCACAGTTGTGCTGGCTTTGATTGTTTTGGGCAGTATTCCAATGGAGCTCCGCTAATGAGGAGAAAGAGTGGAAGCGAGAGGAGGCACGGGGGGAGGGCAGGGTACGTGCATTGAGGTTGAGTGCATAGGAGGATCAGACATGAACATTTTATTGACTTCAACATTTAATTAAAACGCATTTATTTAAAACCTGGGTTTTGGCCCAAGATGTCCCTATAGGGGTAATTGCAGATCAGGACGGCAGATTAGGGTGACAATGTATAGTTAAAGCACCAAAAGAGTTGCATTGTTTAATCAATGCTAAATTGGATCATAGGCCACGATTGTGAGCTTTGGCTGTCAACGTCTGTCTGAGATACATTTCGCTGCGCTTAACACAAACTTGTCCTTTATTTTAAATGTTTTTGTGTTCACCATGAAATGTTTTTGTTATTTTATGGAAGGAAAATCATTATTCTACGAGGATCACTAGAATATCTACTTTATATTGCATTAGTGTGTCGACAGATCTCTGGATTGTAAAACGCCATTAGGGTGAAACAATGTTTATTCAGCATGGAGATACTTTAAAAAAAGTTTTTTGTTTTTTTGGACCTTACACAATTGTATACGGGCAGAGTAAAACAATAAAACAGTTTAATACAACAAAAATAAAAAAGGGCAAGAACACATACTAAAATCCAATGCAGTTAGTCGTATTACATTGTAAACATCGATCACTTTCTTAAAAGCAAGCCCAGACAATATCTTAGAAGTTGTCTGTAAGCGTAATGGGCCTGTAACTCAAAGTAGTGGCGCGTCCACCCCTCTTAAATATAGGTAAAATTATACCTTCTGTCCAGGACTTGGGGGGGGGGGGGGGGGGGGGGGGGGAGGTGGGAGTTCGGGGGGCAACCAAATTTGCGGCATCCTCATGAAAAATAATCTAAAGAATGTAAGCCCACAATACAGGATTGCTGCATTGAATAACCTCTTTCTCAAAAGGAGCCTTTCAACTTTCCCCAGTAATGTGCACGGGGGCACGGACCGTCTCCATCTACTCCCAAAGATCTGCAAGAAATGACTAATCCATTTTGTTTCTGCTACGCACTTGGTTTAAGTGATTGCATTCTATTTGTGCCAATTAACAGACGCCACAATGAAATGCAGAAGTACTGGATTGCTCTCAATATAAGAATTAAACCTATATGCCTTATGCCAGTTCTTGTGTCCGTTTGATTTTCTTTCAGCTCTCGCTTTTCCAAACAGGGATGACGACCCTCTTTTACAATCCTCACTTCTGTTCTAATTTTTTTTCCTACCGTTGATAGTATTCTCAAAGATCTTATGTTTTCATGCTGACCACTTCCCTTGTGCTGGAAAATAACTCGAGCTTACAGTACATCTGCTTTGTCCTTGACCATAAAAACATTTCCTAATGTAAGGATTCACCTTCATTTAATTAGTACTAAACTGGCAGATCCATGTCCCTGCATTATTAACAATATTATTACACTTTGAACTAACTATATTTCGAAGGGATTGTGTCCTCCGATGTATTCCTTATCTTTGATCATTCGTCTCCAGCTTGCTGGCCTCGGAAATCTTTTCTCGTTGCTCAGTTCAGTCAGAATAAACCTCTTATATTTACTCGATAAAACCAACTCTGTCTCGATGGCTTCTTCATCCGAACCGACGACTCCGCGGTCTGGCTTTAAAAAATGTCGAGACTGCAGAAAGAAAATGTCGATAACGGATCCTCACAGGATCTGCTTGTGGTGCTTGGGAGTCGAGCACCATTGTTCGGAGTGTGAGGACTGCATGTCCATGACGGCGAAAGCCTTGAAGGAGCGCAAGGGGAAGCTCGAGAGAGGTAAGTCAATCAAAACCTCCTCCAAAGTTTCTTCGGTCGAGGCATTAGTCTCCTCGCTGTCGAAAGCATTCCCATTCTAGGTCTCGAAGTAGCTCCCACCACTCGTCGAGATCTAGACACTCAAAGAAGAGACGTCGAAGATCCCCTTCCTCTTCATCTTCTGCTTCCCCAGAAAGGATCTCCTGCCCCACAAAACACAGCTCTCAGGCTGAGTGGGAGGAATTCAGGAAGAAAATGCTAAGTGGCTTTGACTCCCTCGAAGACAGCTGAGGGTGATACCCTGGGTGAAAAACCCAAAAAATCGAAACGCCGCAAGTCATTGCACACGGCGAAAGATTCCACCCGAGAGCGCCACGGGCCATCGGATAGGAAGGCACCATCTTCGCTGTTGTCGAAGATCCCTTCGACGCATGGATCGGTGCCATCGACGCCGTTGTCGAAGGGTTCTTCGACGCATCGGTCGATCTAATCGACGCCGATAAAAGAGAAAACCACGGCTACTTCACAGCCAGCGGTTATACCAAGAGCCTCCGGCACGACACCGAGAACGTCGTTGACATCCTCGAGTAGGATCCCGATCCTCTCGAGTTCTTTGAGGCCTCTTACGGTTTTCTCGACGCCTTTCTGGGCGCCTTCGAAGCCTTTCACATCGGCCTCGACGACATCGCCGTTTTCTCGCCCAATAATGACGAGTTTGGCTCCTTCTGCCTTACAAATGGGTTTTACACCATTTCCGAGGTCCGAGTACCCCAGATTATCTTCAATCTATGAAGAAGGGGAGGATTCTGACCAGGAAAGACCCTTCGGGCTGCAGAGGACCACACCACCTGTTTCAGAGGATTTTACCTCTGAGGAAAGAAGTTTGAAAGACCTACAGGAATCGTTACATGAGGCAAGTTGGCTGGACACTTCCCCAGAAGTGGAACTTGTCAAACCCGACCCAAGGGAACATGCCGAAACCCCCTATAGAACCCTAATGGCAAGGATTATTGAATTCATGGGTTGGTCTGCGCTTTCACCTGTTTTTCAACAGGATGACCTTACAGACATACTAGACAAAGGTCCACAGGAGGATCCTGTGGTCCCCTTCCATGCAGCCTTACAAAGGAATATTTAATCAAATTGGGAAACTCCTGAGGTTATCCCTGCAGTCAAAAGATTGTCAGCCAAGTATAGGGTAGCTGCGGCTGACCCTGAATATTTATCAAAACACCCGACTCCAGAGAGCCTGGTGGTTCATGCGGCAACTTCATCAAGCAGCAGATCCGCTTACCCTACTGTCCCACAGGATAGAGATGACAAAAGGTACGATTCTATGGCAAAAAGTCTTTTCTGCTTGTAGAATGGGGTTGAAGTCCATCAACGCCACTTGTACGCTCGCCAGGTTCAGTCACACACTGTGGGAGTGTGCTTCATCAGCGGCTGACTGCATACCGGAAGGAGAGGAAAGGGAAGCCTTCCTTAACCTCATTAAAGATCCAATGACTAGGATCTCTCCCTTCTTTGGGGATGACTGTGATCACTGCTTCTAAAAAGGAGTCTGGGGCTATCCCTGTCTCTACTAAGTTGTTAAATAGGTCTACCATGAACAGGAGGAGGGCCGACAGGAAGGTCTTGTAAAAGCCAGCTGTATAGCCATCGTTCCCTGGGGCTTTCCCCAAGAGGTAGCCTCTTCACTGCCCGCTCCACTTCTTCGGCAGTGATTGGGGCATCCATTGTGACTGCCTCCTCCCAGGTGAGTTTCGGCATCTCCCCCCCCCCCCCCCACACCGCTCTATTTACAGATCATTCTGCGTTGATTCAGATCTATATAGGTGCTCGTAAAACCGTGCGAACGGGGATGTCCCCTTTGTGCCCATCCAAGGTAGTGTCCCCGCTCGGATCTATGGCGGTCACCCATCTGTCTTCCCTTTGGCCCCTCGGCCTGGCTGCTAAGAGGGCATCAGCCTTGTCTCCCTTCTAATATTTCTCTTTAAGGAGCCACAATTTGTGGGCAATTTGTCCCTCCTCAAGGACGTATTTCTTTCCTTTTCTGCCTGGCCACTGTGATTTTCTCTGCTCATCGGTGGCGGTCCGAGCAGCCCAAGTGTGTGATCTCGTCTGTTTGTTTTCAATGAGAGCACTCCCTTTTTTCCTAGCGCCTTCCTTAATTAGTATCCCCTGCCATGTTGCCTTCCCCGCCTCCCACACCATTCTTTTTGAGATCTCCCCTGTGTAGTTTGTCTTAAAAATATTCTATCTCGGTGGCCATTTCCGTTCGGAAGACGGGGTCCTTCCAGAGTTTTTCATTACATCGCCATTTCGATCACTTATGCGGGAGGGACATTAGATTTGTCGGCAGTAAACATATCATGGTCTGACTAGGAAATGGGTACAATCTCTGAGGCAGTCGCTACCTCCGCTAGCTCTTCCGAAATGTAAACATAATCAATTCTAGTTAGTGCCGTGGGGCGCTGAATAAAAGGTATAGCCTGTTTCATTCGTATGAAATCCCCGCCATATGTCCTTTAACCTATATGTTGGCATCATCTTGGCCACTGCTGTGCGACCACCATCGGCTGGTTCACCTTGATCGGGGTTTCCAGCCTGTCTGTTCTCTCTAGTGTTCACTCAGAGGTTGAAATCCCCACTGATCGTTACATGTCCCGTGGCTTCTAGCATTATTTTGGGTATTGTCCGCTATGGGAATCTGGGTTGATTAGTAATGGGGGTGTAGAGTGTCGCAAAGTTGAACGTTATTTCCATCATAGTACCTACTACCATAAGTGCCCTACCCTCCACATCGTCCCAAGTCTTGAGGACCTTCAAATCGGCCCCTTTCTGACCAGTATCCCCACGCCCACCTTTTTGAGCGGGCCCGAGCCCCCGTATTCCGTCCCCACCCTGGGTTGAAGGATCCTACATTCGTCCCCATGTGCATATTTGGGTTCCTGGAGAAAAGTACATCCACCCCTGATCTTTGAAATTCCCTCAACACCAGAAATCTTTTCGTAGGGGAATTCAGTCCTTTGACATGGAGTGTGCTAATTGTGAGGAGTTTGTTCTGCCTGATATTAGAGTTCCCCGCCATATCTCCATTTCAACTCGTAACGCTCTTGCATGTATAGCATCTCGGATCACATTTCTTTCTCAGCTGAACAGTCGTTCCTGCCCTCCCCTTACCAAATCCCCCTGTCCCCCCAACCCCATTTTGGAGTCCGATCCAGCTCGGTTAACATCACCCAGCTAGCATCGAACCACCGGTGGGAACCGTAACCCTCACGGTCCCATCATAAACCAATCACTTAACTATTGAGCCCCGCGTCCAAACCCCTACCCCCCACAATCTCCAAAGCCCTCACATGCCTTCTTTAGTTTTTCCTGGATATATCCCTTTCTTGGATACATCACCCAACTTGTTTACGTTCAAGACGGTCCATCACCCCTGCCGCTTTGTCTCCATAGCAGGTCCCCTGCACTTCATGGAGCGCCCTCTGGATGCAGCCATCCTGATGTAGGGCGCTTGAAGTGTCAATCATGTATTCAATGTTGTTGGAAACGATTACGACCGCCGACAGTTCTTTTGTAACCAACATGAGTTTTTTCTGTTCGATTATGGTGTGTGGTAATGCGCTATTCAGAGGTCTGCACCTGGTAAGGCATTCATTCTCCTATACTTGCTTGATCCTGAGATGAGCCTGCAATTCGGGCCGTGGATGCGCCATTGTCTGCCTTCTCCTCTTTCTCCCTGTTTCGCTCCATTCTCTTGGTTTCCCAGTAGGTCAGCTGTGCAGTTCTGGATCTCCTTCTCAGATCTTAACCGCCGCGTAGTGCCTTCCCATTTGAATGCGAGTGAAAATGGGTAACCCCAACGGTATCGGACACCCTTTTCTTTCAGCCATTTGGTAAGCGGCATACACTTTCTTCTCATGGCGAGAACGAAGGACGAAAAGTCCTGGAAAATCGTTACTCTTGCTGTGTCCAGGAGAATCTGTGGGCTGCGTTTGGCTTTCTCAAGGATCCTGGCTCTGTCAGTATAATTGTGAAACCGTACCAGAATTGTTCTAGGGCCTGCCGCGGATCGACCGGCTGTGTGTATGTGATCGATTTTCGGTTCATTGATGGACTCGTCTTCAAACAGGAGTTTCATGATTGTATGTAGGTTCCTTTTCAGATCTTGCTCAGTTTCGCCCTCTGTCTGGAATGTCGGAAACACGTAAGTGGTTTTGTCGTTCTCGGTTTTTAAGATCGTCCAGTTTCAGTGGGAACTTCTCCTCCCTGACTTCGATTTCTGCGATCCTCTGATCCATTTGGGTCTCGAGTGTGCCAAGCGAGATTTGGTTAGTCTCGACTTCCTGCAGTCTTTCTTCCATTTTGTCGATCTGTTGTGTTATTTTTATCGACCTTCCCACCTATGTCTGCTCTCATGCTCTTCATTTCCATTAGGAGGACCGCCACATCAGCCTTTGTTGCTGCTGCCTCTGCCGTCACCATTGCAGGTTCTAGGGTGTAGCTCGGGTCGACGCAGTGTGGGTCGAACCAGTATAGTGCATGTTTTTTGCCTCATGTCCATGCGTTTCTCACCTGGTTTATGCTCTGCTTCGATGGTTCAGTTCAGTGTCAAATCTGTTGTTCCTAAAGGGTAGTTCCTTCGCTGGGCCATCTCTGATCCGCCGCTCGACTTAGTTGTGCTGCTGTAAAGGGTACATCCTGTACCCTCAGTGGGGGGTCGTCCGTGGAAGAGGGCACACGCCCCAAGAAAAAGGAAAAATTGGGGGCCCAACCTTCAAAATGATGGGCGCTGTTCAGTCAGAGAAGATAATTCTATGTTCCGGCTGTGTGTGCACTGGAGGTGGTGGGTGGGGGGGGGAGGACGACAAGTGTTTTGGGACCGTGAACCTGCACCCACAGGCTCTCAGTAAGGATTGACATAGGCACGCTGGAGCCTTCTGTCTTTATATGGTTTCCAAGCGTGTGGAGGGTCTTCTGTCGTATCTGCTGCCACCGAAGGAGGGCACACGCCCCGACCATGGGGGCCCAACCCTTTAGTGACATATTGTGGTGCCTTCCAGGTGTATATGTTTGGATGTGCAAAGTTTGTCTGTCCGTATACCCGTACTTTGGGTTTGTGCCTGTTTTGGTATGAGGAGTTGCTACTTTGGTTGTCTGGTGGCAGTGATGAAGGTTGTTGGTGTGTCGTTCGGTGAGGATGCTGGTCACACACCCCTCTCATCCACGGTAATCTGCCAGTGCGCACTGTGCTTCTTCGTGAGGTGATGTCTTGGCCAGGTTCCTCAGTACGGGGAATAGACTGTGTTCTGCACCCTTGTTCCACCACTATACTCCAGAGAATTGAACTGTGGGAGAAGAACCAGGAAGGCCACACGTTTCTGTCGTGACGGGTCATGTTTATTTATGCGTAGGCTTCTGAGGGCCCATTTACCCCTGGGTCATCTGTATTCCACCTAGGTGGTTTAGGTGCGTGGATACCCTTCAAGTGCAGGGGAGGAGTTAGTATTCAGCTCAGATGTCTTCAGTTTGATTCCAGGATCATACCCCGTTGTGCCCTCGCTTTGAGAGTGCCTAAGGGGGCTCTCCTGACCCTTATTGCCTGTGCTCACTGTGCTAGATGATGGCCGTAGGGAAACCTCTGGTGTTTCCTATGTGCCCGCTCATGTGTCCAGTCTCGCGGGGGGCGCTCCTCAGGATCTGGTAGGGTTGAGCAGGGATCATGTGGTCAGTAGGGCGCCTTTGATATCCTCTTTCCAGTGAAGCCTTGGGGCTAAGAGGGAGGCAACGGCCAAGATTTGATTCCCTTGTTTTATTTGAGCCCCCCACTATGGTGTGGGATGTCCAGGGGAGTGCGGTTCAGGTTTTATTGGTTAGGAACGTTACATGTTGTAAAATGTAGCGAGTCCGTTGCGTCACTTCACTGTCTTTCGCTGTGGTGATTCGTCTCCAACACTTTCTGTTTAAACATATGCAGTCGGAGTCGCATCTCACAGAGCGCAGCGCGGTCCTGGTATGGCTAGTGCAGGCAGGCTTTCATTCATGTGAAGCCGCGCCAAGTCTGGTGAGCAGTTATGGAGAGTCTTCAGGCGTTTTCAGCGAGCGCTCGTTGAGGAGCGTTTGTGCTGTCTCACCGTGAGAACTGCAAGGAGTACCAGGTACGGAACCGCTCCTGTCCAGTCTGTGTGGTGTGAACAGTGACGAGGGAGTCTCTGTGTTAGAATGTCTGCATAGTCCGTTGCAGCGGACAGGGGAAGCGGAACAATGAGGCTGCTGAAGCAGTGCCAGCTGACGTCTCCTTAGAGGGCTCGGAGCACGGTGTACTCTGCCTAATTCCACCTCTAAGCCGTCCTACCAAGTTGGTGTGCGTGGAGGCGATGAATTCCGTGTTAGTTTGGCAGGGACGCGCTAGAAGGCTCACCTGCTGTGCAACCTCAGAAGGCCTTTTTCTGGCCAGATCCGCTCGGAGGTAGCTTCTCCTCGCGGGCTCCAAGGGATGCCGGCCAACTGCTGGCCTTGGACCCGGCACCTCAGAGGGTGGGGGGGCACTTGGACTCTAGGTCTCTTCTGAGTTTCGTGGATGGCATCCCATCAGACGCTCCTCTGCTGCAAGGGGCCAGCAGCTAAACAGCCCTGGTCCAGGCTGCTTTTACTTTCGAATCACAGGAGTGGCACAGCGCGCCGGCACAAAATCTTAGAGTTAGTGGGGGGAGTCCTGGTCTGTTTTTGACTGGACTTTCCCTCATGGTCTGGGGACCATGTTCCTACAGCTGTTTCCTAAAATATTCGGGGTGGCGGGTCTCAAAGCGGGGGCTCAGGCCGTTTCTGAGACCTCGGGCGTGGAGCTCACACAGAAGCTAGGCTCATCCGTGTGCCCCCTGGTGGCCAAAAAAGTTAGCATCATTTTAATGTACTTTACCCGTGGCAAATCTCCTGCATGAAGAGTTGCCGTAAAGTTCTTAAGAACTAGGCAATATAGTAGCAGATGCACACTGTTCAGAATGGACATGATGCCCAGGTCATTCTAGTTGGTTTGAGAGAGAACTATATGGAAGAGCTAGCCAGCCACTTGAGAATTTTTTTATTTTATGTTGATTTCCAGTGCTTTTATCTTAGCGCTTAGGTCTGCGCCATATACTGAAGCAGACACTGCTTGGGCCCTAAACACCTCCATAGCACTTGAAATAATCCTTTCACAAGGCGGGTTCGAAAATGTCAAGACTGCTTCTGCTCTGTGCCAACATGTTGCCACTCTTGTCAACTTCGGGCTTCCAGCTAAGTGAGCTATTTTTTTCTTGCGCCCAAGTAATCAAATGTATGTACCATGTGTATAGTTTCCCTATGTACTTTAAATGTCTGCTCTAGGATCCTCTTCTGCCTTGGGGGCTGATATACACAAGCCCTTTTTTATTTTATGTTCAAGTTTAGACCTCTCTCTTTGGATTATTGTGGAAGGATGTTATTAACTTTTGTAATCCTTTTGGTGTTTTTGAATCAAGATTGCATTATCAGCAAAGGGGAAGGCTGTTTTCTTGTGTCCTCCCCATGCATGGTGCGTCTGCATCGAGCCCCGTTATAGTACCTATCAAGCCATTCATCTATAATGAAGAGATGAGGGAAAAGTACACACCCTTGCGTTATACCGACCCTTACGTCAAATGTCATGAGACCATTGCCTTTTCCTTTTCTAACAAATGTATAATTATCAGAGTACACGAACCTGACAATAACCATTCTCACTCTGGATTAACATCTGCTTTAATACCCGCCATAGTGTATCTCGTGGCACTAGATCAAGGGCTGCTTGGGGATCAATAAATGCCAAATAAAGTGGATGACTTTTTAATGGTACAAATGTATGGAGCACTAATAGAAGGCTCAAAGATTGCCCTTTCTAAAACCGGCTTGTATAGAAGAGAGTAGGTTATGTATTTCACACCAATCCTCCTTCCTTTGCTGGATTAGTTTACTAAATACCTTCTCGTGTGTATGTGAAATAGAAATTGAATGATCGTTTTGGGGGCGGTCACAATTGCCCTTTTTTGAAAATGGGAACTACAGTCTTCCCACTGCCAACTACGAGGCACTGGTCCTACTAATAGAAGTTAATTATTCATTGTATTGATCATTTATTAGGTGCTTATACAGCTAGAATAGTGTTTCAAAGTGCCACAAGGCAAAAGGGAATTGAACAAAGGAATATAACATGAGAATACATGGAAATGACAATGAAAGAACAAAAGACAACGTCGGTCATACTAGGCCTTGTGACATTTCGGAGTGTGCAAGTGCAGAAAAAGAGAGGGGCTCTGGGCCGAGGGTAAGTGCTGGAGGGTCCCCCAGAGGGAAGTGCCCGAGTTCCAATTGTGGTGGCAACAGATAACTGTGAAGGCAGTGACACCATGGTGAGCGGTAGGTTGGCCGCCATTCCAGTAAGTGCAGACCTGAGACAACATCAGAAGCCAGTGTGGGCCCGAAGGCAAGTGCAAAGAGGGGTGGATGCTGTTGGCGAATTGGGCAGAAGGCAACGACTAACTACGACTCAAAACGGACCTGGCCGCCAATCTCAGCGACTGTGGTAAATTGGCACGGGAGGAAAGGACGAGCAGAAGAGGAAAGTCTTGAGATGCTTGCAGAGTTTGAGGAGATCTGGCTCGGGAGGGAGGGAGAGTGAGGGAGGCTGTTCCAAAAGAGGGAGCCAGCCGAGCACCGTGATCTGAAACCAGCTGTCAGAATCTGAGGAATTGGAACCCTTTCTCACCTGTTTGGTTTTTGTAGTCGTCTTCTTCGCAGGAGTTTTCTTTCTTTTTTGTAGACCAGTTCGTGGAGAGTAGGGTGAGCATCCCCCGACACCACCCTGCTGGCTCGAGACCAACCAGGCTAGCACCGAGGGCAACTGCCCAAGCAAGGCAGACCAAAGAAGTGTCCGGGAGGTCCACACGGTCTTCGATCCCAAGGAAGGAGATCCAGGAAAGGTAAGTCCAGGAAGTATCAAGTGCAATACATGACAGACGAACAGCCCCGCTGCCAGATAGATGCTCAAGTCCAGTGGTTCAAGAGAGAAACCACAAGCAACAGTTCGGGAGCAGGGCAGTAACAGGAAGGGAGTAGGAAGGATAGCGGCAACGTTCCAGGAATGAGCCAAAGAGACAGAAGGCACAGCAGCGCAACCCAGGGGCGGCACTTCCAGGAGAAGGCAAGGAAGGAAACGCAAAAGCACGGAGCACGGCAAACCATACCAAGCGCTGACGCACCTAACACATGTCTCAACGGCGCTTAAATGATGACAATGTCAACAAGGCCAGTGACTAGAGCGCACTTGTTTTTTTCGTGCGGCCGCCATGTTGGTAGTAGAAATGGACGCCGCCAGGTGGCAAGCAATCCTCCATGCTGAAAGAAATGGACAGCCACGTAGAATCATGACCAGCTCTCTGCTTGACCAGCAGAGAGTTGGAAGATCGGAGTGATCTAGAAGGAGAGTATTTAGTGAGTGAGTTGAAGATAGCGCGGTCCCCAGCCCCCTCTGCCTGATGTAGAGGGATTTGAATTTGATCCTTGGATCAACCGGGAGTGGAGAGATTTTAGGGCTGGAGCAATACGGTCCTTGGGCTTGAGGCCAAGGATAATTCTCGAAGCCCTGTTCTGGATCAGTTAGAGGGGGCAAAGAGAGGAAGAAGTTAGATTAAGGAAGAGGCTGTTGCAGTAGGCAAGCCCGGAGAGGACCAGAGCCCTGGAGACATTGAGCTTCTGGGCGAAAGAAAGTGAGGAAAGGGAGAATGCCTCAGAAGATGTGAAGTTGAAAATGGGCCTTCTTGTCCAGGTCCAAGATGTGAGGAATGAAAGAGATGAGTCGAAGAGGACTCTGAGGTTTCTAGCTTCAGAGGGGGGGGAGAAGAGCCCACAGACGGTGGCCAGAGTGAAGGGGGGGGGGACTGGGGAACAGGAGTCCCGATGGGAAGGATCTGTCTTGCTGGCATTGAGACAGAGCTTGTTAGAGGTTCACCAAGACTGGCTAGCAATAGGCAATCACAGATGACGGAGGAAGTGGGAAGAGGGGAAGTAGGGAGTCTGAAGAAGAGCTGTGTGGCATCTGCATAATCCAAAATGTGGGGAGAAGGTAGAGATCAGGTGAGAAACATAGATGTTAAAGCGCCAAGGCGAGAGGATGGAGCCTTGGGGAACACCACAGGTGGAGAAGGAACCCAGGATCACCTGGGAGGGGCTGTCAGTGAGGAAGGTCCCCCAATCCAGTGCCCATCCTGATATACCAAGAGTATTATGGAGCTGCTTTAGGAGGTTGGAGTAGTCGACTGTGTAGAAAGCAGAAGAGCGGTCAAGGAGAATAAGAACAGCTGGAGAGTTGGGGTCAAAATTTGCGAGCAATTCTTCACGGGTGTTCAGGAGAGCAGTTGCCGTGCCTCTGGATGCTCGGAATCCAGATTGATGGTCATGCAAGCAACCAACGAGCACAGTGTGTCGGGTCAGTTGGGGGCAGGGGGTGGGGAGACCAACTTCTCCAGGACTTTCCCAAGGAAGGGAGTGATGGAGAGGGTGTTAGTTGGCCGGACACAAGGGGTGGTCAGAAAGCTTATTTAGGAGGGTGTGCACAAGGGAGTGCTTGAGTGGAAGGCAAAGAACCAGATGCAAGACACTGGTTGCGAAAATCAGCGAGAGCTGGAGCGAGGGAACCTATATTGTCCTTGCTAGTTCTGGGAGAACAGGGAAAGACCTGTTTGGAAGAGGAGGAAATCAGGATGTCCTGAGTTTTCGCAGTGAAGTAGGTGGCCAGTGCAGTGCGGTGGGACTGGGAAGGAAGAGGCGGGGTAGAGGCTGTGGATGGATTGGCTAGTTCTATGCATATTTTGAAGAATTCATCCGTTTTGTTGGAGGCTCCAGAGATGTGGGCCTGGATGTGAGCCCTCTTCTTGGAGTGAATGGAGAGATATCGCCTTTGGAGTAGGCAACAGGCCAGTATATCGGAGGATGAGCTTTAGGTCTGCCACTTCCATTCAGCAGCTCTGCACTTACGTTTCAGAGCGTCTGGATCGTAGTCGTACCTACTGTTATGCTTGGTGACAGGTTTCACGCGGATCCTCATGATGGGGGCAAGAATGTCGATTGGTGATAGCAAGATGAAGATTGTTGAGAACAGGGTCAGTGGGTGAGTCGGTGGGAGGAGAAGCAGGGGGGTAGAAGGTAGAGGCAAATGCAGCAACTAACACTTGTTTCATCGGACGGATGACTGCAAAGGAGGCTGGCAGTGCAGGGAGAAGCTCGGTCAGGGGGCCGAGAGGTCCCAGGTGGGAGGAAAGGAGGAAGTGGTCAGACCAGTAAGTGGG
Source organism: Ambystoma mexicanum (assembly GCF_040938575.1). Lineage (NCBI taxonomy): Eukaryota > Metazoa > Chordata > Amphibia > Caudata > Ambystomatidae > Ambystoma > Ambystoma mexicanum. The sequence continues at coordinate 686,635,619 of NC_090929.1, read as the reverse complement.
TGGAGAGAGGGTTGGAGAGCAGAAGATCTGTGTGGATGAAGGCATAGAGTGTGTTGAGCAGAGTGGGTAGGGCCAGAAGGGAGAATAGTGAGGGAGCGGGAGGTGCAGAGGTCACGGAAAAGAGTGGAGGTAGTGACTGTAGGGTCGAAGTTGAAGTCCCCCAGGAGTTTAGAGGTCAGACAGGAGGAGAAATCGGCCCATTGTGATAAGTAGAGATAGGGCCAGAGTGCCTGTAGGTGGTGCAAGGATGAGAGAAGTGGGAGAAACGCCAAGCTTGCAGACCAGGCTTTCAAAGGAGGATTACGGCTGGGTGGGTATGATGGAAGAAGGGACCCACTCGGCGAAGATCAGGGCTACTCCACCACAGATGGGTTGGGACGAGGCTTGGATATGATCTTGTAGCCATCAGTGAGAAGGGGGGTCAAAAGCAGTGACTGAGCAGGCATTTAACCACTTCTTGGAGGGAGCGAGGATGTCGAGATCTAAGTCTTCAAGAAGGAAGCAGATGTCAGAGGAATGTTTGCTAGCAGAACGAGCATTAAGCGTGGCGAAGTGAAGCCGGTCCCCACCTTTGAAGGTTTTCCGAGGTAGGAACGGGAGATCGGAGATGGTTTGTTGGAGGGGGGGGGGGGGAAGAGGTGCTGAGAGAGCAGAACGAGGAATTGCAGGTGCAGAGAGAACAAGGGATTGCAGGAGTGGGATGAGAGACAGTAGGTGCCGGTCACAGAGGATGAGATTGGGTTGAGGACCCTGATCAATGATCATGCTGTTGTGATAAATTATGAAAATGTAGCTATAAAGGGAGACCATATTTTAGGTGGTTCCTTAAAAATATCAATGGAAATAAAATTAAATTGGAAGTTTGGGAGCTTGGGGGAACTGTGGACCACCGCACTCTTCTTTTGACGTTGTCCTCAAACACTATATTTCCTGCAGCCTGTAGTTGGGGTCCCAGTCGGACGGTGCTCCTGCAGTCCCAAGGGTTTGGTCATTTGACAGTTTAGTTGTAGAATCCCTGGTACCTTGGCGCTGGATAAGGTGGTTGCCAGATGGTATGTTAATACCTTAGCTAGGGTCTCCAATAATACAAGACACCGTGGTAGGCTTGAGCTTGGACAATTTTAATGGTTTGTTGGTTTAGTTATGATACTTTGCCAAGGATTGGCAGACATGGTTGTGCACATCAGGATATACACATTATGCTGTTTGCATGTCTGAAGTTCAAACATGTGTTTCGACCTACAGTCTTTCTCAAGGCATAGAAGAGGGGCCTGACAGGTGCAAGATGCGGGTAGCCGGTTGGCCTCGTGCTACAGGGGCCTGGTGGGTCCTGGGTATGGCATGCTGGTTAGCCTTTGAGAGCACGGCTGGGCTGTCTGGCATGGCTCACAGCGATCGTCTGAGTAGCGATTAATCTAAGCCGAGATATGGTTCCAATTGAAGATGCAAGTCTCCCATCATGACAATACCATCGTAGCTCATGTCTGAGAGGGATACCATTTTGATTTTACAATTGATCAATTGTACTGGTCGCTTGTCTCAAATGGGCATTCACCTGGATGTTGTAAAAGTACCTGACAACTGAATTCTAAGAGCCGGGATATTGGGTGAGTGAACTACTAACCGGGTACTGGGAAGGCATCCTGAAGCAAGACACAGACAACAGACTTAAAGTTCAAAATAAAATACTTTATTAAATCAAATGTCAGGATGGTAGAATGCCTAACTTGCCCTATGCTAATGTGGGATTTCCCTACCTGAATGAAACTAAGGAAAGTCTGAGTCGGAGTTCAACTTAAGTCGGTCTGTTGTAAGGAAGCCATGGTATCAATAGCAGACTCAGACGCAATGGATGCACGTTTCGAAAACCTTATTTGCCATTTTGGTTCGGTTGGTAGAATTAATTGCTTGCCCTAACTCTAGAATGGGAGCAATCTCGACCATTAAATAAATAACAAACCAGTCCAAGTCAGTCTAGTCAAAATAAAAAGGCTGGTCCTAAAAAATACAAAAAAGAACCTTGCCCTCCTTCTCAAAATGCCAAATGTGTTAAGGGAATACAAAAAGAAAATTGTCTCAAAATAAATGTCAGAATGACTTAAATACCAACTTCCTTACCCAAGTTCACTCTCACAGGGTGTAGAGTTCCCTAAATTATATGTGGATGGCACAGGTCTTTCAGTCTTGCACACTTTGGCCTACTGGTACAATTTAACAGTTCAGGCTTGGGCTTCAAGCTTCTGGTAGTTCAATCACTTCCTTAGACTATGTCTGTCTTGTCATAAATATATAATTCCGCTTTTGACCACCTAACTTTCCCACAATTCAACACAGGCTTTCCTCTGCCGGGCTTGAGCCTGCCTCTTTTTACTCTCCCTTTCTCACACAGTTCTTCATAGGCTTCTCTCTGCCAGACTCAAGTCTGTTTTTCTCTTCGTGGGGGTTCCCTTCCCCAAGTTTTATCTCCAGTGTCTTTTCACTGTTGAACACTTTAGAAACTGCAAGGATTTTACATAGATCTCTGCATGATCACTTTGACCTTTCAATAATTCCACAATTCACAACCTTCCTCTTACAACACCAATGCCGCTTGGTACTTGTAGTTTCTTATTCTCTTTAGTTTGTCTTCTTGGTCTCTTTCAAAGTCCATATACTTTGCCCTCTTAGCATATTCAGAGTTTGCATACTATGCTTTTCCCTCATTCAATTTTATTTCGGGATCGTGATAACTTTTTTGCCTTTTGGTTTCCAATCAACTTGGAACATTTCGGAGAGTTTCAAATGTTTGATTGTTCCTTGCAAGATGATTGTTACTTTGTATGCATTCCTTTTACAATTGAACAATTGTCCTTTCCATTACGCGTTTTATCGGCACATGCGCAACCTTCAACTTTTGAGTTGGATATATATATATATATATATATATATATATATATTTTTTTTTTTTTTTAAATATATTTGATATCTGCAAGAACATGACAAGAGCATTACATTGAACTATAATGCAGTGAAATAACTAGAACATTAGATCAACAAATGAGTGACATTTTTCAGATAGAGCACCCTCCTCCCCTCTGGGATGGTGGTACTGAAGGGAAAGGAAGAAGGAATGAAAGAAAGAACAAAGGAGGAGAGTAAGAAAATAACAGACAGGAAAGAAAAACAGTTTCCCCCCATACAAACCCTGTACCATTTTATCTTAATGCAAACACGCGCTGCTAGTAGCACGTTTCTAGGCATGTGTGGGAGGAGCAGGTATCTTTGCTCTATTTGTTCGACCCCAAAGAAGATTAAGAGGGCGATATGTCTCTGTGAATGTCTTTGATCTGATGGATCCACCACAAGATTTCTTTCCAGAACTGTATGCGGGAGCAGTCCCACCACTGGAGGCAGTATGTCCGCACCTGCACACATCCCCTCCAACAATAGGAGGGTAATACCCTCATACATTTTGTAAGAATTCCGCAATTGTGCATTTTGTATTGCACTGCAATGGAGGACTTCCAAGCCATTCTTTATAAAGCATCCCAGCTCTCCTGTTTGTCATCCCAGCCCAACTCCTTGTCACACATTGCTTTTCTGTGTGGGAGGTGACCTCTATCCATGAGGGCCCTATACATGCTACTGATGAGTCCCTTGGTACCTAAATGTGTGTTCAAAATGTTCCCGAAGGGAGTGAGGGGGCGTTCTAACTGGCCTTTCCATGTCAGGTCTGTGAGGACACTTTTCAGCTGTAAATATGGTAGGGGTTTGATGCTCAGGCCTTGCTGCGCAGTTTCAAGTTCCTCCTTGGATAGGAAGATTCCATCTCGTCACATTTGGCCAGCCCTGATCAGGCCCTGCTCGTATTGGGGCTGAAAGCGGAGAGTTTCTGAAATGGAGTCTCTAATTGGGGAGGTGGGGGCCAAATGCAGCTGAGGAGCGACGGCCAGGCTGCAACTCCCACCATAGTAGGGTTCCTCTTGTTCCTTATGGCCCACAGTGATGCTAAAACTGGGTGTTCCCGTGCTCTGCGTGGGATCGCATTGGGCGGGGTGCGGGGGTCGCCACAGCCATTCACCCATGGTGACTGGTGCAAAAAGGTCATTTTCCAGGTTAAACCATTGCTTACTTTTTGACTCCCGGATGTGGTTTACAAGAATGAGCAACTGTGTGGCTGCGTAGTATACGTGAAGGTCTGGGTAAGATAGGCCCCCCTTTGCCTTTGGGAGGATTAGTGTGTTGTAGGCTATTCGTGGTTTATTCCCTTTGCATAGAAATGCAAACAGGGTCTTTTTTGCTGTTTAAATATGCATCCGGGAGCGTGATAGGGAGCGTTTGGAACAGGAAAAGGAGCTGCGGCAGGATGTTCATTTTTATTGCAGTTTGCCTGCCGGCCCATGACAGATTCAGCTTGCCCCAGGTGTCTAAGTCCCGCCGAATCATGGCCCAAAGCTGCTTGTGTTTAGTCTGATATAGGTCCTGCAGATTTTTTGTTATCCTGATTCCCAGGTAGCGTATGCTCGACTGTGTGACTTTAAGGCCCCAATCTTGTGGGGTCACATCTGGCTGCATCTCATTGCTTTTAAAAGGGAGAACTACTGTTTTTCTTCAGTTTATCCGGAACCCGGAGTGCGACCCATATTCCTGTCATGCGCAGGAGAGCTGGAATCGTTTGCGCGGGGTGGGTGACATAGGCTAGCATGTCGTCTGCGAACAAAGCGAGCTTGTACTCTACCGTGTCTGACAAAGCCCTTGATCCTGACGTCATTTCTAATATTTTGGGTGAGCGGTTCCATGACCAAAATGTAGATGAGCAGAGAGAGGGAACACCCCTGTCTGGTCAGTGTAAACCTGTGTGATGCGACCCCATTTATGACTTTGGCGTGAGTGTTTCTGTATAGAGTTTGTGCCTCCCCTTACCCATTCGTGCCCAGGCCTGCATTGTGTAGAATATGGGAAATTAAGCCCCACTCCACCCGGGCGATGGCCTTTTCAATGTCGACTGAGATCAGCGTGGGTTCCACCTCTGGTGCCTGCATGGAGCCCATCAGGTCAGTGTCTTGCGAACGTTGTCCGCCCCTTGCCTTTCCGTGATGTATCCTGGCTGGTAGTTATGGACCAGCTGAGGGAGGACTCTGCTTAATCTTTTAGCCAAGATGCTTGCGTATATTTTGTCATTGCCATTTAACAGCGATCGGCCTGTAAGAACCGCATTATAGTCTTCCCCTCTTTGGGTTTGACGATAATCCTTGCCTCTGTGAAGGTGGGTCGGGCCTGTCCAGTGGTCATAATGTTGGTTGAGAGGAGGGCTAGGAAAGGGGTTAACGCTCCTTTAAATATTTTATAATGGGCTGGGATAAACCTGCCTGAGCCTGGTTCTGAGCCTGCTTTTAGGTGTAAAATGGCGTGTTCTACCTCTTCTATGGAGATTGAACTATTCAGATGGTCTCGGTCTGCTTTCGAACAGTACCGGGAACGCGACTCTAGCCATGAATTAGGCATTGCTATCTGGGGAAAGGGGGCGGGGGGGTGTTGTCTGATGTGTATAGCTGTTCATAGTATGGAGCAAAACGGGCTGTGATTTCCGTTGGGATCAACAGAACCTTTTTCGAAGCAGAGTTGACTTTTAGGACAGCCCTTTCCGCTCTTTCTTTTAGAAGTCTAGTTGCAAGTAGTGAGTGTGCTTTGTCCGGCTTCTCGAAATATTTTTGTTTCGCGTTTCACAGGTGGGTTAGCGCTTTCTCTTCCCAGATTTCCTTCAGTTCCTGTCTAAGGCTCCTGATCTCTCCACCGTTTTCTGATGCGTGCCCCTCCTCCCCGCGAGGGCTTGTTCTTTGCTTTCTATCACTTTCTTACCATGGGTCTCTCTGAGGAGTTTTAATCTTTTGATCGAGGATCCCTGGGCTATTATCAGGCCTCTTATTGTAGCTTTCGTCGCTTCCCATTCCGTGGGGAGTGCGATCTCCCCTGTGTCGTTTCTTTTGAAGAAGTCGCGTGTTTCCTCGTCCAATGACTCCCTAAAGGCCGGTCTTTGAACAGCGTGTCATTACACGTCCACCGTTTGTCCACTGGCTTACCGGGGCCCAGGTCGAGGTCTACTGTGACCATCTCGTGGTCCGACCACCCCACCACCTCTATTGGTGCTTTTACAATTAAGTGTTCAAGATGTCCTTCCAGGAAGAGTTAGTCTATGCAGGAGTAAGTTTGGTGTGGTGGAGAGTAGAATGTGTAAGTTTTGCTTAGAGGGTGTTTGGCTCTCGATGCGTCAATTAATAAGTGTTCGGAAATTAGATGTTGGAAGGCTTTTCTATCTGGGGGTGGGAGGGCGCCCTCTCTGTAGGAGTTCCAGTCTAAGGTTGGGTATATAATAGGTTGAAGTCCCCCCCCCCTCCCCCGCAAACCCCCTGCAGAGAAGGTATACCGATCTACAAAAGCATAATTGCTGAGTATGCTGGGCGTATATTGTGCACAGTGTCGCAGTTTTGGATCTAATGGTGCCTTGCACGATGAGGAATCTCCCCTCTGGATCTCTACGTGTAAGTGATATTTGATATCCCACAGAGGGGCGATGGAGGATGCCCAATCCTCCTTTCTTCTCTGGCCCTGATGCCCACAAGGTTCCTGCCAGGTTACTCGCCTTCACATCAAATTCCCTGTTAAGCCTATATTTGGTTTCCTGGACAAAGAGAATGTCTAAGTTGGCCTGCCTAAACGTGCGGGCTAGCATGGATCTCTTCTGGGGTGAGTTGAGGCCCTAAGCATTGAGGGACCCTATTTGGATGTTGTCACCCACAATTTCCTGTATGTGGAGCGAACGCTGCCTGATTCCTGGTGTGTTGTAGTGTGCCCTGCGCGCTCAGCTTTTCTTCTCCCCTGTGTAACAGGGGTGTGTGGAAGTACAGCTTCGCTGTTGGTAATCAGGAGCTCTGCTTACCCTGTGTCAGTAAGCTCAATGGGATGATCCCTTCAGGTTGCAGTCTCATCTCCCCTGGTGCTCTGAAAGGACCCCTGTGTTCCCTCCCCCACCCACTTGGTTGTAAAGGTAAAAGGAGTAAGAATGAGTAAGAAAGCAGAGTTGGAAGCGATCTCAGTAATAATGGAGACGCCCTAGGCATGAACATAGGGCCACACAATGGGTGTCTCCCGGTAAGCCTCAAAACTACTGTTGTTATCTCTGACCAATGAGTCGAGCAAAGGCTTGCTGTCAACTTGTAGAAGTGCCCAGCCCGGCTGCTTTTTAAGCAGTAAATCCAAGAGGTGGGAGGCCACCAATAGGAGGAAGGTGCCAAGGTTTGAAGTGAGGTTCCGGCAGAGGCTTGTCTCGCTTGGATGGTGTCACTGAATGTCATTTTGAGCCTCATTCATAATGCACCATGCCTAACCCCCTTCTCAGCTTGCTTTAGACACTTTTTTCCCTCCCATCTGGCCCTGTCATGGGGTGTTCAGTTTTTTAAACTTTCGTCTGCCTTTGGATCGGCTTCTTTGCAGCTAGAGGCCTGTGGGCATTCGTGATGGCTCCGATGAGGAGGGCATTTCTTCACTGTCGGCCGTGTCTCCCCCTTTCTGCAGGCTTCCAAGCACGCAGTTTGCCTCCTCCCCCGAGGTTACTCTATATTCTTTGTCTGCATAAGTAAATACAAGGGCAAATGGGTGGTTCCATCTGTATCTTGTGCCCTTGTCTCTCAGCCATAGGGCGAGGGGACGACAGGCTCTCCTATGGGCTAAAGTGGCGGCCGACACGTACTGATAGATTTTGATTCTAGAATCCTAGAAGTCTATTGAGTCGTTCTCCCTTGCACGCTTGAGGATGTCTACCTTGTGCTTATGACACCTTGCCAGGACTGATCTTGGGCCTCCCGGGGGCCCTCCGGCCTGGTGAACCCTTTCGAATTTGGGTTGTGGTGATATTGGTGAAGGCAGTATGGTGGCTACGAGTTCCTTTACCCTTCTCTCCAGGGACGCCGGCATCTCATTGGTAGTCTTTTTTTTTTTTTTTAGACCTTGGATCCATTGTTTGCCCTTCTCTCCCTGTTTTCCAAGTCGTTGAGTTTGGCTTTTAGGTCCCGGTTCCTCTGCTCGAGCTCCTGGAATCGGCCCTCTGTTTTCATCTTGAGTATGTCAGCTGACTGTTGGTCGTTCTCGAGCGCCTCTACTTTATCCTCTATCCTGTGGACCGTTTCTTGGAGCACACACTGTCGTGGTCATGCTGGTCCTGAATGCTCAGATTTCATCTAATAGGAGGCAGCTGTCTGCCTTCGTTGACGTTTCTTGGTCTCCTCCGGGGATTAGTGCCCCTCTTGGTATAAAGGTGCTGCCATGGTTGTGCTTCCCCCTTCAAATTTTCTGTAACTTATGCGCTGTTGAGGAGACTATCTCGTTCTGCATGTGCAGTACACTGCTGTTGCATCCCTGCAGGGGGTGCTCCTTGGCTTCCGTGGGTCTATAGCGTGTGGCTGAGCGTTCACCCTTTGTTAGGCCCTCGGTGGTGCCACCAGCTGTGCGTTGATGTTGTGTTTTCCCTCCCAGCGCGGTCCGGTGTGGTGGGTGCTGGCTGTGAGCGCTCACTTCTGGTGCACCGCGGGGGCGTGTGAGTGCTACCAGCTGTTAGGGAGAATTCTCTGTTTAGGCTGAATTTCCTAACCTAGTGAGTCCCCCAGCAGCTTTGCTGGATTTTTGGGGTTTATTTTTTTCTCCTGCCAAGAGTGAGACTCCTTTACCCTCACACTTGGGCATGATTTGAGTGTGTTTCTTTGAATCTAGATGTGTTTAATGGGCTATGGGGTCTTTTACTCCATAGGGCTTCATGTGTTTTTGTGATGTTACACAGCACCCTCAGTGCAGTAACCCAGGGGTGTCATAGTGACCCCCCAGTATAGACTCCATACCCTGGGACTGACTACTGTCTCCCAGGGCATGTAAAGTCACCTTTGACTTTACTAGTCTTAAATTCTGAACAGAACCAGTACAAACCATCATATTGTGGATGTACTGGCTGGGGCAATTCAATTGCCCCGGGGTCTGTTAGTCGAGGGGGCACGTCTCCGTCCCCCCTGATCGAGTTTTGGCTGGTGGCAGTGGATACTAATTTTTATATTCAACCGCAAATATTTTCCTATGGGATTTCCCATTGTTTTAGGCTACTATCTTTATTTAATTATTTACGGTAGCCTCGAACATACCGCCGGTTTATTTAATTAATATTAATTCTCCGGTTGGTATTTTTTGCCAAAACTTGATTCTAAAATGGCGTTTGTGTTCTCTTCTGTGACTCCAACCCAAGTCGAGCCCTTTGTTCCACTTTTTGGCGGGCTTCTCCACAGAAGCCCTCCAAAGTGGTGCCACTATGTCTGGGGTACTTAGGAGGGGTGGAGGGGAATGTAGGCACCCTGGACTGAGTTGCCTAGGCAACTCAAGTCGCACTCCATCCTGTTGGCCCAAGTGGTGAGCCGGCCGGCACACCACTTAGCATGTTTGAGTGACAGCTAGGCTGAGTGAATGGGGGTTTTCTGCATAAAAGCAGGGCTTTGGGGACTGGAACGACACAAGTCGCCCCAGGACCTAAGAATCCGACGAGGGAGAAGCTGAGCCGACCTGCCACGACACCACCACCGGTGGAGCCCTGCTGGACTGCCTCACCACTTTTCCCAACGACAGAGGAGATCTCCCGCCGGAGAGTCTTCTTCCTTTGACTGGTGGGGATAACCAGTTTCACAGTCTTTTCGCTTTCCCGACGTACCTCGTGGCCGCCTTGCCCGTGCCAAGCATCCCGGCAACCGGGATACCACGTTTTACCACGACCGCGAAACCAAGGTACCACCTTTAACCGGAAAAACTCTGCGGCTGGTTTCTTCCCTGCTAGTGCAACGACCTTCATCTTTCCTCCAAGTCGAGATCTTCTCTTCCCCTGGACGACGACGCAACTTGCACCCACTAACAGGAACAACTGCCACCGCTGGAGGATCCTTCCCACTTAAGGTACCGTGTCCCGCCTGGCTTCCCTTGCTACCGACTGTACGGGGTAGATTTAGCCCCTGGCTTTCGAAACCTGGGTTAGCCTGGGACACCTTGGCTAAACTTTTCTAAGCCTCTCTAAACTCTTCTTGAACTCTCTGCAAGACTTTTCTAAGCCTAGTGTAACTGTGTGATCTTGGGCGCATTTGTGCTCTGCTCTCTCTAAGAGTGGGCCCAGCCTTTGGACTTTGGCTCACCAGTGACTTTTCGCTCTCTGCCTTGCTAAGTGTTCTTGAATCATAGAGTGGTGTATGGTGTACCTCTTCATATTCTGCCTTTTTCCATCCCTTTCTCACAAACTTATTAGAGTGCAATCTAGTTAAGCGCTCACCTCTGTATGAAAATAAGTGGTGTTTTACTGTGACTTATCTGATAAGGAAAAAGGGGTGTATATATCATAATAGTAACTGTGTTTAGGATAAGTTTACAATAAGTGCTGGAGTGTTTCAACTGTGTGTTTTTAAATAAATAATTATATACTTGATACCAAAGCTCTGGTCAGTGTTTGCTTGTATTATTGTATCTGAGTGCCTATTGACTATACTTTGCATACTGCCTAACTCTTCTTGAGGGAAGTCTGACTGCTCAGCCACAGCTACCAGGTAAATCTGGGTGGTACAGACTGCTACCAAGTGGGTTTACTGCCAACACCTGTAGTCTTAAATCTTTTGCAGTGTTCCCTAAGGGAACTGCACAGGTTTCTGCCTAACACCAGCACTGGGCTCCTGGATATATTTCCTGCGCTTTAGTGTCCCTTGTGGGGAATGGGGGGCAGACTACACAGCACCTGGGCTTTCGGTGAGGCTGGAGTCTCCGTGTTTTGTGCAGCCCTCAGTCGGGCGCATGTCGTAGTACCCAGGTGCCGGTGTATACCGCTGTGTACTCTCCTAGTGTGACCTTCGCCCAGGCGGAAGGCGTAAGCCTTGATGCTTGGCAGGGTGCTTTACCACCCAATCGATCGCTGGAAGCTCTGTGCAGCGGCAGATGGGATCTCTTATGCGTTATTACTGTTGCGCTGCTGGGTACAGTTAGCATGTGTAGGTTGCGAGCCGCTATCTAATCAGTGTCTGAACGTCGGGAGATCGACCGCACAGCCAGGCCGCTTTCAGGTTCAGTGGGAGCGGCGTGCTGTTCCTTCACTTCTTGGTTCTTGAGCTCTTGCTGGTTCCCCCCCACCCCTCCCCCTTGGGCAAGTGGAGCGTACCTTGTGGTCTGGTGAGGTGTGCTCTGCACTGGAGCTGGTGGTCGTGGTGTCAGAGGCAGTTAGTCCGCCCCTGTCCCCTTGAGCTTTCTTTCCTCTCCTCGGAGCTTCCATGCAGTGCCTGGGGAGGGGGGTGCTCTGGTTTCTCAACGTTGTCGCCTCTTTCTTGGTGGCAGTCGAGGGTGGCTATCGCTGTGTGTGCGCTCTCTAGATCATGGAGCCGGGCTCCGGGAGATGCCGCTTGCGTCGGCCGTGGGAGCTTCCACTTCTGGGTACCTGATTGCCAAGCGAGTTTAGGAGGGTGTAGCTACTCCGGGAGTAGCGAGACACTCTTCTACTGCCTGACTCCGCAATCCGCCCGAGCTCGTTTTTCTTCTTATGGGTCACGGTGTCAAGTCTAGCCAGGGGCGGGCTGCTCGTGGGGATTGTCTGAGCTCTTCTCCTGAGCTGCTCAGCACCCCCGGGCTTTGCGCTGGGTTCACAGCACTGTTACGCGGGATGTCCTTGTTTCAAAATTCCCGGTGCCAGGGAGGCAATCCTTCGGAGGTCCGTTTTGTGGGATGCCCGGTCCAATTTCTTCCGGGCCAAGGACTGGTGGTTCCTGGTCGCTCTAGCTTCTCTGCTGACGAGTGTCGGCTGCTTATGGGCTGGGCAAGCTATTAGATTCCGCCAGAAGCTGAGGGTTGAGATGAACAATCGGGCATCCATACTGCCTGCGCAACCTGGTGGTCTGCTACTTTTTCTTTTAACACAAACCAGGCTTTTGTTTCCTTTCATAACTCACTGGTCATGTTAATTTGTCGTCTTTCATCAACGCTCTTCATGCAGCCTCCAACACCTCCTCTGCTCCTCCCCACCTCTGTGGTTTTCCTGGGAGGGTCCCAGTCTGCTTTCAAGTACCTTGAAGGTTTCTTTCTTCTGCTCACTTGGTTTCAGTTTTGGAATGCTTATGGCTTCCTGAAAGATGGGGATTCTTACCTGGCGCCATCTCAATCTTTGCAACTGCAGATCAGCCCCTAAGCCTTCCCACTTCCATCGCCTGGTTCGCATCAGCCTCGCACAGAGAATGTCCGTGCGAGCCACCTTTTTATTTGCCTGACAGGAAGTGTTAATAAGTGGCAGGTGTATATAGTTCAGGTTACGTGGTTGACTCTGCCTGGCCTCATTACAGGGACAGAGCCATTGCAAGTCAGTAGAGGTAATCTGCCTGACCTCATTACTCTTCCTCTGCTCAGAAGTGCTGTCAATGTAACATGGGGAGGAATTATGGGAGCTGTAGTTTCCCATATAAAAGTAGGGGTTAGATGGGTAATGTAAGAAGGGGGGTTACCATGTCTCACCATTGCGTGCTTATCCCCCTCCCTCTCCCCCCCCCTCCCCCCACCCACTCCCGAGTACCCCTACCCAGGTGATCCTCCCTTGCTTGTCCACCCCCAGAGTCGGGATCCAAAAGCAATGGCCTTTCCCGGGCCACCTGAGTATAGTATCCCTGGGGACTAGGTTGTATAACACCCTCTGGTTTTTCAGTGCCCTCAAAACTAAAGCTAAACAATGTGTAGAGCTATCGATAATAAAAGAAAACCTATTCAACTTAAGTTCTGCGCTTCTTCCAGCTCTCAACTCTTTTTCAGCTCCCCTTCCCCAAGTTTCTGAAAGTCCCACAAAAGTCTGTTACCTTTGTCAAGTTCAAGGCCATACAGTTCAAAACAATCCTCAAGGTTCCCTTCCCCAAGTTCCAAGCAAGTTTAAAACCAAAAGGTCTTGAAGCTCTGTTCTCAAGACCATACGTGTAGTTCAATTCTCAAGATTGCCTTCTCCAAGACTTTAACTTCACCACGACAATGTCCCTGGTTTTCAGCATTCAAGGCTCACTGATCTAGGTGCAGTTGCCAGACTACACAGTCGACCCATCACAGGTCGTGCAACAAGGATCCCAGGGCTCTGCAGCCCACACAGGTTCTTTGGAACTTGCTCCTGAGCTCCAAGTCCCCTTTACTTAGTTCCTTTTTACCAACCTCTTGGCTTTATGTGCTGATTTACACTCCTCTGGCTTCTCTTGGTCAGCCTCGTGACTTTGCCATCACGTGTCACCCACCTCTTGCCAGTCTTCGGGCTTGCAGCACTGCATTCACTCTTAAAGGTTCATGTGGTTGTTTTCTTTGTTTATTCCCCACCCTTGTTATGGTGCTCTCTCACTTAAGCCCTTTTCTGTAATTTGCTTTTACATGGACATTTAGGCAATACTCAGTTACTTGCTTTGCCCATAAAGTTTTATTCTATTCAGTTTTAAAAATGCTTAATCTCAAGGATTCATTCAATTAGTTGTGTGATATGCATTCATGTTGCTTAATCTTAGATTTTCCATTCCGTTCGGTATTCAATATGCATTTTGTTTTACTTGGGTTTCAAGGATCGTTACTTATTTGTGCTCCGCTACGAGTGCCCCGGTATTAGAGTGCCCTCCCTGACACTGACTGACTTCCTGCGTCTTCTGCTGGCGTCTCCCACTGCTTCTCTCCGCTCCTGAAGCCGGGAAGTCCATAGATCCAAGACCTGCTTGCTTGCCGTGTTTCCCTCTGCACGCTGGCACTCTGAATGTTTCCTCATGGATGCGGGCGGCGTCCTTTATTCCTTTTGGCTTTTTCGCGGCTCCTGCTTCCTGCTCTCACAGATGCTCCTAGACCTGCGGCAAGGAAACGCCCCACTTGCTTCTGTTCCGGCAAGTCCTCTGGGATATCTGCTGGTGTCCTGGCTATTTCTCTGGTCCCACCACGGCTGCCTTCTCTTAACAAGGGTCCCCTGCTGGTCTCTGCTCCACTGGTCTCTTTTTATACACCTGCAGCCCCTTGACACGCTGCAGGTATGGATCCCTTTTAAGACTTACCTGACCATAATTAAAGGGACATGCCAGACACTCAAAACACTCTCACTACTAGAGTGGTAAAATGGTGTAGTGCTCACTACTGTCACCTCTTCCTCATCCCTATACTGTCGAGTGTTACATGTGGGGAAATGTAAGGGGGCAGCTTTATTTGGAGGGGAATTAGGTTGATCCTCAACAGGAAAAGCGGATACTGTGTGTCTCTTGTGTGCACCCCACTCCCAATCCCCAAGGGCCCTCCACCCAGGTGATCCTCTCTCACTTCTCGTCCCCCCGCCCCCGGGGTTGGGATCCGAGAGCGATGGCCTTTCTCTGGCCACCTGAGTAGAGGATCCAAGGGGGCAGTAGGAGTGAGAATACCCTCTGGTTTCTCACAGTACATTTAACAATTGTTTTATCCCCAACAGAAATCCTCCTCCCCTTCATTGCTGTAGTATTAAACATTTCATAACCTTTCTGGTACTTGGGTTCTAGGGCTGAGGTTAGTTGGAGACCATGTGGTTGTAACCATTGGCCAGTTCTTGCCAGTTATGTTCTTCTAGTTTATTAGACAAACCCAGGACATTCCATGAAAATAGTTATTTCCAGGTTATTCCTATTACCAGTATCAGTCAGTCGGTATTCCACTCTGTTGCTACCGTCAGGACAGGATGCATGTCTTGTCAATCTAGCTCTATAAGGTTTGTCACACAACTGGCTGTTTATCAGAGGCAAGGACTCCACTTGAAGATTGGTGAGATCCTAATTGTGTTTGCAAAGTCAGAGCCACAAAACATTGCAGTCAGGAGGAATTGTTGAGTTTGAATTAAAGATCCCTCTGGGAGGTCCGGGCTCTATTCTCTATTGCAAGTAGCCCCTCTGGAAGGTGCCCATTACCTTTACACTCTCACTTGTCATTGGTTACATCTGGTAGTCTCATTACTTCTGCCAGGTATGCATGAATAACTGATGAGCACCCTTTTTATGTCTCGGCCAATGGGCATATTTATTTTTTAATGAGTCTTTATCGCCCTTTGCTGTTTACTTCTAGGGACATTTGTCATATAGACAACTTATCAATTAGGCTTGCATTCAGCTGGGGGATAGCCAGTGTGTCCTTAGTAGAAGCAGAATTCAACATTGCCCTCCCAGATCTCATTACAGTCCTCTTTCCTATGACATTCCTGCCTAGGTTCCCTGTGGCTGTGCTTCGCAGACCAAGAGCACTTTTCAAGCCCCAAGACGACTTTGTCTCTAGGGTTTTGCTATTTGCACCCGATAACTGCGCTTTCTTAATCAAATTGACTTGCTGGACGTCCCCTGTGCAAATTCTTCTTTACAGTCCATATCACACCTTGTCGAGCTGCAGGGGGAGGCACTCTGACTCATTCCTGAGTTGATGATCACAAAATTACTTGGTTTCTCTTATAATAAAAAACCTACTTCCTTCAGTGTGGCAATTTAACACTTTTAAATCGTCAATTAAATAACCAAAGTCTTGCTTCATCAACTGTTCAGTCAAGATGCTACATCTGCAATTATTATTCCTCCCCAAGCTCTCGCCTTCCCCTATTTGATACTCCATCAGAGTGGATATGTGGGACATTTAATTTAGTTTTCAAGTCCTTGCAGCAAACTTCTTATCCTCCTAAATTTCCAACTCCGATAGGATTGAGAATATTCTATACAATGTTACTAGTGAATAATCGGTGAACCACATGAGAAAATAAAAACTCAAATTATGTTGTTTAAACCAAAAACGAAATCCTATTCTCAATATCCAACCATTCGCTGTCACCAATATCAGAATTAAAATGTATGCATGATTGAACAAATAGAAAGTGTACATCAATCTATGACGAGATCACCAATATAATTGTATTTGCTCATGCACCTGTGGCGGGCCTTAAACCTCCTGTATGTATTACGGTCATTACATTAAAATTGTCTCAGTTCCATCAAAAAATACATTTGAATTGTTATATTGGTGATGAAAAATGCCTGAATATTGTTGATCATAATTCAGAGTCATACTTAACATTTCTTCTGGTTATCTTTTTTTTGTTCTGCTTGGATGCTTGTGAATATAAATTAATGTTTAGGATTTGAATATTGTAATTATGATTTGATATCCTTTTGTTCCCTTACTATTTACTAACGCCTGATGAAGAGGTATTAAACTTCAAACATGTATTGACATAGTACTGTACTATTAATTTGGTGTTATATTGATATTCAAAAATGTTTCAGGGCGACTGCTATGGGGGGCAGACAGCATGACACGGCAATGTGCTGTCGCCCTCGCCCGGCAGCAAGAAACTATTGACATAAAGCATTAATAATGCCTCATTAGCAACCTCTTTGCCTCTATTGCAGTTCGAAGCGGCCTGGACTCTAATGCCTGAATTTGAATTCATTTTGTGGCCTACCAGCATGAGAAATCAGAGCTGGAAGATTGTGGCCTGCTTCTTGCGGTGAGGAACAAGTAAATTGAGGCGTAATGAGCACCTGGAAGATGGGCTGGGAAACCTGATGAGCTTTCCTAAGTGGAAAGTGGCCAGCAGAAGATAGAGGCGTAATTAAGCATTGCATGCACTGGATTCGCAACATGCCCCAGGGACAGTGAAGGAGACTCGCCACAACGGTGGTGCAGCTCGGGTGCTGATGGCCCACAGCCCCCTGTGCATTTAAGATGGGTCTGCCCAGTGGGGAGACAGGTGTTACAATGCGACGGAACAGTGTGCCGTAGGGTGAGGAGCTGTGGTTGAATCGAGCGCAGGGCCACTTGAGAACACTGTGGCTGGTCCAGAGGCATAGCACTAACGCACGTGGGAGGGAAAACCTCCCTGTGACGCTGAGAACTAGCATCTAGTGACCACAATGGCT
The DNA here is from genome assembly GCF_040938575.1 of Ambystoma mexicanum. Classification (NCBI taxonomy): domain Eukaryota; kingdom Metazoa; phylum Chordata; class Amphibia; order Caudata; family Ambystomatidae; genus Ambystoma; species Ambystoma mexicanum. The sequence continues at coordinate 686,618,679 of NC_090929.1, read as the reverse complement.
CCCTGCAGGCCATAACAACCCCTACAAGCACAGAGAGGACTATTCAAAACTACAGCAGCCCCTAGATGCATCTCACAGGGCTGCTCTGGGAGCGTTGAGCTGGGCGCTGGCACAAGGGACTGGACGTGACCCTCGCTTGAAGTGCATAAGGCCCACATGAGGGGGGTCAGACGTGCCAGGTAATGGGTGCTCTGGGGTGCACTTTAGCCCTGCTTCAGGGCGGCTTGGCTAAGAGTCAGCTGGACAATATGGGACTATCTTTGGAGACACTGAAGGTCGAGGCAAACCTGCTCTACTGTTGTGGTAACCTACCCCTGTGCATAGCCATTGGGCCATCCCTCAGAAGCTGGTGAACATCATATGTTGGACCCCCACAATGCAGAGCTTCTGAGCACCTTCCAAAGGAACCCTGATAGGTCTGATGGGACACCAATGGAAGAAACCCCAGCCACCATAGGCGCTGACCTGGAAGGGTCTACGGTTATTAGATTGCTCCTGGATGAATTCAGTTCCATAAAAACCAGACTGTCGATAGCAAATTTTCGAAGCTTACCGGTAGGGTACAGCAAGTAGAGGAGAAACTGGAATCCCTGAAAAATAACCAACTGTCGGCAGACGTGACTGAAATGAAAATTGAGTGACGAATGCAAGAACTGGAACAAAAAGAGAGGACTTGGAATTAAAGTCGACGGTTTGGAGAACAGGGAGAGATGTTCCAACATCTGCATCATGTGCCTCAAAGAACTACACAGTGAATCTACTCTATCTCTGGAACATGGAGTAAAATCGTTCCCAACGGGCCTATTTGAGGAAATGCTCATCTCTGAGTTCACGTTTGACAGGGTTCATCAAACGGGTGGCCCTCCGAGGGGGGAGCCCCAGATCGGTCCTGCGAAGGTTGTTTTAAACAGAAAACAACCATTCTACAGAGAAAGCCAGGGAGAAAGATCAGATACTCTTTGAGGGGTCGAAAATGAAAAATTTTGAGGACTTGGCGGCCAGGAGCCCTGAATAAAAGACAATGTCAGCTGACCTAATGGTTGCAGGAGGACGTGTGATATTGGTGGGTGGGTTTCCATTTCCTCTCTCCTTCAAATTTCATGCTGAGGAATATCTGGTCACCTCGTAGGAGGAACCAGATGGAGTCTTGAAACAAATGTCTGTGGCTCCACTCGTGTCCAGACCTCGGCTTACCTGAGAACAGGCCGACCGGCGGACACAAGGTTTCGGAGATTCAACACCCCCTGAATTTACTGCTTTTCATAGCTTTGCCAGACATGATTTTTGGACACTCACTAAGGAACATGGTTTAATTTGAAACCGCCTCTTGGAACCTGGAAGTTTAATGTTAACCCTGGGTTATTGTAGAGGAGGGTCGAGGTTGAAGGTAAAAATAGTACTGCATGCTTATGTGGTTTTCATTTTTTTTTTTTTTTATGTTCTGGTGACTTCACTGTTCGTACTGTTGTGCGAGGGGCCTCTTTTCGGTGGCCCTCGCCTTCAAGCATGTTTCCAGTTTTACTTGGCTTTCTTGCGGCAGTGGGAAAGAATATATTCTGAATACAACGATGCGGAATGAATGCCATAACTGGATCAAAGTGGCTTCTTAGAACGTGACGGGCCTTAATTCACCTCAGAAACGGTCTATGGCTGTCCAGAAATGTGAGCAATCTTAATTAAACTCTTTTTATGGGAAACCAGATTTGTGGCAGGGGGAGAAGTACATGCTGAGGGGTAAAGAGTGAGGAAAGTCGTGGTTCTCCTCGGACCTGACGAAAAAAAGGGGGATTGTGCGTTTTGATTCGAGGCACTCTCTGGTTTGAGGTCTCGCAGATCAAAAGGGGAATGGATGGGCGCTTGCTGGTAGTAACTGGTTTGATCTGTCACACGGCTGTAACTGTACACCCCCATCAACAACAAATAGCCTTTTGTATGGAGGCCATGCAGGTGACGACGGAGAAAACAGAAATGGAGGAGGCACTCCGATAACTCAGGCAGGGTCCTCCCTCTCTCCCGTGGGTAAGGTGGAGGATGCAGGCTAAAGTGTGGCAAAACGTCCAAAAGCCAGCAAAGGGCAAACAAAAGAAAGGGGCGGGGGAAACCCCTTGTAAACCGCCGGGCGTCGTGCTGCAGAAAGCATCCAGCCCCTTCAGAAGGACGCCCACCACGGAAGGAGGAGGAATTTTCGTTTTCGTTGTGTTTTCTAGCCCAAGTGCTGCCGGACAAACGAGGAAGCAAAGAAGCTAAGGAGCAGCCGACTCGCTGAGGAGACGATCGCGAAGCCGCAGTGCAGGAGGGCGAACAGCAGTCGCTGCATCAAGGAGGTCCGGGAGCAGGAGCAGCTCAAACAACGGAGTCGTCGCCGTGTGGTTTGCGTGACACAGAGGAGCAGGAGCCTGGAGCGGCTGACCGGTTGGTAGCAGGAGCAGCGGCACAAAAAAGAGACTACATGGGATCGAGGGCTGAACCGGAAGGAGCTGGATCAGCTGAGCGGATCAGTCAGCGGGCTGCGAGGACCTCGGAGCGGGTCGATGAAGGCGCGGTTCCCGGGTAAGGAAACATGATATCTGAGCTGGGAATGCCTGCGTGTGCCTAGAACCGTGCCACCAAGGGGTGAAACATTTGAAGCAGCGGTACAGTTGTAATTCGTATTACAGCGGGCTCCTGTGTGAAACTGCAGAGCACGGTGTTGGATACATTACGGTATCAGGCCCCTCGGGGTGAATCTGCCTTGCAAAGGTGAACGCTGTCAATTCGAGGGGATTGGGTCCTCCGACGTATTCCATATCTATGACAGGAATCACCACAGCTGTGCTGCTTCGGAAAATCTTTCTGCGTCCTGCGTCGATGACGTTGATACGCCGCCCTCAAGGACCTCCTCCGACAGCCGACGTCACTGGATGTTATAAGTAGGACGCACGACGCCCGTAGCCTCAGTTCCGTTTTTTCCGCAAACGTGTTCGCTTCGGAGATCTCGGCGCGCCTCGCATCTTTGGTGTTTCTGTTCTTTCAGTTCTTCGAACTTGTTGGTTTGTGAAGTTATCCTTTGTGATGTCTACCTCGTCTTCCACCCCGTGTCCGGGCTTTAAGAAGTGCGGGGACTGTGGGTCCAAGATGTCGGTGACGGACTTGCACGACGCCTGCCTCTTGTGCCTTGGGGAGGCCCATGACACGGATGATTGTGTCGACTGCCAGTCGCTTACGTCCAAAGCCTTGCGGGAGCGCCAGAAGAAATTGTCGGTAGGTATGGTGTCCAAGCCACGGAATTCGAGGTCTGTGGGGCTTTCGACGGACGATTCGAGGGGGCGACTCTCCGCATCGTTGTTGGAAGTCGAGTGGGTCTCGGTCCCGGAGTAGGTCCCGCCACTCCTCTGCCTCGTCGAGGCACTCCCGGAAGCGCGTCATCGGTCGCCTTCCCCGTCCTCATCCGAGGACTCCGCCCGTCGGCAGGTCGCTTATCCCACCAAGCATGCGACACCAGAGGAATGGGCTTCCTTCGGTAAGAAAATGTTAGCGATTCTCGAATCGCAGGGCATTGGTCGGTCCGCGCCTCCGAGTGGGGTCGGTCGTGATCGTCGAGAGACAACGCTCGTACGCCTTCGGGCTCGGGTGGTCAACACGATTCGCGGGAAAGGTCCCGGTCGGACAAGGGGAATCGTTCTCGTCATGCCCGTTCCAGGTCCCGGTCCTCGACGTGCTCGAGACCGTGTGCACCTGTGGTGTCTTCGAGGAAGACGTCGACGCCTGTGGCGCTGAGGTCGTCGACGGACTCTTTCAAGGCTCTGCCTCCGAAGAAGTCATCGATGCCATCGGCGCACAGGCTGCTGAGGGACACGCTCGGGGCTCCGCCCTCGAGGCCTGTGTCAATTCTGTCGCTGCCGCGTTCGGCATCGACGCCGATTCACTCGATGCCTTTCGAGGCTGTTTCGACGGGGGTACCCCGAGGCACGGTGGAACCCCCTAGAAAGGCTCTGGCCAAGGTCAAGCATGGCTTTGTTCCCCATTCTGTGCCCTCTTACCACCATCTTGAGTACATTTCAGAGGTGGATGAGGGCTCTGATGGCATGGTTCCTGTTATGGTGCCAGATGAGATTCTCTTGGACCATAGCCAAATTGAGGACCTGCGCCAGTCCCTGCACGACTCCAGTGGTCTGGACACCTCTCGGGAGGTGGAGTTTTGTAGGCCTGAGCTTGGCACTCATGCCACTCCTCGTACCAGCGCCTTATGTCTAGGGTCACAGAGTACTTGGGGTGGTCGGCTCCCCCAGGGGATTTTCTTCAGGGTGACCTTACGGATATCCTCGACCAAGGTCCACCAACTGACCTGGTACTACCATTCCATATGGCTCTACAGAGGAGGGTGGCGGTGGCTTGGACTGCTCCGGAGAGTCTCCCGGCAGTGGGCAAGTCTTTGCTGCGAAAATACCGCCCAGCCAGTAGCGACCCCTGCTACTTGACCAAGCACCCCACTCCGGAGAGTTTGGTGGTGCAGGCGGCTACGTTTCCAGCAAAGCGGGCGTCGAATCCTACCATCCCTCGTGATAGGGACGACAAGCGTTTTGATGGTTGGGCGAAGAAAGTGTTTTCTTCAGGGGGTATGACGCATCAGGCGGCCAACTCCGTGTGTGCATTGTCTCGTTTCACGTACAGTGTGTTTCATTAGCGGCTGAACATATTCCCGAAGGTGACGAACGGGATGGTTTCCGTGCTATGGTCCAGGATGGCAAGGATGCCATGTGTGAAGCCGTTCAGTCAGGTTTGGACATGGCAGATTGCGTCAGCCGGTCCATGGCGGCGAGCACTGTAATACGCAGGTTTGCGTGGTTGCTCCTGATGTGCAGGTCCGGCTCATCAACATGCCCTTTGACGGGGAACATCTTTTTGGCAGCAAGGCTGACGAGAGCCTTGAGAGGTTGCAGAACTCCAAAGCTGCAGCAAAGTCGTTGGGTGCTGCAGTTCGGCAACCTCCGCCTTTTCGTTCTAGGGGACAACAATGGAGGGAAGGTTCCTTTCGTTATTATTCATCCTTTGGTAAAGCGAGAGGGCCCGCCAGTCAAAGGGGTCACCGTAGGAGTGTCAGAGGTGGAAAACAAGGCACTTGAGGTGCCAAGGCCGCTCGGGCAGTTGCCTCTTTGACCTCAGGCAACGCCGCAGCTGCTTCAGCTCAGTGATGAGGCCATGACCCATGGTTCGCCGGTTGGGGGAAGGCTGGCGCAGCATCTTGTAGAGTGGCGTGCCATTACTTCATATGTGTGGGTTCTGGAGATCATGGCCCACGGCTACTGTCTTCCTTTCCGGCAGAGGCCTCACGACAATCCACCTGGGAATCTCTTTGAAGAGTCTGGATCCGCTCCTTGCGCAGGAAATTCAATCCCTGCTGGAGAAAGGCGCCATAGAACTGGTACCTGTAGCGGAGAGGAACACAGGATGGTATTCCCCTTATGTTTTGATTTCTAAGAAAGAAGGGGGATTGAGACCCATCATGGACTTGCACGGTTTGAACAAACTCCTCAGGAAGGACAAGTTCAAGATGGTTGCTCTCTCTTTCTCAAGTCCTCCAGGCCCTTCAACTTCAGGACTGGTTGGTGTCTCTCGACCTCAAGGACGCTTATTTTCATGTGCCGATCCATCCAAAGCACAAGAAGTACCTGAGGTTGGTGACTCGCACTTTCAGTTTCGGGTCCTGCCGTTCGGATTGACCTCCGCCCCGAGGGTCTTCACCAAGCTCATGGTAGTGGTGGCAGCGCATCTCAGGAAAGGGGGGTTCACGTCTACCCCTAACGGGACGATTGGTTAATCAGGGCGCGCACTCCCGAGCAAGTCCTGGATCATCTGTCCATCACCTGCCACTCCCTCCACAAGCTGGGCTTCTCCCTCAACTTAAAGAAGTCCCATTTGACACCAACTCAGAGGCTCCAGTACATCGGAGCAGTGCTCGACACGTCCCTGGGGCAGTGTTTTCCTCCCCAGGTGAGGGGTCATCACATTCTGCAGATGGTGCACAAGTTTCAGCTTGCCCAGAGTCTCCCAGCGTTCGAGTTCTTGAGATTGCTCGGCCTCATGGCATCCTGCATTCTTCTGGTGCCAGAGGCCAGGTTGCGGATGAAATCTTTGCAAGGGGCACTCAAGCTATAGTGGTCTCAGTCCTCTGGCAGGATGTCGGACCTTGTTCAAGTACCGTCCTCGGTCGCCCAGGACCTTCTGTGGTGGGCCGTCGAAGGCAATCTGATGAAGGGGGCTCCTTTTGGCTACCCTGGCTGGAGGTGATGATCGTGACGGACGCATCCCTCACGGGATGGGGAACTCATGCCAACGAGTTGACAGTCAGCGGTTGTTGGTCTCCGTCAGAGTCCAGACTCCATATCAATCTGTTGGAGCTGAAGGCCGTCAGGCTTACCCTGATGGCTTTTCTGCCAACAGTGCGAGCAAGGAATGTCCTGATCCTGACCGACAACACAGTGGCCATGCACTACCTCAACAAAAAGGGGGGGGGGGCAGGGTCACTTCCTCTGTGCAGGGAGGCGATGCAGCTCTGGTTCTGGGCAATCCAGCAGGAAGTTTCGATCTCAGTAGTTCATCTGGCCGGAGACTGAAACGAGACGGCGGACGCTCTGAGCAGGCCGAGCGCAATCTCTCACGAGTGGGAGTTGGCTCAGGAGATTCTCTTGGAGATCTTTGCCCTTTGGGGGACCCCTCAAGTGGATCTCTTCGCCTCCAGTGTGAACCGGAAGTGTGAAAGGTTCTGCTTGCGGGAATTTCCTCCAAATGGAGCCTTAGGAGATGCATTCGTGGAGGAGTGGTCATTCCCACTGCTGTACGCGTTTCCTCCAGCCCGTCATCCCGCAAGTGCTGCGGAGGTTACGAAGGTTCGGTTCCTGGATGATCCTCATTGCTCCCGCGTGGGCCCGGTGGACGTGGTACCCGGACCTTCTCGACTTGTCCATCTGCCCGACACGTCGTCTTCCCTACCGAGACAATCTGCTCTCACGGGAGGGGGGTCAGGTTCTCCATCCAGAGGTCAGATCCCTCAATCTTCACGCTTGCTTTCTGAAAGGTTGAGGTATAAGGATTGGGACCTCCCTGAAGACGTGATGGAGGTGTTGCTTTCGGCCAGAAGGCCCTCAACAAAGTCCCTGTACCGTTGCCGTAAGTTTTGCGACTGGTGCAGGGTTAAGAATGTGGATCCTTTTGCATGTGACATTTCTGTGGTTGTCTTTTTTGCTTTCTTTAGCCCACAGGGGCTTGCAAGTGGGTACGGTTAAAGGTTACCTGGCGGCGTTGTCCATATTTAAGCTCTCGTCTGAAGAATGTTCTTATTTTAAAATTCCTTTTCATTTCTCAGTTTCTAAAAGGGCTCACTGTGTTCCCTCCATCACCTTTCCAGTTGCCCGGTTGGGATTTGAACCTTGTCCTCAAGTTTGTGATGGGTGCTCTGTTTGAGCCTTTGCATTCATGCCCTTTGAGACGGTTAACTCTTAAAACTGTATTTTTGGTTGCGGTCACTTCTGCTCGCAGAGTGAGTGAGTTACAGGCACGTTCAGTTAAGCCACCCTTCACTGTATTTCATAAGGACAGGGTTGTCCTTAGAGTTCGTCCTTCCTTTCTTCCGAAGGTGGTGTCGGAATTTCATTTAGGCCAGAAGGTTGTTCTGCCGGCATTTTATCCTCCTCCACGTCCTGGTAAGGAAGAGGAGAGGCTCCATAGGCTCGATCCTAGGAGAGCTTTAAGCTTTTATATTTCACGCATGTCCCGGGTCAGAGTGGACGATCAACTCTTCATTGGTTACGCTGGAAAGCGTTTGGGACAAGCTGTGACTAAGCAGACTTTGTCTCGCTGGATTATTCTGTCTATTTCTGAGTGTTACCGCTTGGCGGATAAGGACCCACCGGTCAGCTTGCGGGCCCATTCTACCAGGGGTGTGGCTGCCTCTACTGCCCTACAGAGGGGTGTTCCTATTCGTAATATCTGTGATGCAGCCAGCTGGACTTCGGTCCGTACTTTTGTACGTCACTACTCCCTCGATTCCATCTGTGGGCAGGATCTGGCCTTTGGCAAGGCGGTCCTTTGCTCCGCAATTTGATTGGGCATTCTAAATTTCTGTTTTCTAAATTCTTTTCCCACCTCCTTGCATTGGTACTGCTTTGGGAGTCTATCATAGATATGGAATACGTCGGAGGACCCAATCCCCTCGTGGAACAAGTTACTCTTACCTGGTAACGTTCTTTCGATGGGATGGTCCGACGATGTATTCCATATTGCTCCCTCCCTGCCTTTCTCCGCTACAGAATTTCTTATGCGATTGCAGCTTACGTTTCCGCAAGGCTTTGTGTGGTCAGACTAGCAGAAGACTGGCGCCATACGTTCTGGGAAAAAACTACAACTGGGGCTACGGGCGTCGTGCGTCCTACTTATAGCATCCAGTGACGTTGGCTGTCGGAGGAGGTCCTCGAGGGCGGCGTATCGACGTCATTGACGCAGACGCCGAAAAATTTTCCGAAGCAGTACAGCTGTGGTGATTACTGTCATAGATATAGATATGGAAAACGTCGTCGGACCATCCCATCGAAAGAACGTTAACAGGTAAGAGAGTATCTTGTTCTTTTACATTGGGCAGCCTGGGTGAAATAGCTGCAACTGTTGGGCTGCCAAGGTTGAAACATCAGTACAATTATAAAAAGGTTGTTAGATCATCACTGCTAGGGGGATGGATCTGGAGATATTTTTGGCCAAGGCTAGGTTGTCGGCAGCTACAAATGGGCCTAATTGGATGAATGCAATGGTCCTCCAGCAAGGGCAGGAAGCAGCTGGTCCCAGCCAGAGTGTGCACTCCCCTCTAATGTTTCAGGACAGCTCCAACGAGGAGGCTTTAAGGGAGGCACAAGTGTGGGAAGAAGGGGAAGAAGAAGCAGAGGAAACACTGTGAGGAGGAGGTGGAGGTGCAAACATCAAAAAGGAGAACTGTGGCGGAGAGGACCAAGGCAAGCAAGCAGCAAGCAAAGACCAGCAAGAAGCCCAGAGGAAAAGGGAGGGCACGGGAGGATGTAGCCTTACCGGAGCCGGCACCTGCTGAGGCTCCAGGGAACCGTGGTAGTACGCCCAGCACTCCTGTAACCAGACTGGTGGTGGTAGCTGCAGAGGGACCCACATCCCTAGAGATGGTTAAAGGTATTTTCATGCAGGTGGAAATGGTCAAGTATTATGTGGAAATGACAATACTGTTAATTGCCAAATAATGCAGAGATTGTAAACCGTCCAGTGATGAATCGGGGTCCAGGGACAGGGGTGTACCATGCTTTTGCCTTGCCCAGTGCAGGCCGTGTAAGGGGAGTTAGCCATTTGCCTCAGGTGGGGGCATCTCCAGCAGGAACACAACTAGGGCTTGCCTGGTGGGGACAAGGGTTGTCTGGGCCCGGGGTCTCCACTTTTGGTGGGGAGAGCCAAGGGGCACAGTCAGCTGCAGCAACTCTATTAAATCTGGGGCAAGGTGAAGTTTGGGGCAATGTAACCCAGTATGGGAGTCCGATGCCAGGCTTTGCTCCTGTCCGGGTGGCAGTGAACTCCTAGATATGGCACATCCCATGGGTCACTAAGGAAAAGCTTTGGAGAAAAGAGTTTATTGAAATCTTGGACTTGGTGTGGACGGTACCCTTAGGGGAAGGCTTAAGGGATGCGTTGGTGAAGGATAAGAGGGAAAGGTAGAGAGCCAAGGTGGAACCCACCATCCACAACTGGCTCAAGGCATTTAGAACGTACATGTCCATTATGCTAGAGAAATTCCCGCAAGATGCTTTGGCAATTACATCGTATGAGCAATATATATACAACCTATACCTGAAATATGAGGGTGAGGGATGGTTGGAATATGACTGGGGTTTTAGGCACAAAATGCAAGTCTGGCCCGCTATGTCCTGGGATGAGATGGACGTCAGGGAGCAGGGGGGGTACATAGATAAGATGGTACCCGCCAGAGAGTCTGGGGACAAGCGCCAGGGGAAAAAACTCTGCAGCGGTGTTACACTCAACGGGGGAGAGGGGTCCTTTCGCGTGCACTCCTTCTGGAACAGCCGGTCCAGCTACCAGGGGGAGCAACCAGATTGCTGGAAGCTTGCTGATGGGGACCGCCCCTTTGACAAGGCGTGTCGATTTAGGCATGCAAAGGGTGGAGCGCAGGGGCCCGCAGCTCTTCAAGGGAAGGGAAACATAAAAGCTGCGCCAAGCCCAAAGAGAAAGCAAAGCGGGAGTAATGACCAACCACCCATGCCAAAGTTTGCCAAACCAAAGGGAAGCCAGAGTGTAATTAAAACATGTTTACCCACGCCAGTTAAACTCCTTTGTTAAATGTGTACCACAACAGTGCAGATGTAAAATTGCTATGGGAAGGTTTAAGGTGGGGATTCAGGATCCCCTTCTCGGGGAGGAGGGGTGTGGGGAAGCAAGCAACTAGCGGTCAGTATTGGGGATGCCGGAGGTGGGGAAAGAAATCAAATTGGGTAGAGTTGCGGGGCCTTCCTCATGCCCACCTATGGAGAATTTTGTGGTGTCACCATTTGGATTGGTTCCCAAGAAGAAGGGGCAGTATCGCTTGTTCTCCAGCCTGGGGTCTGGCATGGATTCACATGCTCATGAATATTCCCCGTCGTCAGGCTGGGAATCCTCAGTAAAGAAAAAAATCAGTTTCAGTTTTGTTTCTGAACTGTCTTTCTACTAGTAACCAATCACTGGTCTCTGGGTCATACTGCCCCAGCCAATGACTGCACTCTACCTAAGCCCCTCCTCTGGCAGCCATCTTCAGATTTTTACTGCACGTTCAAGTGTTGGGAGTCCTCGTGCTGTAGCTCTCGAGCTTTTACTGCGTTATATATATATATATTTTCGGTCAATCGAGCCTCAAGCTCCACCGATTCTACTTCCGATCAACGGGGACCCGTTTTCCGAATTTTCAACGCCCCTCAAGGGCGTCTTTGTTGAGTTTCCACTTCTCGGAGGATTCCAGAAGATCTTTGAGGCCTATCCCTCGTGGACATGGCCCAGGACAAAGGAAGCATGATGCCTGTTGGATCCAAGCTGTTCAGGAGCTGCCCTGGATGCGGACTACAGAACGTCTTTAAGGAGGATGAGCACTCTCAGTGCCTCTACTGCCTTCACAACAACAAATCGCACGTGGAGAAGGACTGTGCGTTTTGTAAGAATATGTCAGAACGGACAATGAAGGATCGCCGTACTCGGCTCACCAACAGACTGTAGGGGAAGAGCACAGCAGCTGGTGAGAAGAGAAAGTCTGAGCAGTCTTCTAAGACCTTTGAGGACGCTTGGGCGATGGGGGCCCAACAAAAGGCTAAGCACCGCAAGTCCGCGCGTACCGCGAGTGCTGATCGGTCAGGCTTCTCGGCAGGGCGCATTATCACCGACGCCCTCAACCACGAGCCAATGCTCTGGCTCGGTGAAGAGGAAGTCGGAGAACCCAGGTAAGCTTTGGGAAAAGCCCCGGTCGATCCCGACTGAGACAGCTTAGGGCGAGCGAGGTGATGACCCTCCCCCCAAGGTGAAGGCCTCGGGCACACCCAAGGTCGTGGAGGCCCTGATTCACCCGGCTAAGGCCTCGATTGAAGGAGTCATGACGGCCCTGGTGAAACCTATGGAGGCTTCCCCAGTGGAGACGGCTCCAGGGGCTAGATTTTCCCTGCCACCCCGAAGGGAATCTACTTTTCTGCCTATCGAAGACCCCCGTGAAACCCCAGCAGGAGAAAGAGGGGGTGGCACGGTAGACATAACAGACACGGATACCACCTCTGAGGATGAGTTGGCTAGCGTCCAAAGGATCCTGGAGAGGAAGTCTGAAGAATCCAGGGCCCACGGGAAGGATCCCGACGAGGCCGACTAAAAGAGCAACGGGGGAGCAGATGAAGAAGATGGGGCCGCGGAGGGCCCCACGCCCCATCCTTCGGCCCTGTTGCAGCCGGTACCTGTACCAGGGGACAATTCTGGAGCTATCTTGATGGCTATACAGGCCCTGTGTACGGAGATAAGGACAAGGATGCCCTTACCCCCCACCAACAACCCAGCGGAGCCTGGATCATCGGCGGAGCCCAGCTAACAAGCAGAGACGAGTCCATCCCCCCCCCCCTTCAGCCTCCCCCCCACAACCCCCCCAATCCCCTCCTCCAAGGGATGAGATGGTGATGGAGACGGGGGGACGGACGACGACGGTAGTGACGGGATGGACCTCCCATCCCCACCTCCCCGGGCCCCCACCCCCTTGACAAAATTAGCTCCTTCCACGCCATGATCGCCAGGGCATCAGAGCTCTTCCAGTTTGCCCCGAAGAACAGAATGAGGGCTTCCTCTACCAACGACGGGAAACCAAGAGGAAAACTGTCCTCTCAGTCGTGTTACTGGACGACATCTGGGACGAGGGGCTGGCACTCCTGAAGAACCCGGCCACGGCTCCCGCTAAGAGACAGGTACGAGAAGAAGTACCGGGTCCCGGACTCTGCCCCTATGTACCTCAGAGCACAGCTGTCCCCGGATTTGGTGGTCTCCACGGCAGCCAAGAAGAAATCGGCGGGAGCGACGGCCTCAACTTCTACATACCCCCCCCCCGGACGGGGAGGGGAAGAAGCTGGACGCCATGGGACGGGGCATCTCGGCGGCAGTGCCTACGATTAAAGCGGCCAACTCCCTCGCGATCGTGACACGCTACGACAGGGAGCTATGGTTCAAGATCGCTCCGCTCCTGGACGACAAAAGGCCCTGGAAATCCTACAGGAAGACGAGGTGGCTTCGGACCACACCATAACGGTGGCCACGGACATTGCCGACACCGGGTTTCGCAAGCTGGGCAACAGCGTTTGCCTTCGCGGTTGGGTCAGGGCCACCGATTTCAGCTAGGACGTGCAGACCAGGGTTCTGGACATGCCTTTCGACAGGCACAACCTGTTCGGCAAGACAGTGGACGAGTCTCTGCAGGCCATCAAGGCAGACACCGAGATGGCTCGGGCGTCCTTTCGGAACTCCGGAGGCAAGCAAGGTGCCTCCAAAGGATTCGGCGGCCTACAGAGGACAAGGCAAGACCAGAGGATCCTGTCGTTGCCAAGGCAGCAAGGCCGTGACAAAACAGGATTGAACCGGCTGTGGCGTCGGGCCCCCACCTGAGTACCCCTGTGGAAGGCTGGCTGGCGAAATTCGTCAGCGTGTGGGAGTCAATCTCCACCGACCGTTGGGTGCTGGATGCCCTGGCCCGCGGGCACACTCTGGAATTTCAAAAAGTGTCCCCATATTCCACCTGTGGCCAGAAAGGAAAACCACATCCCTCAACTGCTGCTGGAGGTATGGGCGATGCTAAGAAAGGGAGCCATCGAACTCGTCTCAAAGAGGCTCCGGTGTACTCGCGGTACTTCCTCATCTGGAAGACCATCCGGAAGAAGACCGGTGGTTGGCGACCCATCCTGGACCTTCGTTGTCTAAACAAGTACATCAAGTCCCAGAAATTCCAGATGGTCACCTCCAGCGCGTGCTGGGACAGCTGGAGGAAGGCGACTTCCTATCATTGCTGGACTTGGAGGGTGCCTACTTCCACATCCCCATTCTAAATGGACATTGAAAATTCCTGTAATTTGTGGTCCAAGGGCGACCCTATCAGTTCAAGACCCTTCCCTTCGGATTGAAGTTGGCGCCCAGGGTGTTCACCAAGTGCCTAGCACCAGTGGCGGCCCGGCTGCGCCTGCAGGGGATCCACGTCTACCCCTACCTGGACGATTGGCTAATCCGAGCAAAATCAAGGGAACTCGCCGTCGATCACACAGCGAAGACCGTCCAACTGCTCACGGATCTGGGATTCTCGATTAACTTCACGAAATTCCACTTGGTGCCGTCGCAAGACGCCCTGTTCTTGGGAGCCAGACTCGACACAGTGGCGTGATTGGCTTTGCCGTCGGAGGAAAGGACAAAAGCCGTCCTGGCCAAGGTACTACGGCTGTTGACCATGGACGTGGCCAGGGTGAGATCCATCAAGTCCTTACTCTGAATGATGTCCTTGTACATCTACCTCGTGCGCCTATGCAGGCTATGGATGCGAGCACTGCAGGAGTTCCTCGACGCCCGTTGGATACAGGCAGCGGGCAGCTTCAAAAACAGCATCTCACTCAACGAGACTTTCCGCCAAGTGATCAGGTGGTGGGGCACCTGCACGCATCTAGCTGCGGGCCTGGACTTCCAGACCCTGGCACATCAGGAGACCGTGATGACGGACGCCTCCCTGGAGGGATGGGGGTGCCCACCAGAGATCTCCACGCAAGAGGCCTTTGGCTCCCGGAGGAGAGGTCACGACACATCAATGTCCTAGAGCTCTGAGCAGTGTTCTGGGCCCTCGGGTCGTTCCGTCTCTCAAGGGCAAAGTGGTAAGGGTCTTCACTGACAACACCACCACGATTTTATACATCTGGAAGCAGGGGGGCACCAGATCCCCAGCCCTATCCAAGGAAGCGCAGGATCTGTGGCACTGGGTTGTCGCCCAAGGGATGTTCCTGGTACCCTTCCATCTGGCACGAATAAAGACCATAGCTGACTCACTCAGCAGGGAGCTTTGCTCGTGCCACGAGTGGGAACTGCGGCAGGATCAAGTGGATCTCCTATTCTGACAATGGGGCAATCCCCAGATCGACCTATTCGCGACGGCGACTAACACCAAGTGCCGGAGGTTCGCCAGCAGGTTTCCCCAGCCGAGGAGCATGGGGTGATGCCTTCTCATTCCCCTGGGATGGACTATTCCTGTATGTCCCCCCCACCCCCCACCCCGTTGCTGTTGTGACTCATCAGTCAACTCGGACGGTCCCGGTGCAGGATGATCCTCGTTGCACCGGCGTGGCCGGGACAAATATGGTACCCGGACCTTCTGGCATTATCAGCGTCCCCTCCAGTCGGGCTTCCGACGGACGCAGGTCTGCTCGCCAGGGAAGGAGGCACAATTCTGCAGCACGACCCAGGGTCGCCGAACTTGAAGAGCTATGGACACAAATGGAAGCGGTTCTCTGTCTGGTGCCGTGCACAGAAGATTAACTCTCTGCGGATTATGGCCCCTCAAGTGCTGCCGTACTTACTATGGCTGGCTAAGGTGGGGCTGGCGCATGCCTCCATCAGGATCCATCTGGCGGCTATCTCCCGCTACACCCTAACTCCGGGGCGGTCATCCCTATGGTCTCATCGCCTGGTGAAGGAGTTCATGAAAGGGCTGTTCCGATTGTTCCCGCCGGTGAAGGCTCCGGCCCCAGCATGGGAGCTCCACGTGGTGCTGACCAGGCTCATGGGGCCGCCATTCGAGCTGCTGCATTCGGCACCGTTGAAGTTCCTGTTGTGGAAGACAGTGTTTCTTGGGGCCAATACCTCAGCACGACGAGTGGTAGAGATCCAGGCCCTCTCCTGTAAACCTCCATAGCTGACATTCCACGAGACGAGGGTGGTGCTGAGGACGCACCCCTCCTTCATGCCCAAGGTGCCGTCCTACTTCCATCTCAACGAGTCCTTGGTGTTACCTGTTTTCTTCCCGTTGTCTTCGTCGCCGGCTGAGTGGACTTTGCACTCGCTGGATGTGGCTAGAGCGCTGAAGTTCTACGTGGACCGCACGAAGAGTTTTCGGAAAACATCACAGCTGTTTGTGAATTTTGGACCTGTGAATCAAGGCAAGGCCCTCTCGAAGGCTTCTATTTCCAGATGGCTCTCCGGCTGCCTCATGCACTGTCACCGGTTGGCAAACAGATCATTGCCTGGCCGTCACAGAGCCCATTCGACCAGAGTGATCGCTGCTACCACGAAGTTTGTTTGGTGTGCCCCTGCTGGACATATGCAGGGCTGCTGCCTGGAAGTCGACACACACCTTCACAAGATTCTACTGCATCGACTGGGGTTCCCGGGAGGAGTCCAGAGTCGACCAGGCAGTGCTGCGCAACATGTTCGCTTGAAGGTGAGCCTGGTGAGGAGGTAAGAGATGCTTAATGTTTTGTTGATATGCTTAATGTTGAGCCTTGCCACCTCCCCTGGTTGTGCATATGTGTACTGCTATGTATTCTTGTATTCATGAGCATGTGAATCCATGCCAGACCCCATGCTGGAGAAGGAACAAGTTACTTACCTGTAACTGTTGTTCTCCAGCATGGGTCTGGCATGGATTCACATGCGAACTCTCCTGCCTACCCCTCTGTGGCTCTTCTCTTGGTCCTACTGCTACTTTACGTGCTACCAAATCTGAAGATGGCTGCCAGAAGAGGGGCTTAGGTAGAGGGCTGTCATTGGCTGGGGGCAGTATGACCCAGAGACCAGCGATTGGTTACTAGTAGAAAGACAGTTCAGAAACGAAACTGAAACTGATTTTTTTCTTTACCGAGGATTCCCAGCCTGACGGGGAATATTCATGAGCATGTGAATCCATGCCAGACCCATGCTGGAGAACAACAGTTACAGGTAAGTAACTTGTTCCATCCACCACCCCTCCTTCCCTCAAAGAGAATCTATGAATGATCGCATAGCGGAAGGGCTGTGCTGGGTACATCATTCCTCTTTGGACGATATTATACAGATGGTAGGATCGGCGGGGAAGGGTGTCCTAATGGGGAAGGCAGACATAGTCTGCCTTCCGGTTGTTACCTACCAACAAGGAGAGTAATTTGCTGGGTTTCAAGGTACAGGAAGAGTATTTCTATGACAAATGTTTGCCAATGGGTTGTGCTATTTCATGTTCATACTTTGAAGAATTCAGCACCTCCTTGGAGTTTGCATTGAGGCAAAAGGGCGGGGTATTGCACTATCTTGATGACTTCCTGTTCATTGGCAAAGAAGGGACCGTGGAGTGCAGCGCACTCATGAGCACATTTCGGGGATTAATGGATGTTATGGTGGTCCTGCTAGCAAGAGGGTAAGACAGTTGGTCCGGTCACAACCTTGACATTTACATTGAAATTGACTTGGTCAAGGGCGAGTGCAGGCTGCCCTATGACAAGGTGCAGAGTTTAAAAGCGACAATCAGGGTGTTGAAGGGGAAGAACAAGGCAACCCTGAGGGAGCTTGTCACTGGCAGGTAATCTCAATTTTGCTGGGAAAGTCATCCCTGCGGGAAATGTGTTTGCAAGAGGTATCGAGCTTAAAACCGTGGGATTGCAGCATGCCTCCCAACATGTCCGGCTAGGATCCGAAGTAAGGGAGGATCTCAGGACGTGGGAATTTCTTTTGATGATTTCAGTGGTGTATTGATATGTAGGGGAGAGTGGCCCAGCAGCGCTAGACTCGAGCTATTCAGATTCTTCAGGGGCACACGGTTTTGGGACAGTGTTGGATAGGAATTGGTGTGGTAAGGCCTGACCGACAGTGGCACCAGAAGGGAATCACCAGGGACATCACGCTGTTTGAGCTGTTTCCCATTGTGATAGCATTTAAAATGTGTGGGGAACAGTTGAACAAAAAGGTGTTGCTATGGTCTGACAATCTGGCGGGGTCCAGATCATCAGTCAAGGGTCATCCAGCAATTCAAGGGTGTTAAAACTGCTTAGAGAACTCACAAAGAGCCTGCTTGCATTGAACATTGAGGTCAGGGCTCGCCATATTCTGGGGGGGTCAAAAACATAGCCACTGACTCTCTCTCTCGTTTACAGTGGGAAAAGTTCAGTGGGAACTATCCAGTAGAAAGCGAGGTGATGACTCTGGTCAAGGATCACTGGTGGGGCATGATTGGGGCGATTAGAGTCCTCTGATACACACAGCACTAGCACCTGGCACGGCAAGTAGATACAAGGCCTGCTGGGAGTGGTTCTTGGCATTACAAAATTAAATTCTGTCGGAAGGGCAGAAGGATTTACCAGTGCGGACCTTTGTGGGATGTGTTGGTGGTCTGGGAAAACCAGAGCTTGGATGGCGTACTGCTTCGCAGGGATAGCGCATTATTCTAAGCTACGTGGTGAAATTGATCCCACTAAGGAGCATTACATTGTTATGTCTATGAAAGGTTGGGCTAAGCAGGTGGTGAAGAAACCAGATGAAAGGCGGCCCATTGACATTGTGAAACTGCATGGCTTGATTAAATGCTTGAAGGTGGTATGCCATAATGATTAAGAGAGGGTTTTGTCCACAGCAGCCTTCACAGTACCTTTCTTTGGGGCTTTCAGGGTGAGCGGGCTAGTACCATAGAATAAGGATGTCAAGGGTTCTGGGTTTCTACGATTAGATGTCGTCCAGGTTACGGAGGCTCGGGTAAACATTTGCCTAAGAAGGTCAAAAACCGACCCGAGAGCGAAGGGGACTATGGTGACACTCCAGGCCATCCAGGGGAGTGTAGTTTGCCCAGGGGCTGCCTTGGCAAACTATCTCCAACAGAGGCTGCCTTCTGACAAGGGGTGTCCACTGCTACTGCACAGGGATGGGTCCGCCTTGAGCCGCTTTCCGTTTAAAGGGGTCATGGATATGGCGTTGTAAAGAATGGGGCTAACGGAGGTGGTGTTCGGGACACATTCTTTTAGGATAGGTGCGGCCAGCTATGCGGCAGCTCGGGGCTTGGGGTCGGAGGAAATCGAGCGAATAGGGAGGTGGACATCGGGGTGTTTTAAAAGATACGTCAGACCGGAGAAAATGTAGAGTTCACCTGCTGCCTTCTCATCTCCTTCCCACTAGCAGCAGCGCAGAGGAGGAGGCGGTCCGTCTGGGTGGTAGGGCATTCCTTTGTGTCGAGGGCCAGGGCAAGCTAGACGGCAGAGCAGGAGTTGTTGACGGCCGGCGAATACCGGATATGATGGCACAGGGTGCCCGGGATGAGATGGGCCCAGCTACAAGGGCATATTCGCAAGTTGCTGCATAAGCAGCAAAATCCGGAGGTCTTGGTCATTCATCTAATGACTTGACGAGCATGGGGAGAAGTGCTTTGATGAGGGAGATGTTTTCATTACAGGAATGGAGGGGCACGGAGAACCACGCGGTGGTGGAAAGATCAAGGAGAAAATTGAATTGCGCTATGTAAAAATTCTGCAACGGCAGATGTTTCCCACAGATCAGACATGGCTTGATCACCTTTAAGTCCCGGAATATTATCTAAAGGATGGAGTACACTTGTTGTCGATAGGGATGGAACTCTTTTACTGGAATGTGTGCACAAAGCTCTTCGAATTCTAAATAAGGAAAGTGGGGAGCCACGGTGGACCGTTAACCCACCCATGGTGTGGTCGTGTTTGGGCGACCAATCACAAGAGACAGACTCCGAATGAGCCATGAGAAAGCCGGAAGGGTCTTCGCTCTTCTCGGACCAGCACCTCTTGGGAGCCTAAGCGGCAGGGGTGTCTGGTGGTAACAATACGGGCTTAGCTTCCCCCAAAGAAACGGTGCTCTCCCCGCCCACAAACACCTGCAAGGGCAGGCGGGGCTCGGGCACAAAGGGTTGGGAGAGTTGTGCCTACTGTGGACTTTGTGCAAAAAAGGGGGAAGCAGGTTGTTGGACACAGAGCAGGCGCTGCACCTTCAGAGCTATTTTCACTAATGTGTGCAGGGTTTTTTTTGATGTGAAAATAAATCTGTGACTGTTTTATGCCAAATGAAGACAAGTCTCATTCTGCACCTTACTAAGGGGAAAGGAAAGGAACCGAGGAATGAACAAGTATGTTTAATGGTGCAAATGGACAAATGCACTCGTTCTGGCCTTTATAAACGCGATAGGATGGGCCTACTAATATGTGGCTAAATCTTAATAGTGATCCCTCCAGGGACTGGTCTTCAGTTGCAGAGTGGTCCATACCCCTCTCCCACAAGAGGGGGGAAGCCTTGAGCTCCTATTGGAGTATTTTCTTATGATCTATTTTATTTATATCGCGCTCGTTCACAAGTGTATGGACTAATTGAGGACTGTACACTCCCACTCACGGACCTATGCATTTTACTCAGTCATAAAATATTTACTAGAATAGACGATATAATCATAGACGTGCAGGCCTCGCAAAATCAACTCGCCCGCTAGCATAGGCGAGTCATTTTTATAAAGGACGAGCACTTTTTCGTGGTTACTGGACGTGCATTGCTATTTTTAGATGTAAAGCTCGCTCGCATACACAGGCTTCACGTGGCTGGCCTGCGGGTGGCAGCAGCAGTGAGCAAAACTTTGTGCTTTTCGGATAAGGCCTGATCCACTCAGGACTGCAAGGGTACCTTTGCACCGTAAACCGAGAACATCGGTCACTTTTGAGCCCGGTGCAAGCGTTGGGCGAGGAAGGGAGTGTGACGTGCTTATTGTGACCATGACATGTCAGCATCAAGTACATTTTACATGCGTGGCACAGAGCTCCCAGAGGCATCTTGGAACACTAGAAACCAGTGGAATAAGTGTTATTTCTTGCTCTGGTCTCTGCACGTGTACCACTTCATTTACTGAGAGCGAACAGCCAGGGTAGTTTCTGGATCACGGGGCCCGTGGTGGGTTTGCAATTGAGTTACAATGATAAATAACATAAATTACTGTAGGAACAGCGTCAGCCCGACATGCTGGAGCCAGTGAACTGTGTGCCAGCTGTCAAAACCGGGGTTCGGATCATGATGGCTCGTGCTGCACGGACTTGGGCGCGGAAAAGAGCGTGACGTCTGCAGACTGGCGATTAGCTGCAGTTCTTGCTCTTGGGGCCATTCGTTTTGTTCTCACCGTCAATGATCGCTAATAATTGTGTAGATTCTATGGCTAACTGACCATAATTGGCCAGTTGTTTGGTGTTGACTGTTTACTTGTGTTTAACAAGACAGTGACCCTCGCCGTTCCCACACACACACCCCTTCAGTGATTTTAGCATGCTGTCAGAGGTTTGATGCTTTGTTAAATCGTTTGCTACTTTTTCGCATATGCATATTCATTTTCTGGGTGTTTTCCAATTTTTCATTTGATACCATATTTGCTTAGTTTTGAGTGACTGACAGTGTGCTTGGAGATCAAACTTCCCTTCACGCCCCCAAAACACATTAGCTGGCTATCCATACATGGGACATTGTGCAGTGCTCTCAGATGCATATCTGTGCCCAGGGAAACCCCCATCCTCCTTCCCCAAACCTCAGTCATTAGCTTTGATGTGCTAAAACACTGGGAGGAGCGAGAGGTGGTAAACCCAGGGACTTGAGGATATGGTTCAGTGTCTTGCCAATGCAACCTTAGAATTCCTAGAAAGGGAAAGTAGCTATGCCGATTCTTACTCCAGTGTCATTTCAAAGCTTTTGGGCGCGCTCTGAGTGTTGCTAACATTAAGAGAACTTACTTGCCTTTCAAAGGAAATACAAAATGATGCTTTCTACCAGTAAGTCACCAGCCCTTAGGCGGTTTCGTGCAGATACAAATCCAAAATCGGGGCACTTTTTTTTTATCAAACTTCAAAACGAATTAAATAATCCACACTGCTTTCACACTATTTCTGTTAGTGTAATAAATAAATATGCATTGCAAAATCGCTGTTCATTTAGCTAAAGTGACATGAACGCGAGAAGACTGCAATTAAAGTACAATGCACAGCGATTATACCATTATTCCTGCTACGTGCATGCGTTTAGCACGGATTTTTTTGTAATCAATATTTCCAAAGCAAGGCCTGTTTCTAGCCCTGTACTTGCCAGTAGGAATGTAGACCTTTAATTCATAAGCATCTTTCACTGGACCAGGCGCCTCACTGTTACCGTTGTTCTTAGTATTGGACACTTTTGCACTCAGCCAATTGTACTGCATGTGCCATTTTTATTAGCATTTTGAGACGTGCAGCAAATAGGTATTCTTTCCTATCACTTTTTCAATGTGCCTGGATGTTGTGTAGCACCCCGAACACACACTTGTGATGAGCCCCTGAGTCAGCAAACATTTGCCACAATAAGGCAGGGCATGATTTTTCTCTGGTCTCGCCTTTTTCAAGGAGGACTCAAAATGGCAAGACATGATAAATATTTTGGTTAACAATGGTTTTACATAAGATGAGTAGGCATGGTAGTCGTCTAATAAGATGAGCATTATGTTTTCCTTCGTTTGTTTTCACCCCACCCTATACCCACCACCCTCAACATCCATAGAGGCTCTTGTTTGGAAGGGTGGGACTCCTGAGGCCTGGCTAGGTGTGTCCTGCAGTTGCTACTTAAGACATTTTGAATTTCCTGTGAGTGGGACTGATCCTCTACAAAGGCTGTCCCTCCCCCACACGTCTTGCAAGTGCACATGATATGCTCTACCAAATAGTGTTGAAGTCACGAGAGCTTTGGAGAGTATAACGTAGATGCGTATTATTTCGCCTATTATCTACAATGCACCATACTGATTAACTTGTAATATAGACATGTCCCTTGCCAGCTGCCCCCACAGCACAAGTGACAACCCCACTATCTTCCACATCTCTCCCAGCACTGTGTTTGAGAATATGTACATTTATGTGTGTATATATTCGTGCATAGTCTGTGTGCCTTTTGTTGGTGTATGTAGCTGTTTATATATGCATGCCTGTACGTCCGTTGGATGTTTGTGCATATCTTTTATGCATCTATTTAAGAGCCCATTACTCCTTTACCTTCCCAAGATAGGCACTGGGGGTAAAAAGTGTTAACTGGGAGTTTAGCAAATCAGATGTCAAAGGGAACAATGGAGGTACAGATTTATTAAATCAGTGATTTGTGTACTGTTGTCTGGCACCCTAGCTTTGTTCCGTCCAGGAGAGCACATGCTCATGTTAGTTCCTGTATAGCCTCCTAGAAACCTATCGGGCCAGTTCCACCAGCAGTGTCATGCAATTTCTTCTGCAGTTCAGTTAAAAAAAAATATTGCACGTGTAAGGAAGGAAGGGGCTATTTAGCCCCTCCATACATTCTACATGAAATGAACCACTTGCTCTTGCACTAGTGAGGGACACCTCCATCGCCCTTCTGCTGCTTTGAGGAATAAGGCCTCAGCAGAAGCAGAGGTGGGGCAATTGCAACACACACTTGGACTCCATTTTGTGTGCCTCCATTTTTGGACTAGGCTGCAATTCGGCACTACGAAGTCTCCTCTCCCCTCAGCAGCGCTGCGCACCGCAAGCACCAACCACCCCCACCTTTTCTGCGCGCCCTAAGTCCCTTTCTCACGGATGCGCTGAAGCTAACTGCTACAATTAAAACTATGTATCTTATCATTCCTCTGAGATCACTGTCCTGTTTGTGAACCGGTCTAAACCATGACTTGTAGCTCATCCATCTCCACAAACCTGCTGCTTCACCCCTTGCTGTTGCTGTTGGAAAATTACTGCTTGTGGAACCCTGTGCCCTCCTAAGGTATTCTCTTGCTGTAACAGACGTGTGCCCCACTGTGCTGACCACCCCGGAGTGCCCCCAATAAACCCAGACCCCTGTCACAGTATATCCTGTCCAAAGCTAACCTGTGACACTCCACTCCCCGCCCTGATGTGTCAGACCAGTCCAGTCCCCAGGTCATCAGACGACACAACCCCCACACTCCTCACCTTATGAATGACCCAGTGAGACAATGCAGTTATGTATGTTTGTACAATTTATAATCCTCTAAGATTTATTCAAAGGTATATTGATGCTCATTGTTTATTGCATGTCTAGAATAAGTGTATAGATTAGCTAGTGACGTCCAGCCGCTTCTCCGACCTGGCCTAACCTTCACCTTGCATGGACCGGCCCAGCTGAATCGCGTGATGTCCAACCTCCCGTCACGTCATCTGCCAATCCCGTGGAGCCGGCCCATAAAGAACTATGTGCACCTCCCTTCTAACCAATGATACTGTAACTTGCGGACTGTATAGAAATCATCACTGATGACGCTGTAACCCTTTAAAACATATTGGATCTGTATTGTTTGCCAGAGCGCACTCGAGGCAGCAGAGTTCTCTGGATGCTGAATATCATATAAATCTTTGACAAACTCACAATTCTTGTGGTCTCAGTCCCTACTGGGATGTGTCCTTTATTCTAAGTTTTATTGGTATTGTGGGGATTGAGTACTTTCACATGATCACATATACACTGCCTAATTGCTTTCATGCCTATTTCACATCGCTCCCAGATAAAGAGCACGCTATATTTGCATTGCTGCTAGTGAATGACCATATTTGTATGAACAATGCCATGCTGTGTTGCCCATTTAAGCACATTATTATCATCAGGGGTTTTTTAATATATTGTTTGTTAATGCTGGATTCCGAACGTCTGTATAAGTAGGTGATATTATCACACAATGTAATGGTACCCAAATTACATCTACCCATCGGAGTGGGCCCTGCTGGTGTTCTAACATGCAAAGTAGGTTGAACTAAGGCCCATGTTTGTGATGGAAGGTTAACTTGCTGTGCTATCCTTTAAGGTAAACAATGTAATCCGTTAATACATGTGCCTGTTGCCCAAGAATCATTAAAACAGCCAATTTACACATACGCATCTCATGCAGCCCTACATTCTCTCCCTGTGCAGCACAAGAACACACTTTATTGGATGCAGATATCCACATAGTGGCATATCTTTCCTGTGACGTCTAGTAGTGACAGCAGTCTGCAATGCTCTGGGAGCATCCGATCACCTTTATTCTATACCGGTAGTAGTACAGACGGCTGCCACGAAACAGGAATATTCTGTGTCTTACATTCTTTATCGAACCACAACTTCAGTATCCTGGCCCACTGTACAGTGTTCTGTTTTAATACAGCGTTGGCCAAGCCATTTGGATCATAGGCCCTAGAATTTTTAAGTTTAAGTATAGTACTTCTAACATCAGCTTCACTAAATTTCAAGGGCCACCCTCCAATCATAGAGTCCGGGGGGGTCTTTGGTGGGGAGGAGACCAGATGTGATCACTGCCATTGTCCTTCAAATACCTCACCCAAACCAATTCCTGTATGGGGGTCAGTATGAGTTTCTTACTATCCCCTTTTGCCCTAGCCAACTTCCCCCGGCTCTTCTTAGAACAGTCACTTCGAAGTGCCATAACCATTTGCTGCCAACTCGCATTGCGAATGGAAGACCTCCATCGCTTAAGCCACCCGTGATATTTTTCCCCGCATACTCTTTGTATAAGAGGCAAGGGCCAGAGCCGATAGCCCCAGTCCTCCTACTATTCAGATTTCTTTCCTCATTACTCGCTTACCGTCTTGTTTGTCTCTTTCAAACAAGTAGGGAGGTTTGCTGCAAACCACATGCAAGGATGTTGTTTTAACGGAAATGGTCAAGGTAAGGGTCCTAATTCTTGCCTCAATCCCATCCCCATTCATAGTATCCATTATTTACGAGTACACTTCCTGGAGTTCTGTCATCTTCCAGTCAATCTTTTGTAAGTGATTTGCCATCCACTGCACAGTATTGCCTGCATGGTTTACATGGATACCTATACATCCACTCTGCCTTACCCCTCGGAGTTGCACGTTAATGGCCAAAGCCAATGTGTTATGGTCACTAAATTCAATGGGCACCAGCTTTAGTTCTTCAACCATCTGAAGGCAGTCGCTATTGCCAAATAGTTAGTCCAGGGTGGCCACACAGTTGTTTCTGTTCTAGGTGTAACCACCTGGGGTATCTCCCACTGGCCTACCGTTTAGTATACACAAATCCCATTGACCCAAGTAGGAAACCCAATGGTCAGCCTTGGCATTACTAGTCCTTTGTGTCAAAACTTTTTTGTAGTACTTTGGACGACAAGCCATGTGCGGCTTATAGCAAACACCTGGCGTTTAAATCGCCACCCAGGATGATCGGGCACACCCCCATCTCCCCCTCAGTTCTCAACAGAATCTCTTCGATATTAGTATGTATCTTCTCCATCCCTTTAGTACTAGGGGTACATGCACGTTTATAATCCACATTTCCCACACTTACTGTCCGCTTGGCGTATCTCCACTGCCATCAAATTTCCTTCAGCAGAGTGGACCACCGCCCTACCAGAGAAAACTTTGGCTAAAACCAATTACAAGGTCTCCAAAAGGTCAGCCCCTTTTGCTTTTTTTTGCCAGAGTCTGATGGATATGATACCCCTCCACATACAAGGGGCAGTCGAGTCATGTCTCTTGTAGCATAAGATGTCAAACACTTTGAACTATAACATGGAGCCTGAGGCCTGCAATATATGGCTGTGCCCCGTGGGTTCCAGCTGGCAATTCTAAGGGGTCAATGATGTTGCGGTCCCTTTTTCACTGGGACTTCATTCCCGGGCGGCGGTCCCCAAGTTATTGCTTTGCATGTGCCCCCCTCCCTGGGCTCTTTAGTATTTGTATGTATTGATTTATAAAGCACCTTACACCAAAGCGCTGTACAATGGAACATAATACATAAAACAAACAATATAACGGTTGAAGCAATTACAATATGAATCAATCAACAAAACAGTGAGAAGAGCAATTAACTGAAGGGGATAGGGAGAGAAGGGGAGTGGGACTGGAAAGGGTGGGAGTGGTGGAGAAGAATAGGAGGAGGGAAGGGGAAGGGGGAAGGGGTTTCAAGGAGGAGAATGGAGGAGGAGAGATTTAAGGGAAGTGCGGAATGAGGGGAAGGTGGGGGTAGAACGGATAGCAAGTTGAAGGGAGTTCCAGTGTAGAGGTGCTAGGAGTTGGAAGGAGCGGAAACGGGAGGAGGCACAAGGGGATGGAGGTATAGTGAGAAGGAAATGGTCAGCAGATCGAAAGGAATGGGAGGGGGAGTAGAAGGAAAGAAGGGAGGAGAGATGAGGGGGAGCGAGATCATGGAGAGATTTGAAGAAAAGGCTGAGAAATTGAAATTTATGTTGGGAGTGAAAAGGAAGCCTGCCAAGGTGAGAGAGAGGTTGAGATGGAGTCACAGGAGGTAAGGAGACCGAGGGTATGAACAGCAGAATGGTAGATGGATTTAAGAGGGGCAAGATGAGAAGTAGGAAGTCCAAAGAGTAGAGAAGAGCAGTAGAAGAGGCAGGAGAAGATGAGGGAGGAGATTAAGAGTTTGGTAGCGTGGAAAGTGAGAGAGGGACGGATTTTACAAATATTGAAGAGGTGGTGTCGACAGGTGCGAGAAGTTAGGGAAATATGTTGGGAGAAGGAGAGAGAGGAGTCAAAGAGAACGCCTAAATTACGAGCTTGAAGAGGGATGGGGAGATTGGAGGGAGGAAAGTGAATGAATGGGGGAGGTGATGGAGGGGCTAAGAGTTATAGGGAAAGAATACGACTTCGGTCTTGTCAGTGTTAAGAGAGAGAAAGCGGGAAGACATCAGTTCTTAATGGCAGTAAGGCAGGAACAGTTTTTGGTGAAGGTCAGATGAGAAGGAGGAGAAAGAAAGAGTTGAGTGTCGTCTGCATAGAAGTGGTGGGAGATGCCAAACGAGGAGATAACAGGGGCAGTGAGGGAGTTGTAAAGACAGGAAAGGACCAAGTACCGAACCTTGGGGTATGCCGTATTCAAGAGGAGAGGACCTGTGCAAATATTACAAAGCTATGGCATCAACATCTTCCTGTACTGGGAAATGGCGTCCAATGTGCGCAGGTCGTAATTTACAAACAGTGAATTTTAAGCCTAAATTGAGCAGTAATTTGGCAGTTGCACACAGTAAAGACACAGCTGGGCATTTACCATGCATCCGCAACATATTCCGAGGTTTTGTATACCATTTGCTAGCTGTTGTAATTGTAATACCCAGAGGTTTCTAAGTGCGGACCCGGGAATCAACGTTTGTTGCTCTGCGTCGTCTTGCTCCCAAGACGAGCCCATTGCCCCTGAGCTATCCTCACCAGATAATACCTTTATGGGTGTGTCTTGCTAGTGCCTATCCCATGCCTGTATAAAAGCCAAAAGCTTGTTTTTATGGCACATCTTCACCCAGTCCAACCATAACCTGCCAGTGCGGTCTCCATTGAAAGCCTTTTTGCTGTGTCTATGAATTGGTCTAAATTTGTGGATCTTTTCTGAATACCACCTTTTCATGCAGGGATAGATAATCAACAACATGGTTTGCAGAGCTCACCCTAAAACATATTTTCTTTTTTTTAACTCTTTATTTAGGATTTTCAAAATTAATTACAATTCAAAATAGGCAATCATAAGTCAACAGTAAGAGTGTAACAGAATATAAAATGTAATACAAGTCAAATACAATGCCAAAGAAACACTATAATCCTGAATTAACAATTAAACACTAATCAACTATCCTAAACATTGCTTTCACATTGAAACAACAAAAATACAACATCCAAGACATCACAAACATCAACCCTCCCCTCCCACCACCCAAAGAAAATGAACAAACAATGCAGAAAACAAATTTCTGACAAAGCATCAGTCATAAAACTCATTGAATTTGCTCCATTGTTCATTATAAATATCCTCTTTGTGTAGCCTACTCAATTTCATTTTCTCAAAACAATAAAGAATTTGCAGTTGAGCCAACCAATCTTCCACACACACAGCTTTTTCCTCGTCTTCCAAACTCGCAATATTAATTGGACAGCAACTAAGGAGACTTTATCAATCCAACACAACATCAGATATTCAAGATGACTCACCCCACTCAAGGATTTCAAAATCACTGCAAGTGTATTTCTAGGAAAAGAGATCCCACAACCCAGTCAACCCTATCCAAAACTTCATTCCAAAACCCCATTACATTTTCACAATCCCATAACATATGCAACCAAGTTCCCTTCTCTTTCAAACAACCCCAGCACCTATCGGTATCACCAAGTCTCAATTTAAACATCCATCCATAGTCCAAAAAAGACGTCCTAAAATCCTCTGATGAATAAAGCGCAAATTCAAATCAGCCTTCACCCTAATTGGGACCTTCCACATACTTTCCCAATCCTCCAAAGGTATAACCTCCAAGTTATTCAGACCACAAACGTCTCAGTTTATCCCATAGTACTAAGGAACGATCGTCAGTCGGAAAGAGCTTAAAAAAACTAGACACCCTATGAGGAGCAGTAGAGAGAAGATTGCACCTCTCAGGTCTCTGCACCAGAGACAGGTCAATCATCTGACTCCTTTCCAACATTAAAGCAGCCAAAAATTACACCTTTCGCAATACCTTCACATGAAGGGCAAACGCAACCCTCAAATCCTCAAAAAAGGTCATACCCCCATCATACCAAATGTCTCAACAATGATATAAATAATAATACAAAATATTTTCTGTATCATTGAGCTGTAGCAAGCCGCTGGTGCCATTTTGAAGTTTGAATGGGTTGTAAGATCTTGCTTTTATATCTTGCTTATAAACTAAGTAATTTGAAGGAAACATTGGTTAAGACATTTCTATTACAAAATGAGCTGATTTACAACTGCATCTAACCCCCCCATTTATGTCTCCTTCTTTGAAACAAACCTTTTCACATCTTTTACAGTACATTTACAACTTAAAACCCCCAATAAAATATCATTTTTAAATATTCTGAGACGCTTCAAAACTAGCAACTTGACATTTTGCATTATAAGCCTCTATGATTGTACTCAAATTTTTACAAAAGTCAACTTGACCCACGGCATTGTTTTCCATAAAGGTTTAGTGTGTTCAACCCTATGCCCAGAACAAGGAAACATTCTCAATCTTCATTTCCATACCGCAACATCCTATAGGAAGATGTCCTAATGATTCAATGTATGTGTTAGCTTTACAAAAATCGACTATTGTCAAATAACAATCACCCCCCACAAGATTCCCCCATGTGCTCCAGTTGTTTAATAAGCCTCTGTTAAATGGAGCCTGCAACTCATAAGCAGCTCTCATCCCTTTCTTGCAAGAAATTGTTTCATAGGTTTGCCCTGCCAAAATCTTGGGAAAGATCTTGATGTAATCCTGAAAGAAGGATCATTTTCCTAGATAGTTAAAGGAGATGGACCTTGTTTTTGCCATTTTCTGCATACATCAATGCTTTAACCAGGTCCTTGTACCCTTTCAAATTAAAATATCACATTCAGCTTGTCCTTGCAATTTCCCCCCTAAGATACAAAGAATGTTACTGACTGCAGTTTGTGGCCTGATTTAAAAATGCTTAATCTTTTTGCAAACCTTTCCTTTGTATACCATCAATCAAGGCTGTTGCATAAAGTGATAAAAGGCATAAAGCAGACTGTATAGGCAGACCTCCAGATAAGGTGCGTACTAGGCCTTTTTACGCATGAAAATCTTGGAAATACGATGGCTCTATTTTCCTGTGTACATTTACACCCAAGTTTAGAGCAGAGGGCAGTGCAAAGGTCAGATTACTTGACAGAAACCAGAACACTTCTTTTGATTTTTTAATCTACATGGATGTATTCAAGGCATGGAGAAAAGTCTCTGAAACAATGTATTTCTCTGAAGCCTTTCAAAAAAAGAAACTGCACACTGCGATAAAAGGAATGGTTTCTTTCCATGCAGCTTCTGCTGTGGTGTGTGTGGAGCAAACGGAAGCACTGTGCATATTTATTTCCCTAGCATTTTAGGACTGTATAATTAATAAGATGGAAAACTAAGATGCAACTGAGAATTTATATTTTGTAGTGAAAGGAACCCAGTATTGCACAATTGTATTTCTCAGTGTTCTGGTGCTATGTGCATAATCATGCGGAGGCAGATCTTTTTTACACTTATAATTTAATTTACACTCTAATTATAAAAACAGTGTGTAAAATGATGACTATGCACAGTCTAGTTTACATCCATTCAACCTTGCAGTCAATAGGGGACATTATTATAAATGGCCAGTGGCAGCAGAGTCTTTGCTCAAGGGTGAGTGTCATTACACCAATCACCAGTGTTTTTAGCCTCTCAAATCTTCAAGCCTACAATAAAAACATCCAAAACCTGACACTCCAGGAATTGCAAGCTCTGTTCAAAAACCAACAAATGAAAGTTACATTTGTAATTGAAATAGAAACTCAGCAAAACCTATCCATGTGATAATTCAGATAGGTATTTAACTTCATGTAGCGCTTCATATGTGGTTCGTCCAACATCTAGGCACTGTGATTATTGTACCTCAGTCAGTGCACAGTTCACTGACCTCTGAAGGATGTAAGCCAATAAGATAGCTCAGCCGGTTGAGCACTTCTGAATGCAATCTGTGCATGATCTGTAGGTTGCAGGTTCGAATCCTGGCAAGGCTAACTCAGCCTTTCCTCCTTTCGAGGTCGATAAAGGAGTACCGACTTCGGTATGGTGATAATTGTTATAAATATCTTCGTTCAATGTATAGCGTGTTGCCAAAAGCGCTACATAAATAACCACTTGACCATGAGATTAGGTATAGAATTTAGCATGGAGTGTTTGCCTCTCTGCACTGTTGTATCATAACATTGGCATACCGTCAGGTAGTAACAGCTCGAGGAAATGTGGACTTAAACATCAAAAGACAATTTTGCTATCGAACCTCAAAACACTCAATACTATTCATGCTTGCTTTACTGTGTAATTGGCTAGGTTTTTGTTTTCAACATTTAAATATATACAGGGGAGGTCAGACCTTAGAGAAATAATGAAAGGTCTATTCTGTTACAATGCAGAAAGCTGCCGCCTAGTAATGATTTCCATAGTTTTTGCACACGTCAGCAGGGTGTTGCATACATTTTACGCTCTTGCAAATGAGAAAAGTCATTTTTACTCTTAAAATCACATTTACTCTGTTTAAAAATAGGGAGTAAAATACTCCCACCTCAAAATCTTATCTGGAGCACTGTGTATAGCCTAAATCAGTAGTCCTTGCGGTAATCCAAGAAAAGTCTTCCAAATGCGACATTCTAATTTATACATTTGGATTTAGAATTGGTCCTAATTTCTACACCACAAAATATTACAAGAGCGATCCTGTGTAAACCTGTATTTATGGTTTAAGTAAATATCACCCTGTTGGGAATCGAAGAACTTCAATTTTGGCAGCATTGACAAAACTGTGTTCATAATGTTTATGCTTGCAGAAGAACAGGTCTTCAATGTATCTTCAAAAAGTGGCACATTACTTTATCAACCTCTTCATGGTCTATGGTTTCCATTTGCCAAATATAACTATTTTCTTCTTTTTATAAGTAAATCTCATTGTACTTTTATTAAAACCAAAGAGTTGCGTGCGTATAGGTCCCAACAGCAGTCAGGCTTCGTTTACCTCCTCCTGACTGGTGGTCAGATAAAATATGGTAATCTGCGAAAGCAAACCAACTAATCTTACTTTTCCATATTTTAGGCAGATTGATATTGAGCAAGTCTAATGCTGATCCTAAATCGGTGTCTAGAGATTAGGCAAGCACTCACCCTTGCTTCACATCACTAAATGTACCTTATTCGGATACATGTGTCCATGTGAAAAACATCTTTCAAAAGACTGCCTAAAATAAATACATCCATAAAAAAGTCTATAAATAGCAGATACCAAAGCAGTGCTCATTGTCTCTGAAATGGATGTCCACTTCCAGGAATGGCTAGTGAGTGGTGGTGTGGCATGTCTGGCTTGTTAACTGTAAAGACCTATTCCATTCTCACACTACAGGTAGAATAGATTTTTCATGCTTTTTTAAAATCACCCTAACATTACGGGCATTTGCAAAACATACCCTAATGCTCCAATCACCAAGATGTCCGCCTTTACCACACTGATTATCCCTAATGTGGGTGAAATGCTTTTGTATTTAGCTTAATTCAAGAATGTGGACATGTAAAATAGAGCTGTCTACAAGACAATGTTCATTTTCTTGAGCAAGGGACATACATTTGAAATAATGTGCATACCCACGATGCATTGCTCGGTTGCTCTGAACTGGAGGTGAACTTCCAGGTATTGCTACTGCGTGGGGCTGAGGCATGTGCCTTGTTAGATTAAAAGCCCTATTATCTTTAAAAAAAAGTGGTAACAGGAGAACAGCATATAGTTGACTGTAAAAGAAAACACTTGGTAGACTGGTCAGAGCAGGAATATGCTGCAAGTGGGCAGAAATACACTGCTTTTTGCATGCAAATGTGTACACCCTGGCTGGGAACCCAGAAAAACACCTGTGGTGCATGTGCCTTTTTGCATGACATCTCCCTCTTAACTTTTTTCCTGAAGCCAAACGTGTTGGCTTCTAGGTGGAGCTAGAGTGCCACCTAATAGCCAAAACTTAAAATGCATCTTTTATTTGTTTTAGTTACTGACTGCAAAGATGTTGATATTATAAAACTGTTTTAGAGTTCAAATATATTTTTTACCATTTGATATTACCACAAATGGTAATTACCTTTTTACTTAAATGTTTTAATCGTTTACAAAAATGGAAATAATATACCCTGACTTCAAAATTTTCTTTGCAGCTCTGATTGGCTTTTATTTCTATATAATTAATATACGGGGACTTTAGGATGGAAGAAATCATGTGAAATAATATTGTATTTCCCCTTAAGCGTTTTTTTAAAATGCCTAAAATTAAATGGGGACAAAGATGACCTATATTTGCATTTGCTTACCAAACTCTTACCGGGTGAGGGCCGTTATTGAATTGGGATTGTTCTACTCTATCTGCCAGAGATTCGTCAGCCAAATACATTTCTGGCTGATACTTCTAAAACAGATGTCATGAAGTGGAGCTTGGAATAAATTGACAGAATACATGAGCTTAAGTAGATTGTGTAAATTTACGCTAGAGCCGATCAAACGTATACTGTTGGCTTTTTACACCTGTTTCCTTCGCTAAAAGGTTGTCCACTTTTGCAATCTTGACTGTTCAAATTCCTTAAGTCTATGGCAAGTCTTAAATAACCTTAATGAGGCAAGCCCTGACGATCTCTTATGCTGCCCCCAATCGTTGAAATTCCCTGCCAGTTAACCTTTAGCTATCTCCCTTTTTCTTGTTTTTGGGAAATATCTGGAAACTCTTTTTAAAGACTCTCATGAATAAATGTTTTACTCTGTTTTTATTTCTTATATGTCTATTCTGCCTTTATTAATTCTTTCGTTGCAATTGTACACTTTACTAACAGCATTAAAAGCACTGTATAAAGTTCGTTCTATAGTACATTTATTAATAACTTAAACATCTACTCAATGAGGAACTGAGATGTAAATTCAGCATATATAAGTAGTGTTCAAGTCTGTATTTTTATGAAAAATCTATTGTATTTATTCTTCGGATGTTAAATTGCCAGTTGATTGCATAACTTATATCCTGCTTGAATGATCTGTGAGGTACAACAGTGCCCTTGGTGGGGGGTGGGGAGGTGTGTGAGAGAGAGGGAGAGAGATAAGGGAGGTGTTATATAGTGCTTGCAAGGATGCATGGAAAGTATGTTAGGGTGAGAATGCTGTGAGAGTGACTGGAATGTTTGTGTAAGATTGGGGTTCCAGCCCAGGCAGTTGGAGAGATGTAAACCTGGGTGGCGGGAGATGGTGGGCTCCTGGGTTCCTTACTATGCTTTTACTTGATGTAACTGATGTAACTTAAATAAAGGAACTTGTGAACAACCTACCTGAAGTGCCAGGGAGCGTCCTTTAAAACAATAACCATTGGTCTTTTTATGCGCATTATAAAATAAAATTCACAATAAATGATTTAAGAAGTATAATTAAACATTAAAACTGAGAAGCGCAAAGCTAATCGATTTGCTTGCTCTTCCTTACGATTCTTGGACCAACGCTAGGCATACAATTTTATAGATCAATAAATGCTCGATAAAAAACTGCTGTTAATTGTGACATAGAAATACTTTCAAACTTCTGTACAAGAATAGATTCTTTTTTGGAGAAATGTCAGAGGACTCCCTTCAGCACAATGCGTGGTTAGAATCGTAACATGATCTCCAGGCGTGGAGCTGGAGATCATGTTACGTCTCATTCTCATTGGCTGGTTGCAAAATGACCCCAAACAAGGTGGATAGATTGCAAAAGGCTCCTTTTTCATTTATGCAAAGTAGTAAGTATCTAACAGAACATTCCCAGCCCGACCACCGGGAATATTCAAAGCTTGTGGATCAATGAAAGATACCAATGCTGGAGAACTTGTTACAGGCAAGAAACATACTCGTTCCACATCTCCTTACGAACACAGCTGCGTTCTGGCAGTGGCAGAATCTCTCTCCATGCGATTGCACTGACCTGTTACTGATCCTCCCACCTTTGAGTAGTGGTCGTAATCTCAATCACCAATACATGGAATAAACACCCCATTTTCTACATGTTTTATAGGTGGCCCCCAGAAAATACTGTTCGGGACTAAAGCGGGATGGAGGGTCTAAACCAAGACGCAGTGAACCATGCCTGATTAAGATAGCTTCCTAACATATATTCTATGCTGGGGACTTTTAGAAAAGGTAGAAAAAACGAGTGCCAGATTTCAGTCCGGGTTTCTACTGCCCGACGGTCCATAGAGACAATGGATAGTAACATGGTGTGGTATGTTGGAAGTTAAGGCCATTAATGCCTGGCCTTTGTACCCAAAAATGATGTCCTGCAAATGATTTGCATGCACGTGGCTAAAGGTGTGCACTGGATGTGGAGTTTGGAAGGATGAATTTGTATTTATTTTAATTTCCAATATTGGGACATAGGTATGTGGGATTTTAACAAAATCATTGCGAATTGTATAGAATACACACATGGTAAATCGTATACAAGTCGTGCTAGCATAGATTGCATGCAAGCAGGAAGATGCCTATAGTGGCAGGACCCTTTTGTGTTAGAGGCTTAGTTTCCTCATGATGCCCACTTTTTTCACCCAGTCCTTTCCCTTTGATAGAGAAAAAACATAGCAATTGATGGTGGGAGTTCCTGTCAGAATCCCTCCTACCCGAAAGATGATTGTCACAGGTGCAACTCCGAGATAGGGGTTGGACGTGGAGAGGCACACGAGTTCTCTAGCTAGACAGGGACTGTTATATCACATCAACCTGAGTTAAAAGCATTTCACCTTTTAATTCAAGACAAATTGGACAGATATAAACCTGCATTTCTTTTTTTGTTTACCATGTACTATCTGCATGCATGGTGTAATGAAATTGAGAACTCTATCGGGCATTTGGCACGAGCAGGAGACATCGGAGCAGTCCCTCTCACAGGATAAGAAAACTTAAGAGCTGAGAAGTAGAGTTTTTTTTTTTGTTTGCTAATGCTGCAAACACCACAACATACCCAAAATTTGAGTAAAGGCCCTTTTGTTGCCTTGATCTAGATGTTTCTGTATGCCTTGCCTTTTAGTACCTTGTTCTTCTGAATTTTTGTTTATAAAGCTTTAAGGACTCTTACAGATCTTGTTCAGTTGAGTCAGCAGTGGGGTACGCACCTGTTGCAAACGTTGGTGCCTCCACACAGTAAGCTGCTTTGCAGACCGGAACCCCTGATGAAGATGGATGCAAACGTTTCATCCCAAACTTTCTGCTCTGGCTCCTTCTGTCTTTAAACTAGGACATGTGAAACTGGATCAATACTTTATGCATGTCTTCTGAATCAAAACTCCCATTGATGATAGCATCCTATGCCGACAAGTCTTCTTTTTACATTTTTTTCAAGAAGTTGGCTCTGCAGATGTCTCACTGTATAAAATTACAAGATTAGCAAAAAGATTAGCAAAAATGTGTTCGAATATTCTTCCATAATGGTCAGCCACAAAAGCCCTTACCAAACGCTTTTTGTTTCGGCTGTGGTTAAACATTTCATTTTTGGAAGGGCTTAGTGTTACCCCATTTTATGAGGCTAAATCTTTCTTTGGAGCTGAACTGATTTGTCCAACTATCTGGTCCATCTTTCAGTTCATTTAACATATCTTTATAGCACCTTTTTGTACATTATTAGTGAGATTAAGCTTGTAACAAAACTCATTAAAAACACAACCACCACAATAATATAGAAATGTCAAGGAATCCGCATAGATGGTCAATACACACAGTGTGGCAGTTCAGAAGGACACACTCTGATTTTCCATTTTTCTGTAGTTTTTTTTTTTAACAGAAAGGTGTAAACTTTTTAAATTTCCCTACACTATGGGTGTTCCCTGCCTAACGTCAGTTGTCGGTTTAAGTCTTAAATCTAATTCCGTCCACTGTCCAAAGCTAACATATTCTGACCCTACCACTATTATAAGAACTAAAGTACAAGAGAATGACTCCCTTCCCCCTGTATGTGCGTTCTCCCCAAGTTCAGTTCAATATGGAATTCATATATCTTTTTGCCACCGCTCTCCAGTTATGCAGTTCAGATACTGGATTCTTCCAGGTCTTAATATGTTCCTTGGCTTTCTCCTTTCGTTCTCCCTTTCTTTTCTGTTGTAGAATGTTTGAACACTTCTCTTTATTCTCACCAAAGTTCTTCCAGTCTTATTATTGACTTTTCATGCTGATAAACACAAGCTCCAAAGTCCCAATATTCTTCCTCGCTTCCTTTTATAAATTCTTCTAGACTGGGATGAGCTAGTGTTCCAGTAATGATTCTCACTTTCTCTTGATATTTTCGATTGACTGGGACAGGTATGAGCGTTCAGTAATGATTCTCTCCCTCTAGTCCCCCTGCCGGGTCTCCTGTTAATATGTGGATTGGGACCACCTTCTCTACGTGTCCGACTGGCATCTCTGCTTTTTAGCAATGCTGCGACTGCTGCTTCGTTCCGCTTTCACTCACTTCCTTCTGCAATTGCTCTTCAGCCATGGTATCAGCATGGTTTATGGACCCATACATCCAACGCCTCTCCTCTGCAGTCACGCCACCTTTTTTCCTGCCTTTTGAGGTCTGGATCTCTCTCTCTGTATGCCCTCACTTCACGTCAGCGTTCTCTCTTCCTCTTCCCTACATGGACTTGCTTCGGTTCCCTTTTCCACTCTATACTCTTTCCTCCCTTCAGCATTCAGAGCATCTTCCCTTTTCCCAAAGCCTTGCTTTGATGGGTTCGCTGGATTCTCCTCATATCGTACGCTGCACGTCCAGGGTTCTCTTAGCGGGGCAGCACCAGCTGATTTCAAACTCCCGGTCTCTATATTCCGAGGGCCTCGCCTTCTTGTTTCATGACATACTCATGGGGCTTTCCTGGTATGTC
Source organism: Ambystoma mexicanum (assembly GCF_040938575.1). NCBI lineage: Eukaryota > Metazoa > Chordata > Amphibia > Caudata > Ambystomatidae > Ambystoma > Ambystoma mexicanum. Next base: position 686,580,747 of record NC_090929.1, on the reverse strand, counting down.
GTACAAGTCCTTCTTTCGGTTTCACGTTCAATATGGTTAGAATTCTTTTCTTCATACCAGTTTTATTTTAAGCTTTCTCTCCTAATGTTAATTGTGCACTTGGTTGTCAACACATTTTAATTTGATCTTCCTGTCTTCCTTCATGGTATCTTATTGAAGAAGGTGTAGTGATCTTTGACTTTGGGAGTTCTTCACTGCAACAGGAGTCCTTGTCCCCAAAAGGGAGGTCTCTCACAGTAGTCCTGCTCGCCTCTCCTCCTATGGAGGGTGTTGTGTAGCGGGCCCACCGCCATAGCTCCACAAGGAGAGGCTCCCCCTTGGGGAGAAGTGACAGAATTTCGTGATTTGTCACAGCACCCACACAATTCATGACATGATCTAATGATAGAGTTGCTGTGTGATTATTCTTACCATAGAATGTCAGTGGCATCTTAATGGCAAGTAGATGTATATTTTTTCTTTTTTCATAAAAAAAGTGAATATCACTTGTGTCAAGGGAGTCGGTGAAATACAGAAATTGGGTTCCAACAAGCCATGTTTGTTGCGGGCTCGCAAAATCTATTAGCTGACTCGCATTGGCGTGGAGATTTAATAAAGGGCGAGTACCATTTGCACGGTACTCAACCTTGCTGGCGAGTATAGGAATGTTTAAAACTTTTATTTGACATTTACTGCAAAAAAGAATCTCATATTGGTATCCTCTGTCATTATGAAAACGGGTTTATTGAAACTGCAGTATCTTACGAAGTTTGGAGAGTTTACCGATTCTTAAATGTGCAGTGGTCCATGGGTCGTCTTGCATTTCTTTTTTCTCTTCCTTTCCAGCTCATTGCATGAAACCTATTCAAATCTAGTCTGCTCATTTTATATTTATTCCGAAGTAAAAAGAAAAGAAATAGAATTTGAAAGAATAGCCGACTTATTCATGAAAGGCTGGTTCTTTCTGCGTTTTCTATTATTGGAATATGTTCTGGAACCCGCTTTGTGTGCAGAGTTAGACTAACCTTTATGACCGCTATTTCTGATGCACATGAGCTTTCTAAGTGGGAGTATGGGGCAGTCAAGACAATATCTGCAGTGTCTGTTCCTCTTACCATAGTGCCTTTATAAGTCAGAGCTTTCCATATTGGAGGCTGGAGTATTGGGAGAGCATCTGACTGAGGTTTAGATAGGGGAGACTTTTGGAAGCATTCTTGGACACAATTGAGGTTTCTTTGCTTTTGCACCGCAACCCCAAAGAATGCAAAGGTGTGAGACACTTCTGGGCATTCTGTGTAATAGGGGATCACTTTGAGCAAGGCTTTGCAACCTGCGGCTCCCCAGATATTTGGATCACAATTCCCATCTCCCTCGCAATTGGTTAAGCTTTCCAGGGCGGATGAGAGTTTAAAACGTCTGTAGAGCCAAAAGTTGCAACCCCCCTTCCCTTAGTAGTCTACTAATAAAGGAGAAATGTGATGCATGACTCCACTCTGGGCACTCGCCCAACTGAGTGATCCCACCAGAGATTGTAGTGAATATTCCCACCGTCCTTGGACTCAATACCAGCAATTGTTTAGGCTTCAGATTACATTGTGAACTTTACATCTCTTCCACTTGAATATCCTGAATTTACTGTTTTGGTAAACAAAACTCTTTGGAAGTAACGTGCTTGAGTCTGAAGTTGATCTACTGTAGTTAGTGGTATTAGAGCCATGTGAGACAGCATCAGATTCTCCTTCCGCCACCAGTCCGTACAGGGTTTTCACCAGCATGTTCAAACACACTTTTATTGACACTTTCAACAGCCAAAATAATTCTCCTTTTGCTCCAAGAGATACAAGAGAAGAAAAAGCCTAGGAGGCTCCAGTCAAATCACTACCGGCACAGAAACAGTAACTGGCTTCGTCACTTCTTTACCATCTGGATGAGTCTAAGCACCTCATGTGAGCTAGACACCATGAGAAAACTCAGACAACCTGTTGAATATTCACCAAGATGCCTACAAAATTAGTTTCCCTGCAATAGTTCCCTGACTGCAACCAGTGGGCTATTATCTGAAGGAAGGCGCTGAAGTACAAGTATCAACATGTCTCTATAACAGCAAGTTGTAAGGATAAGGCCCTCTGTCAAAAGCTTTTGTGCCTTCAGGTAAAAGCTTTCCCCAGAATCGTGTTCAAACAACATATGAATGGCTTAATAGAGCGATTTGCTGTCCACAACAAAGTGGAATATTTTTTAGACTTGGAAGGCAGAGCAACATGCAACCACAGAAGTCTGCTGACTAACAGACGAGGTAGGCTGAAGTGACACAAATGCCCCGCTGAATCGAAGTCCAATCACATGCTGTCAAATGCAGTACCAAGACACTACGAGGCTGCAGATATGCAACTGTACGAAATGCTGCACAACCATTGCCTTGGCACAAGGGATTTCCAAGATGTGTCTGCATGCTGCAGATGCCTTAAACATCTCACTTGCAGGCCAGAGGGATGGGATGAAATCAATTCATCCATTGGGCAACACCAAGAATCAATCCTTCAAGAGACTGTAGGTAGAATGATCATCAGAGTATAACCCATGTCAGTGAGGAACCTATAAAAGCCTAGGAAATAACCAATCGGAGGCCATTGCACCAAGAGTGCAAAAGGGGCTGGTTGGGTTAAGTCATTTAGTGTCTTGGACCAATAGGTTGACCAATGTAGCTGCTAATGCTCCCTTCATGCAAGGGGAGAATACTGGAAGGCTGCTGCCTAGTGGAAGGCACTGCTAAGTGGTAGTGGCTGTACAGAGGGTTAGAGCCGTTGAAACCTGGAAGCCGCAGGCTAACCTGAAGGGCACCACAGTCCCTTCCCACACCTTTGGGTAACTGGAAAGCCAAAGGCCAGGGCTGTCCACCTGCCACCACAGGGGTAAAATAATGTGGGGGAGAGTCCTGTCCTGAAAGTTGAAACCAGAGACTTGTGAGCGGCCTTCCCAGAATCATGTACCAAGCTGCCTACGAGAGGTACCTACTTTGAAACCTGTTTTGTTGATACAAAGGTGACCAAGGAAGGAAGAAAGAACCCTGATAAAAATGGAGACAAATAATGGAAGGTCAGGTCCAGGAGGGAACTGTAGTGAATCCTGAACCAGACGTCCAGGAGGGACTTGCCGTGTATTCTGAGATCCAAGGTCTTGGCTGGGCCTTTTTTACAACCTGAAACCCAGGGAACAAGCTTGTTTGTTTTTTATTAGAATAGGTATGGACTTTGAAATGGTATGCTTATGAACGTTTGCTTTGACTAAATCCTTGGAACCTTTGTGTTACTAGTAGCGTTAGACTTTTCTGTTGGCCATATCGTGTAGACTAGAGCATTCCCAAAGGGGATTAGACATGTTATAATAGGTCTGGGATTTTATGTTCGGTCACAAAGGTAACACTGGGTGCACTGAGGAATCGCTATTGATTTCCACCTCCCCTGTTGAACCATAAGTAGAGTGACGCTCATCATTTGAGGCTGCCTCAGGTATTGGTGAACACAAAGGCAATATAGAAAGTACCACCATCGATGACATTAAGAAAAAGGCATTTACCCCTTGTACCTTTCAGAGCCAAACACAGTGTGATACATGCTGTGCTAGAGACTGGGAGAAGCACAATTTGGGGTTAGAAACAAGGAAGAGAGGGCATGTGCCTATTAAAATGGTCAAGACCATTCTTTAACACACTGTATGCTAACGGCTAAACCTCAGGTACAGGGAAAGACCAGATGAGCAACATAGAGCTTGCTGGGAGCAGTATCTAAGCCACTAGTGGTTACCAGGCAAACATTGTGGCACAGAAGCACAACCCATGGCTAGAAGGTAAGCATATTGGAGCTTGATTCTGGTAAGCTGAGCATTTCACAGTGAAAGAAGAGAGCCATAGCAGCTCAAAGGACCTCTGTTCCTGAAAGAGTGGGCTACCGACTATCCAAAATGCATTTTCTTGACAGTTCTGTTTTCTGTGAAGAATTTGGGTTTATGTATTCAATCTTCTTGTGCACAGGTTACGATTAGAAATTGAGTGTGATTTGGCTAGTAACTTCTGCTTTTGTACTGCATTTGTTAATGTACATCACTGTGTTGAGTTTATGCCTCACTTTAACATTAGTAGAGTAGTTAGTCATTTCAGGCGGCCAACTTGGTTTGTGCCTTGTCACACTCTGTGGAACTGCGTTTCCTTAGCGGCTGAACATATTCCCAAAGGGGATGAACGGGATGGTTTCCTTGCCATGGTTCAGGATGGCAAGGATGCCATGTGTGAGGCCGTTCAGTCGGGTTTGGACATGGCAGATTGCGTCAGCCAGTCCATGGCGGCGAGCACCGTGATATGCAGGTTTGCGTGGTTGCGGAAGTCGGGGTTTGCACCTGATGTGCAGGCCCGGCTCCTCAACATGCCCTTTGCGGGGAACATCTTTTTGGCAGCAAGGCTGACCAGAGCCTTGAGAGGTTGCAGACCTCCAAAGCTGCAGCAAAGTCGTTGGGCGCTGCAGTTCGCCAACCCCCGCCTTTTCGTTCTAGGGGACAGCAATGGAGGGGAGGTTCCTTTTATTATTACTCATCCTTTGGTAAATCGAGAGGAGCTGCCAGTCAAAGGGGCCACCGTAGAGGTGCCAGAGGTGGAAAACAAGGTACTCAAGGTGCCAAGACCGCTCAGGCTGTTGCCTCTTTGCCCTCAGGCAACGCCACCGCCGCTTCAGCTCAGTCATGAGGCCATGTCCCATGGTTCGCCGGTTGGAGGAAGGCTGGCGCAGCATCTTGCAGAGTGGCGCGCCATTACTTCAGATGTGTGGGTTCTGGAGATCATAATCCACGGCTACTGTCTTCCTTTCCGGCAGAGGCCTCAAGACAATCCACCGGGGAATCTCTTTGAAGAGTCTGGATCCGCTCCTTGCGCAGGAAATTCAATCCCTGCTGGAGAAAGGCGCCATAGAACTGGTGCCTGTAGCGGAGAGGAACAAGGGATGGTATTCCCCTTATTTTTTGATTTTCAAGGAAGACGGGGGATTGAGACCCATCATGGACTTGCGTGGTTTGAACAAACTCCTCAGGAAGGACAAGTTCAAGATGGTTACTCTCTCTCTCAAGTCCTCCAGGCCCTTAAACTTCAGGACTGGTTGGTGTCTCGACCTCAAGGATGCTTATTTTCATGTGCCGATTCATCCACAGCACAAGAAGTACCTGAGGTTCGCGGTTGGCGACTCGCACTTTCAGTTTCGGGTCCTGCTGTTCGGATTGACCTCCGCCCGAGGGTCTTCACCAAGCTCATGGTGGTGGTGGTGGCAGCGCACCTCAGGAAAGGGGGGATTCACGTCTACCCCCACCTGGACGATTGGTTGATCAGGGCGCGCTCTCCCGAGCAAGTCCTGGATCATCTCAGTCACCTGCCACTCCCTCCAAAGCTGGGCTTCTCCCTCAACTTAAAGAAGTCCCATTTGACACCAACTCAGAGGCTCCAGTACATTGGAGCAGTTCTCAACACTTCCCTGGGGCAGTGTTTTCCTCCCCAGGTGAGGGCTCATCACATTCAGTAGATGGTGCACAAGTTTCAGATTGTCCAGAGTCTCCCAGCGTTCAAGTTCTTGAGATTGCTTGGCCTCATGGCATCCTGCATTCTTCTGGTGCCAGAGGCCAGGTTGCGCATGAGATCTTTGCAATGGGACCTTCTGTGGTGGGCCGTTGAAGACAATCTGATGAAGGGGGCTCCGTTTTGGCTACCCTGGCCGGAGGTGACGATCGTGATGGACTCAGCCTTCACAGGATGGGGAGCTCATGCCAACGAGTTGACAATCGGCGGTTGTTGGTCTCCGTCAGAGTTCAGACTCCATATCAATCTGTTGGATCTGAGGGCCGTCAGGATAGGCCTGAAGGCTTTTCTGCCGACTGTGCGAGGGAAGAATGTCCTGATCCTGACAGACAACACGGTGGCCATGCACTACCTCAACAAAAAGGGCGGGGGGGCAGGGTGACTTCCTCTGTGCAGGGAGGCGATGCAGCTCTGGTTCTGGGCAATCCAGCAGGAAGTTTCGATCTCGGCAGTTCATCTGGCCAGAGACTAAAACGAGACGGCGGACGCTCTGAGCAGGCAGAGCGCGATCTCTCATGAGTGGGAGTTGGCTCAGGAGATTCTCCTGGAGATCTTTGCCATTTGGGGGACCCCTCAAGTGGATCTCTTCGCCTCCAGTGTTAACCGGAAGTGCAAGAGGTTCTGCTCGCAGGAATTTCCTCCAAAAGGAGCCTTAGGAGATGCGTTTGTGGTGGAGTGGCCATTCCCACTGCTGTATGCGTTTCCTCCAGTCCCTGTCATCCCGCAAGTACTGCGGAGGTTACGGTGGTTCAGTTCCCGGATGATCCTCATTGCTCCCGCGTGGGCCCGGAGGACGTGGTCCCCGGACCTTGTAGACTTGTCCATCTGCCCTCCACGCCGTCTTCCCTAATGAGACAATCTGCTCTCACGGGAGGGGGTCAGATTCTCCATCCAGAGGTCAGATCCTTCAACCTTCACGCTTGGTTTCTGAAAGGTTGAGGTATAAAGAATGGGACCTCCCTGAAGACGTGATTGAGGTGTTGCTCACGGCCAGCAACAAAGTCCCTGTACCGTTGCCGTAAGTTCTGCGACTGGTGCAAGGTTAAAAATGTGGATCCTTTTGCATGTGATATTCCCATGGTTCTGTCTTTTTTGCTTTCTTTGGCCCACAGGGTCTTGCAAATGGGTACCGTTAAAGGTTACCTGGCGGCGCTGTCCATATTTAAGCGCTTGTCTGAAGAGTGTTCCTATTTTAAAATTCCTTTAATTTCTCAGTTTCTGAAAGGGCTCACTAATGTGTTCCCTCCGTCACCTTTCCAGGTGCCCGGTTGGGATTCGAACCTTGTTCTCAAGTTTCTGATGGGTGCTCCGTTTGAGCCTTTGCATTCATGCCCTTTGAGACTGTTAACTCTTAAAACTGTATCTTTGGTTGAGGTCACTTCCGCTTGCAGAGTGAGTGAGTTACAAGCACTTTCAGTTAAGCCACCCTTCACTGTTTTTCTTAAGGACAGGGTTGTCCTTGGTGTTCGTCCTTCCTTTCTTCCGAAGGTGGTGTCGGAATTTCATTTAGGCCAGAAGGTTGTTCTTCTGGCATTTTATCCTCCTCCACATCCTGGTAAGGAAGAGGAGAGGCTCCATAGGCTTGATCCTAGGAGAGTGTTAAGCTTTTATATTTCACGCATGGCCCGGGTCAGAGTGGACGATCAACTCTTCATTGGTTACGCTGGAAAACATTTGGGACAAGCTGTGACGAAACAGACTGTCTCGCTGGATTATTTTGGCTTTCTCTGAGTGTTACCGCTTGGCGGGTAAGGACCCACTGGTCGGCTTACGGGCCCATTCTACCAGGGGTATGGCTGCCTCTACTGCCCTACAGAGGGGTGTTCCTATTCGTAATATGTGATGCAGCCAGCTGGACTTCGATACATACTTTTGTACCTCACTAGTCCCTCAATTCCAGCAAAGGCAGGATCTGGCCTTTGGCAAGGCGGTCCTTTACTCCGCAATTTGATTGGGCATTCTAAATTTGTTTTCTATATTCTTTTCCCACCTCCTTGCATTGGTACTGCTTTGGGAGTCTGTCATAGATATGGAATACGTCGGAGGACCCAATCCCCTCAAAGAACAAGTTACTCTCTTACCTGGTAAAGTTCTTTCGATGGGATGGTCCGACGACGTATTCCATATCGCTCCCTCCCTGCCTTGCCCGCTACAGAATTTCTTATGCAATTGCATCTTACGTTTCTGCAAGGCTTTGTGTGTCAGACTGGCAGAAGACTGGGGCCACACATTCTAGGGAAAAAACTACAACTGCGGCTATGGGTGTCGTGCGTCCTACTTATAGCATCCAGTGACGTCGGCCGTCGGAGGAGGTCCTCGAGGGCGGCATATCGACGTCATCGATGCAGGACGCAGACGGCGAAGATTTTCCAAAGCAGCACATCTGTGGCGATTACTGTCATAGATATAGAATACGTCGTCGGACCATCCCATCGAAAGAACGTTACCAGGTAAGAGTAACTTGTTCTTCTATTTATTTTTCAGCAGCTTAGTTTAATCTATTCTAACAGTAGTACTATGTGGATACAGAGAACAAAAGTTGTGGATTTGCAACAAAGAACCTGTGCGCTATTAATCACTAGTTGAATTCGAGCAAGTAATGAAAGTACATGAATGGGTGTGCGCAGCAGATCAACTCCTGCCAACTTATCCACACAAGTTGGTACAGATATAATGTTTAAATGAAAGGAGTGGAATTGCGCGTTACACCATTAGAATAAGTAATTCAATTCAAAGAATAGTATTTTTTAATATTGTAGGAAACAGCCGACACGTGTTTCGACACCAAGGTCGTTCTCAAGGCTGAATAGTTGAACACAGTTCCATGGCAAATTAACAGTGATATAAAACAGAACAGTCAATAATACGTGGACATGAATAACAAGTGAGTGTTCAAAAAAATTAGATTGAAAATAGAAAATGTTAGCAAAAAAGAATGAAACATAACAGATGCAATTTGAGACAAGCTTACCGTAACAAGATCTGGTTAGCAAATAAACAACGTCATCCTATATAAACAAAATCTAATGTCAGATTTCATGTATAAGTACACAATTTGAGATTTAGATGATGTAAAAGAATGAAGGGACATACTGAGTGCATGTAAACCGGGTAATACCAGGAAGAATCAAGTTTCATTGGCTGTCAAATGGTCCGTATGGCCAAATTGGCTCAATCACATATATCGCCTGTAAAGTCACAATTAGGCATCAATAATAAGTACGCTATGTGGGAGAATGACAAAAAGTACCAGTATATTGAGCACAAGAAGAACGAAAACCCTACTTACTCGTTAAATTGAGTGAGAACACAGTATCAGGAAGGTTCCAGCAAGACGACTGAAAAGCCGAGTGGATGCCATAAACATAAGGCGTCCTCTACCGCGTACGTCACGGAAGTGACCTCGGCGGCAGAAGGCGTCGTGGACGTCACAGGCGTGACGTAGTAGGTAAACAATGCCCGCATAGCACAAGTGTAGTCGCGGCTACTACGTCAGTCACAGAGGTGACATGGGCGGTAGCGCGGCGAAATCACTTGTTAAATAAACATTTACCAGACTAGACAAATAAAAAAATGGAAGCAATTGCATAGAAAAACTAATAAATTGAGCCGCAATACCACATAACATTTTTTAAAAACAATGGTTTGATGATGTCCCGAGCCTGCATAAGGCACTACCATCAATACTATCTTAACTCGCTCCAAAAAACGTTTGGGTCAATAGTTGATGATGATTTGGTGATCAATCTCTCTAAACGTACACTTACTACTGATGAAATGTCTGCACTTAATAAAGGTTTATCATTCTCACCTAGTATCGGTACCAACTTTAACTTTCAAATTGATCTTTTCAAATTTCTAAGAAAACTCAAGCTAAAAAAGTTTTTTGATACCCAAGTGACCATGTTTACTCCGAAGCCCAATCTGGATCCCCCGAGTAATTTCAGCATTGGGGATTTAAAAGCCATTGAGACTTTGGTCTCCTTGGACCAAGAGGCTAGCTGTGATTCTTCAAATATTGCTCAAGATTTAAATATCAATCCACTGCAGTTGAAACTTAGTGAACTCGAATCCAAATTCACTCCACTATTCACAACTAACAATGTCATTGAGACTTTCAATCAGGCACTTACTAAAGATATCCATCAATATCTTGATAGGCATTCCAAACCCATAGGAAATACAATTTAACTACCAATCAAAAGATTGCCTTATATAATTAGCAAAAGACACTGAGATTGTAATTAAAGAGCCAGACAAGGGGGGGGGGGGGAATATTGTTATACTCAATACTTGTGATTACATCAACATGGGTCAAAAACATCTTAATACCCCTGGTTGTTATCAGGTTCTTAAATCCAATCCAGCTAAACGTGTTGTATCAGACCTTAAAGAACTAATTAATAACTGGCATATCAAAGGTTATTTGACGGATGATGAAAAGGATTTTTTACTTATTACTGAACCTACTTTACCTACCCTGTACTTTTTGCCTAAGATTCATAAGTCATTTGATGCTCTACCTGAGGTTAGGCCAATCATGAGCGGAATTAATTGGGCTACGGAAGGCCTATTGAAATACTTGGATGAAGCACTGAAACCATTTGTATTGTTAATGAAATCGTACATTAGGGACACTGCCCATATTCTGCAGGGCCTGCGTGCCATCACATGGAAATCTGACTATTTGCTAGTCACTATTGATGTTGCTTTATACACTAATATCAACCACGATTTGGCTTTGTCTACACTTGACTATGTCTTAAGAAATAGTTCGGCATCATTTTTTGATCACATACATACGCTTAAACAATTTTTGTAGTTCGTTCTAGCCAACAATGTGTGCATCTTTAATGATCAATTCTATCTACAATTGAAGGGGGTGGCCATGGGGGCTAAATTTGTGCCCTCCCTGGCCAATCTCTTCATGGCATTTTTTGAGGAAACGCATATTTTGAATCAAACACAATTTGCCTCGAACATTGTATCTTGGCGGCGCTTCATAGATGATGTTTTTATGATTTGGAGAGGTACTGAAGATGCCCTGAATGATTTCCTTTCTTTTGCCAACACTAACTCTTTTGGTATTACTTTGACAAGCCAATGTGATCCACATGACATCGATTTCTTGGATCTACATATTTTTGTTGAAGGTCAAAATCTCCTAACTAGAACTTAGAGAAAACTGTTAGCTGCACAAAGCAACCATAGACGTTCAACCATTGACAATATACGAGTAGGGGAATTTCATCGAGCCAGCCGCAACTGTACTCGTCATACGGATTACGATAAGGATTGTAACACCATCAACCAACGTTTTTTTTACAGAGGATACAGAAGTTCTGTTATCAACAAAGCACATGCCAAGTTTATCAATGTTACACAGCTTGACCTCTTGAACAAGGTGCCCAAGCCCAAAGTATCCCCATAACACATTTCTCTTGTCACACCATTTACTGCTGACTCGACATTCATGTATAAAATGGTTGAAAAACATTGGCACATCCTGAGACTTGACAAGGATCTTGAACCTTATTTGACACCCAAACCTAAATTTACTTTTCTTAAATCACCCACGATCAAATCTTTGGCCGGTCCTTCTTTTCTTGATGGTACAGTTGATAATTCTTCCTGGTTATCTCAACCAGCCGGCTTCCACAAATGTGGGAGTTGCAATCAGTGTCCTTGGGCGTATACCAAATGTCAAACATTCATTGATAATTTTGGTTCTAAAGTGATCATACGAGACTTCATCAATTGTAAGACAACCCACGTGGTATATGCTATCATTTGTATCTGTGGTAAGCTTTACGTGGGTAGCACCATACGTCAACTCAGAATTTGCATCAGAGAACACTTGACTAGACTCCGGATGTGTGAACCAAAATCCCCTTTAGCTGTGCACTGGCAACTTGAGCATCAAATGGATCTCATTTCTGATCTGCGTTATATTGGATTAATGAAAGCTCAGTGGGAAAAAGGGGCTGGAATCTTCAACTTAAATTGAGACAAATGGAAGTCAGACTTATATGTTTATTACGATGCACCACTCGTGGCCTTAATTCTGACCATGAGATGCATGTCTCTTTGTCAAATTTGAATTTTGCATTACCATGTTATTATGTTCTCTCTGTGTTCCATTACACTCATATATTTAGAGTTTAAACTCATGGTTACTGAGTTTTGTTTGGCCTTCACCCTGTTTCTTCTCCATGCTCTTTACCCACCAGCAACCATTAGGACCATTCTCACTATCTGTAGTTGGCAGCACCTATCATCAGCTACTTGTCATTCTTTGGTCATTTGGCCATTTGACTCCAATTAATTACTTTTGCACTTATTGACTCTAGTGCCTTATGCGGGCTTGGGAAATTATTCAATATTTGAATCTAATTTTTGTTATGTCGCTTCGAGCCTACACTTAATAATTCTTCCATTCAATTGTCTCTATCACTCTACATTTTCCGACTCTAATCAATCATTCTTGTATTCATTGATGGTAGTGCCTTATGCGGGCTCAGGCCATCATCAAACCATTGTTTTTAAAAAATGTTTTATGTGGTAGTGCGGCTCAATTTATTTTTTCTATGCAATTGCTTCCATTTTTTTATTTGTCTAGTCTGGTAAATGTTTATTTAACAAGTGATTTCGCCGCGCTACCGCCCACGTCACCTCTGTGACTGACGTAGTAGCCGCGACTACACTTGTGCTATGACTGGCATTGTTTACCTACTACGTCACGCCTGCGACATCCACGACGCCTTCTGCCGCCGAGGTCACTTCCGTGACATACACGGTAGAGGACGCCTTATATTTATGGCATTCACTCAGCTTTTCAGTCGTCTTGCTGGAAGCTTCCTGATAAAGTGTTCTCACTCGATTTAACGAGTAAGTAGGGTTTTCGTTCTTCTTGTGCTCAATATACTGGTACTTTTTGTAATTCTCCCACATAGCGTACTTATTATTGATGCCTAATAGTGACTTTACAGGCGATATGTGATTGAGCCAATTTGGCCATACGGACCATTTGACAGCCAATGAAACTTGATTCTTCCTGGTATTACCCGGTTTATATGCACTCGGTATGTCCCTTCATTCTTTTATTTCTTTTACATCATCTAAATCTCAAATTGTGTACTTATACATGAAATCTGACATTAGATTTTGTTTATATAGGATGACGTTGTTTATTTGCTAACCAGATCTTGTTACGGTAAGCTTGTCTTGGAATTTTTTTTTTCTCACTATTCAAGAGCATTGAGGCCATAGTGCATCACCACATTGGGGTGTGCTTGTGAATTGGCATTTCTTAACTTTAAGGTAGTCAATGAATCCGGACTTCCTGTCCTTTTCATTTACTTATCACAATTTAGCTCTGGTACTCATGATTGTAACTCCATATCAACTGGTGTTAGTTTTTCTCCTCTTCCATCATTTTGCTTGATTTTAGCTTCGTTCTCATTTGACTCATTTTTTTATTTTGGAGCTGGTGGCTGATTTGCATGTTGAAGTTCAGGAGTGTTTTAGGCACATTCAGTTTATCCCTTGTATCTTTTGCTGTGTATCCATATCTAAATTCTATTTAGTGCACCTAATTCTTTTCTTTTTGGTGCATACTGTCATTTCTCTGCAACTGCTGCCCTTCCCTCCCGACCTGCCATGGTATGTCATATTATTTTATTATTTGTTTTTAACACTCAAATTGTATCTGTTATGTTGCATTATTTTTTGCTAACATTTTCTATTTTCAATCTAAATTTTTGAACACTCACTTGTTGTTCATGTCAACGTATTATTGACTGTTATGTTTTATATCACTGTTAATTTGCCATGGAACTGTGTTTAACTACTCAGCCTTGAGAATGACCTTGGTGTCGAAACACGTGTCGGCTGTTTCCTACAATATTAAAAAATACTATTCTTTGAATTGAATTACTTATTCTAATGGTGTAACGCGCAATTCCACTCCTTCTTTCATTTAAACACTATGTGGATACAGGTTTGAGTTTGCTGATCTGACTTTTTTTTTTTTCTCCAAAAATGAGCGGTTTTAACCACTTTTTCTGAAGTCTGCCTATTGGATTTGTGTTCATTTAGTTTATGTATTTAGAAGCGACTGAAAAGGCACATGACGCTGAAGGGCATTGCTACAGTCAAGTATAGCTTATTGCTACAGTAAAGTCATACAAGCATGAACAAAATAAGTCTTCACCTTAGTATCTATTTTCAAGAGTAACTTTTAAAAATGTATTTTGCTTATTTTAACATTATTTACTCATCTGGCATCGGTTACATACAACAAATACGTAATTACTCATTTACTATACCAAAAAACTATATCAAACGAGGTGGCAAGTGGAAGGGTACTCGCATCTGTCATGATTACCTCTGTTACCGAGGCTGAACACCGTCCTGTCAGTCGGCTACATTCCACTGGAGCTTAAACAGGCCATCGTTATCCCCCTTCTCAAAAAACTGTCACTGGATTTGTCTGTCCCTGCTAACTTCTACCCTATCTTCCTCTTTTCTTGAAATTATTAGAAACTTTTGTATCCCCTTTTCATTCCTCCTTTTTGGAATCTTTTATTTTTTATAATTTTTTTAACACTTTCAGTCAGGGTTACGTCCATGGCATGGCACTGACAGCGTTCTGGTGTCTGTGGACGACATGGCCAGTCTGGTTGACTGCGGGGGAGTGGGAGTCCTGATACTGTTAAACCTTTCACCGGCTGTCCTGTCTGGCCTTGGCCGGTCTCTCTGGCCCATTCTGGTGTTTGCTAACTAATAGGGGCCAATCACTTTCTCTTTCTCCCCTTTCTTCTCACTATCCTGTGGGGTCCCGCACTCTGAATGGTCTCACAGGTCGGCACAGTCTGTGTAGCTGGCCATTTTCATTTTAGGATACTGGGCAAAGTTCTGCCATTTTTGCTTAACCATTTACGACCTTTGGTAGTGGCTTCACTGGTTTTAAGTCGAATATCCTCTTGCAACGCCCTGTTCCAGCTCAGCCTATGGTTCTTGCCCAGCGGTGGCAATTGTTGCAAAATCTTGCTGCCGACCGGCCCTAACTCCCCATATAGCACTTTCATCAGTCCGGTTTTGCGCTCTCTCCTCCGTGAGCCACAGTGCCCAAACAAATTGAGTTTAAATCTCTTTTCCTGGTACACCTGGCATACTATCGCCAGGGGAGGGCTGCTATCTCCAAGATAAGTTTATTCCATATCTTGCTGGTTAGGGCCTCAGTTCTGGAAGTGCCTGCTTAGGTTCAGTCCCCAAGTTCTGCCTGTCCAGGGTTGGGGGGCACACATTCTCAACAATTGCTGCTGGTAAATTGTGGAATGCCCTACTCCTTGCCCTTAGGAGCGTTCACAACCATCTGGAATGTAGGTGCTCACTGAAAACACTTTTCTTTTAGGTCTTGGTAATGTATTGTCTGTCTGTGAGCCTCCTAGTGCCAAAATGCCTTTTGGTGAATGTATGCTATACAAATTATGTGAACATAACCAGGGTAAGAGCAGCAGTCCATTGAAAAAACACATCTTTTGTTAGATAACTAGTCGATTCCACACCTAATCCGTATATCTGTTCTCTTCACTTTCATAACTCAACCCTCTGACCTCAGCCACTGTGAGCTCCGCCCCATCTTGCAATCCTGTGGTGTCCCTTCTGTTTCATCTGTCTGCTGCCGTTTCCCTGTAACCAAGCCATTTTCAAGAGTAACTTTAATGGAAAAAATGATTACTTGACTAATGGTCTCAACACTTGTTTTCTTTGAGCTGGCTCACTGGGTGTGCTAGCTGGCTCCATATTCTTCTAATGTCCGCCATGCACATTACCAAATCCAGTTATATAGGTATGCCTATATGACACCTGCTTGACAAAAGTGTCTTCTGGTAGATGTTGCTGTTAAGCTAAGCAAACACTAAACGCAGTAGCTAAATCGTTCACTGCAATTTTGATCCCAGAGTTTTTTTTTAAAAAAGTATGAATTAAGGGCACTTTAGTTTGTCAGCCTGGATAGCAGCAGAAGCTTGATTTTCAAGAGTTATTGAAGTAAGGTCTTCTACGGGCTAAGAGTACCTGAACCACCAAGAAGGTAATTGGTTAATATTTCTTCTCCCATCATCTAGCATGGGCGAATATCGCATCCTGCTCTCGATACATAATTTGTTTTATTTTGCCAAGTGACCAAAGTATAATTTTCCATTATTGTCGCTACAAAAGGCTTGTGGAATATTTGTTGAAATGTCGCTTGGTTTTCATATGTTAGCCTTTCAAGAT
Source organism: Ambystoma mexicanum (assembly GCF_040938575.1). Lineage (NCBI taxonomy): Eukaryota > Metazoa > Chordata > Amphibia > Caudata > Ambystomatidae > Ambystoma > Ambystoma mexicanum. The sequence continues at coordinate 686,564,876 of NC_090929.1, read as the reverse complement.
AATAGGGTTGTTTGTGAGATTCTAGAACAGAGCAAATGTTTTATCAGTTTTCTTGTATCTGTCTTAAATACAGGGTGTATTTGCAGCAGACCTTGAATGACACGGTGGGGAAGAACATTGTGGTGGATTTTCTAGGCTTTAATTGGAACTGGATTAATAAACAGCAAGCAAAACATGGTTGGGGGCAGCTAACTTCAAATTTACTGCTCATTGGTATGGAAGGTAAGTGCTTTATGTTCAACCTTTTAATGGTGTGCAGTACATTTGCATGAGGGAGGGAGCTGTAGGTATATCGGTGATACATGTTACATTGATCGTATTGAGAGGTAAGGATTGCTCTTGGTGAACTGCATTTCTGTTAGACTTTATAATGCTTCAGAAACTAAAAGGAGCTTCGAATTGGCACATACCATGACGTCTCCATATTCATTTGAATTCATCTGACCGCTTGCGTCACACCATACTCCAACTCCAATATAAGTTACATTGACTAACCCTATAGACCAGTCAATTCCAAAATAGAATTGCTTTACGGTACAGCCAACACACATGTACAGCCCTACAAGAGGTCTTCCTCAGGGTGTTACTTCTATAAAACCATTAAGGGCAACTCCCACATATTCATGTGGTTACTCTCCAATTCTCTTAATTATTCACCAGAATGTATTCAATCATCAGTTTGCACATCTCATGAACTATAATAAAGACATCCCTCGTATTGTTCAATGCCAGCTAAACAGTCCATTGCATCCAAGCTGGTTAGGCCTAGGGCCCTGGAATTGACAGGTCTATTTATTTAGTAAATATGATTTATAATATTTGAGTTAGTGTGGTGTGGCGCAAGTGGTCAGATAAATACAAACGGTCCTTGTTTGTAACCTTGGTCTTTGGTTACTTTCTTTTGACCGATGCTAGCCAACCCACAGTATTCGAACTAGGCAGTTTGGGAGATTGGAGAGCATCCGTTCATTATTATGGTAGATAGCTCAACAGGGAGGTAACCCATGTTTCCAGAATGCTCCTTTTCTACTCCCAAGTCTACATTGCAGTAGTAATATGCATTACTCAAACCAAGAAGTCGTCTCAAAAGGATACCCTTAGATGTTGCATCAACTAGGGACTTACTATAAAACTCAGACCATAGCATGATGAAACTAAAAATTCAAGGATACAGTTCATGTGAAAACATCAGTTTGGCCTGACATAGTGATTTGAGAAAAGATCAATTAATGACTTCTCTAAATCCACTGTTTTCAATTTCACTACATAGTTAAGATGCCAAGTCCCTTCAGTCTATTAACCGGAAACCACCATTCTCGTCTTGCCAAGTGAGTGAAGGCTCCTTGCTTCAATTCCACTTGTACTTGATAGTGCTTGGTCCCAGCTCACACCTGGGATATTTGTTCAGGTTTGCCATGCATCTGCTAGCCCTTTTCCTTAGGACTTGGCTGATCCTGCATACTGTATGTGGTGAGCCTTGGCTCTCCCACCGTCTCCACAGTTTGCACGCTTGTAGAATATAACACTCTTGCTAAGGAGAATGAGGTACGATGGCACAGCTTCTTTAAACCAGTGTCTGATAGTTCAAAGGCAATGGGGTTTTCTTGCTTTAGCTTGTCAGATTACTGATGCCTTTCATGGGTGACCACTGCTTAAGCAGGTTCTATTTTGCTTCTGCTTGTAACCTAGAAGAGCCTGTTTAGCTTGAACCAATTTGTGTAAAAAACTAAATAAAAAAAACAGGCTACTTCGAGAAAACAGCCAGAGCCTTACTGTTCATATGTAAAGGACAACATATATAGTTTGGATCTAATACAGAAGTCAAATTTGTGAGATGCGATGTACTAGCATTTTCTTTTTCCCTGGGGATAGCTCCTGCTTACTGGGTGATGACTGATACCCAGCAGGTGTGTGTGGTTCCTGAATGATGCCCGATACTAAAGAACTGTTTCTGGCTCTTGGTCATCAAATCTTTATTTCTACCCCTTCTCTCTGATGAATGGGATTCATATTGTGCTAAGAAATGCAAGGTCCAAGATAGATTTGAATTTTGTTCCTCCACCGACTTGAGGTTAGTTGGGAAGAAACAGATTTATGCTGGGGGCAGACAAGAACCCTTTACCCTCTGCAGGGGTGCTTTCTCCTCTTTCACTGCATGCATGCCCGTACTACTTTATGCATAACGTTGGATAGCCTCTCTCCCTCTGTCCTCTCGGCATGCTCTGCCACGGGGCCCAATTAGGTTAATCTTGCCTGTGTACCAGTGAATAATGGTTCTTCATCAAGTTACAGGGACTCATGATCCACAGGGCTTGTTAGGTTATGTAACATATTTGATTAAGGAGGTGAACATGTTAGTTCCTCTCGCTTCCTCATTCTCTTTATCTTTTACCACCAAATACGCCTACACATTCCAAAGTCTCCACTCTCCGACTACCGAATCAGCTTCTGAGGATAACCAGGACAAGCAGAGGAACTGGCACAAATCGCTAAAAAAGAAAGGGAAAACCAAGTGCACGTTAGTATGTAGGGGCTTATTTGGCATTGCAGTCCTGGGAAACTTTGTATCTGAAGAGGGGCCCTTGGTTTTAGGCCAGGCAAGTGAGGTTCTAGATCAGGACTTCCTATCCAGTATATTATGGAGACCTCATGTTCACAGGATCATCTTGAAACCTCATTAAGTACGCTTCATCCTGTCGAAGTAGGTTGTTCGGTACATTCCTGTTTCTACAGAAAAGCTGTCCGTCCAAAGACTGCTTTACGTTGCAAAAAAGCCCACAATTTGTTTTTTATCCTCAATACAAAAAGAACCTTCTAGCCTCAGCGGGCCGGAAAGTATATCCGAATTAGTGTTTCCACTCGTGAGCAAGCTGTGATGCTGTTGGTGGTCTGAAATTGAGGAACTAGATCACAGAATTTGAAACCTTGTGGTATATGAATGACCACACCGATTTGCCTGATGTATTGCGCAGAGCACGATTCACACGTTGCTGCAAAACCTTCTTTGCTAAACACACAATGATTCAAAGGAGAAACGAGGGCCGGGCCAGTGGAGGAGGAGGAGGAGGAGGAGGAGGAGGAGGAGGAGGAGGAGGAGGAGGAGGAGGAGGAGGAGGAGGAGGAGGAGGAGGAGGATTAAGTGGGGAGTGGTGGGACGAGGTTGGGGTTAGCAGACTGGGGAGTGGAGGGGGACAGAGGGAGGAGGGGATCAGCAGGGTTTCTGGGAGTGTTGGAGAGACAGGAGATGAGGAGGAGGGTGGGGGCTATTTGGATGGGGTAACCCAAAGTGTCTCCCTACCCCCACTGCACCAAGATGCCGTGGGGGTAGTTAAAGGGGGGGGAAGGGGCAGGTAGAAAAATATTTATTTTGCAATTCCCATTGTTCATGAGTCGGTTCCCATTTTGAATTGCGCGAAGGATGATTTTTGTAATATGTAGAACAAAATATGCCATCTTCATATCTGGGATTAGCTAAGAAGTTGACAGTCGATATTCTGTAGGATTGCTTGGGTGCTATATAGCCATACTATAGCCAAATGTCAATGCTTTGTTTCTGGTTATGGCACTGAGCCAGCTGGTCTTTGCATTCTAGATGTTTAAGGCTAGAGGGCACAGAGAGCATCGCTACATTCCCCCAAATCCTCTATTCGACCTCTGCCGCTAAATGTTCTAAATCATGGTTCGTCTCCGGGAGACAGAGATTCATGAGTGGTTGCGCTATGGATCACAGTCGAGATCAGCATAGGAGGTGGATTGGCAGGCAGGGGAGTAGACCAGGGTATATCATTAGTGAGGTCGACTAGTGTGTCATCAGTCGGCAAGGTGTGTCTGTTCAATTGTAGCTGATTTTATTACATTACCACATCTAATCGGGAGAATAGATATTGGGTCAGATGGTGTCGCCACACATTGGAACAAAGGGTCTCCCCCTTCTGGTGCTTTATCGCCCGTCGGTGGGGAAAAGACATCAAGACCTTTGAAGACATTCAATCAATTTAGACCCTATACAGCCAATAGAGGCATTTAGTTCTGCAACCAATTCCTGGGCTGCATTATCTTCGACCAAACTTCCCTCGGATGGACTTTCGTAAAGTAAGCTCTTAGTTTGTTGGGTCGTTGCTTTGGCAGAAGTCGTGCGGGTTACCTGTGGAATACATACTCGACAGACTTGCTTAGAGGGTTTTGTGGGGGATTGAGCCTCGGGCATGGTTCTGACTGCTAGATTAGGCGTAGTTATGTGTAGTTAAAGTAACACAGTAGAAAAACCTGCTACTATTTTAGGAGATTTATCAGTAAAAGTAAGGCAATCCATGCGGCGCACCAGACTGTTTTGTGGTCCCGCACACATGGTTTCCTGAATGGAATTCGGAGAATAAAGTGACTAACAGTATTGACCACCAGTAGTTACAATAGTCACGATAATAGACACAGTGGTCACAATTGTAGTATCCAGCGTTAAATATCTCCAAAAGAGAGCATACATCAGAAACTAGAAAGCAGAAGTGGCACTCTATACATGATAAAATTGACCTAAAAACTATCTGCCTCACTCACAAAGCGCTTAACTATCAAGCCCCTCCATATCTCACAGACAAATTCACTTGGAAAGTGTCAAATTGAATCACTAGATCATCCAACACACCTTGTCTGGCGGTGCCCAGATATAATTTAAAAAGAGCCAGTGGCACTAGCTTCCCGGTACTAGCCGCCCTGCTATGGAACACTCTTCCTCAGAATATTTAGTCTATTCAAGCATTTAACAAATTCAGAAGCCATGTTATCACATGGATACTCAACAAAACATAAACGCCACAGCTATTAGATACTACTGACCCTAGGTTGGGACTGCATAATCTGTACATACGTCGCCTTGTACTATTGTTATGACCCATTGTTTGACTGTATAATATGTATACATCTCCCGTTGTAATCTTACCATGACTGTTTAAACTGCATCTCTCATGTATATAACTGTCTATACTATGCCGTGTAACCATTAATGTCTGACCAGCGCCCAATTACCTTCGGGTCAGGTGCGCGACATAAATTAAATAAACAAACAAATCACATTGCTAAGTCTCAATATAGTAGCGAAAAGGCTTGTTTCACAACAGAAGCAACATAGAATGCATGACTCGCATGGTAGAACTCTCTCTCATTCACATTAAGTAGCGTATGTTATCGGGAACTATACACAGGCTGTATTGTTACAGTAGGAGTGAAAAGAGGAAGCAGGGTGTTCTAGCGTTAAAATTCGGCTTCCATGCAAATACAAAAAAAACGGTGCAGAGACAGTTACTTACGATTTGCAGTGGAGAGCAGCCATCGCTAACGTCAATGTGTACACAGTTACGGACTGCTCAAATGCACTGTGTTGGCAGCAGCCTCAGGGATTGAAACATTCCAGGCTAAGTATGGCTAACTGGTGGGGGTGCTTGGGGCCGGGGGGAGGCAGATTACGCATAGAGTAGGGGCACTGGTGGGGGTGCAGTGGTCAGCTTAACAGCACACTTCCCAGCGGACTTCCTCATCAGCGCGCGCCAGCTTCAGTTTTTATACAATTACCGGAGCAGGGTGGCAGAGCTTATGGTCCTTTAGGTAAATAACACTCGTAGCAACAGAAGAATATACAAGGTCCAATATGTGTCTGTGTAAATTGAAACCGCACACTTCAATTTCAAGTTCTGCCATTCGGGCTAACCTCTGCCCAGAGGATTTTCACCAAACTGATGGTGGTGGCAGCGAGTCTCGGGAGAGGGGGTGGGGGGCGGGATTCAGGTCTACCCCTACCTGGGCGATTGGCTGTTCAGGGCACTTTCTCCCAAACAAGCCCGGGATCATCTCAACGTCACCTACCGCTCTGTTCACAGACTGGGTTGCTCCCTCAATCACAAGAAGTTCCATATGACACCTTCTCAAAAACTCCAGTTCATCGGAGCTGTACTTGACTGTACTTCCTTGGGAAAGAGCTCACCACCCGAGGTGAAGGCTCAAGACATTCTTCAGATGGTTACCAAGTTTAGGAATGCCCAAAATCTACCGGCCTTCAATTTATTGAGGTTGCTCTGCCTCATGCATTTTTCTGGTGCCAGACGCCCAACTGAGAAGGAGATCGCTGCAATGGGCTCGCAGAACTCCATGGTCCTAGTTCTCAGGAAAGATGTCGGACCTACTTCAGGTTCCAAACAGTGTCGCATAGGATCTCCTGTGGTGGGCCTGCGAGGACAATATTCTGAAGTGAGAACCCTTTTGACTACCATGGCCAGAGATGACCGTAGTGACGGATGCCTCATTTATTGGGTGTTGTAGCCCATACCAACAATCTGACGGCGGTCTTTGGTCTCCATCGGAGTCCAAACTACATATCAATCTTTTGGAGCTGAGGGCAATCTGGCTAGCGCCTTCCTGCCCTCTGTGCGGGGAAAGAATTTCTTGATATTGACGGCAAACGCAGTGGCCATGTACTACCTCAACAAGAGGAGGTGCAGGATCACTACCACTGTGCAGAGAGAGGCAGTGCAACTCTGGTACTGGGCAATTCAAGAAGGAATCTCTGTTGGCAGTTCACATAGCCGGAGAGGAGAACACTGCGGTTGACATTCTGAGCAGGTAGCGCACAGACTCCCACGAGTATGAACTAGCTGAGGAGATCCTTCAAGAGATCGTCACCCTTTGGGGAACCCCTCAAGTGGATCTGTTGACGACCTGGGTGAACCCGAAGTGCGAACTGTACTGCTCCAGAGAATTTCCCACCAGAGCAGCTCTAGGAGACTCGTTTGTAGTGGATTGGGAGTTTCCACTTCTGTACGAGTTTCCTCCAGTCCCCGTCATTCCTCACGTGATAAGGCGGTTGAGGAAGTTCGGGAAACACATGATCCTTATTGCCCCAGATTGGGGCAGGGGGACATGGTACATGGACATGTCCATCTGTCCCCCAATGTCTTCCACAAAGCTCACACACACACACACACACACATCAACACACACACACACACACATCAACACACACATCTCAACACACACACACACACACATCAACACACACACACACACACACATCAACACACACACACACACACACACACACATCAACACACACACACACATCAACACACACACACACACACACACACACACATCAACACACACACACACACATCAACACACTCAACCTTTTATGCATGCTTTCTGAAAGGTTCAGAACAAGGATTGGGACCACCCGCATGACATAATGGAGATTTTGCTTTCGGCCAGAACGCCAGCAACAAAGTCTTTGTACCATTGCCGTTGGAATAAATTCTGCAACTGGTGCAGAGAAAAGAATGTAGATCCTTTTTATGCATAAAACACCAGATGTTTTATCCTTTCTGCTATCTGTAGTCAATCTGGAGCTCCATATTGGTACTATTAAAGGCTACTTGGCGGCGCTGTCCATCTTTAAGCGCTCGTCAGAGGAATGTTCCTAATTCAATATTCCACTTGGAGACAATTTCTAAAGGGAATCACTAATGTGTCCCCCCCCCCCACCCTCCTTATCTCCTTTCCAGGTTTCAGTTTGGGACCTTAATCGGGTTCTAAAATGTCTAATGTGTGCACCTTTTGAATCTTTACATTGATGTCCTATAAGTTTGTTAACCTTTAGAACCATTCTATTGGCAGGTCTAACATCGGCCCGTAGAGTGAGTGAGTTGCAGGCACTTTAGTCCAAGCCACCCTTTACTATCTTCCACAAGGATAGGGTTGTTCTAAGGGTCAAACCTTCATTTTTGCCCAAAATTATTTCTTATTTCCATGTAGGACAGAAAATTGTTCTACCTTCTTTCTATGCGCCACCTCATCCTGGCAAGTAAGGGGAAAGACTACATGGGTTGGACTTTCGTAGAGCTTTAAGCTTTTATAAATCTGGAATGTTAAAACTGCGTATGGATATACGGTCATAAATGGGGTCAGGTTGTTTCTAAGCAGACCTTATCCAGATGGATAAATCTTCCCATCTCAGAATGTTATAGGTTGGTGGGAAAGGAGCCTCCGGAAGGTTTAAGGGCCCTTTCCAATAGGGGCATGGCTAACTCTGCAGCCCTGCAAAGGGGTGTACCAAATAAAAACATCTGTGAAGTAGCAACGTAGTCCACTATCCACACATTCACAAAGCATTATTGCTTGGAATCTTCCTTCGGTCAGGATGGCAGCTTTGGTAAAGCAGTCCTGCACTCGGTTCATGAAAACATATAAAGTCAAATTATACTCCCTCCTACAAATCAAATACTGCTTTGGGAGTCTGTCAAAAGATGAGCAATACATGAAGACACAATCCATTTGAAGAACAAGTTACTTACCCCTGGTAATGTTCTTTTGACCGGATGTTACTCTTCTCCGTAGATGATGCATGCAGTCAAGAACAGTATCCTGGTTGGAGTGGAAGCTAATGTAGTTTGAGTAGGATGGGGGTAATTCGGTCCAATTTCTGTTCTACTGTAATAAGACTTGCTGCAGCATGGTGGGCTGCTTTTATGGAAGCCAAGTGAGCAGCTCAGAGCCCTGTCTGGAGAGCATTTCCCCCATCGATCTGCAAGACCACAAGGGCCTGCACTACGGTCCAGAGGTCCTGCGGTGGGATGAAGGGTCTGATGCAAAGGGTAGAGATTCCGAGCTAGGCTATTTGAGCCTTCTTGGCTATGTGCTTCTGGAAGGACAGATTGCTGTCAATGATGAAGCCTAAGTCTGAGAGTTGTGGACCTAAGCAGTAATACCACATGCTACACAACCACTGTGATGAACTGCTTTGCAGTGATAGCCATAAAGACTTAACTGAACTAGTGAAGGAAAGCAGCAAAGTTCTAGAGGATGGCCTGCCCACCACACTTTCAAAAAGTTCACTGTGAACAGTAACATCAGTTAAGGTCGATGTATGTGAGGAGCTATCAATCTATAAACTTCCTGGCTGGGGCTGGGGATTACAACTTCAAATAATGCGACTCCTGGATCATCCCAAGAAACAACTGCTACTAGGTTTGTTAGTTTAATGTATGTAGCTTAACGATTGGTGCATAATTCACGGTCGCTATGTAATCCAGGAAAGGGATATTTCCTATACATGAATGTACATCAAATTCACACAGATGAGTATACAAATGCAATAGGCCAATTATCACTAACCATGAGTTGTCGATAGCCTGTGGGTATTGCTACTTCACGCGGTTCGGTCGGTAGACCTAAGTATTGGAGGCTGAACATCTCCTGAAAATAAAGATTGTTTAAAAAAAACGAAATGATAAAACCACTTGGATTCACAAAGCTTCAACTGTACACCCCATGTGATTCAACTATCAGCTAGCTGTACCTGTAGCCGTGTACAATCACTTATTTATTTCAGTAACTCTTCGCAAGTCCTTGCTTGAGGGGAAGACCAGGGAATTCTAATTTCAGGTACAAAAAACAGGAGGATAAAATAAATACATCCATTTCCGATGCTTGTGAATCTGCTTATAATCACATGTTGTGCATATAGTGTGACTAATCTAGTGGTAATTGCAGAGTATTGCATCTTGTTTTGGAAGTTCAAAAAGGGACGTCGACCTGGGCGTGTCTGTAACACTATCTCTACTATGATGTGTAGTGTACCCATGATCCCTCATGCATTGAGGTCCCCCAGAAAGTTTATTTTCCACAACATTGGTCAGTCGCGTAATGAGGAGCTCTCAGCCTGCTACTGACATATTGCTAATTTACTATTTAAACTAGGGTTCAACTTTCGACGTACCTTCGACTGTTTACCTCTACTCTCTGAAGACTTCCTCTGGACGACATGCTGCAGCCTTCACAAACCGGCGTCTGCCTTAGAGAGTAGGGAGAGTGAGGGGATTTTCTTCACAACTTTCTTAATTAGAGAATGCCTTTTCTTGTCCTTCTCCTTACTTTCCTTGTCTGGCTGCTCTTTTCTTTATTTTTGATAATGGAAAGCACTCCGTTTAAATGTTTCCCTTCCTGTATCAGGAACTTCCCATGGAGGGACACTCATAAAGAGTAGGTGTTTGCCTCGTGACAATGACTAACAGCGTTGCAAAGCCTGTCGACTCTTTAAGCCTAAAAAGCTTGAAGGCAGAGTCCCATTGACCCCCACTGCCCCAGGGCCACTAACCCCCAATCTGTGCTGTTGTGCCAGACGAGGAACAATCTAGAAGCCACGGCATCAGTTTGGATGTTTTAAACAATGTATTGGAGTCTTCAGACTCCTGCCTGCCCATCACTAGCCCCACTAAGCATGTCGAATGCACTGCTATGGGGCTCCCACTGACTGGTGACAGGAGCGCACACACTCGCACCAAGGCTAAGCACACAACCCACAGGCGATCCTCCCCAAAGCCCATCCATTGCGAATCCTACCGGTTCTCAACCTGCTGCGCTTCTGCATCTGTGTGTAGCGCATGGTTTGAAGTCTTCAGCTTCTCATGATGCTCCTCCTAAATCTTCGACTGCCATTTGATATGTCAAAACGCACATTGACTATTAAAACTCACCCGAAATTAAGGGAGAAATTGTCTAAAACTCCTAAGTAAACTGACTCCCATAGTACTGAGATCCAGGCTTGGCCTCCCGCTTTATCTCGAGGGTATGTACAAGCCTCTTCCACTTTGTCTCATTCTTTACAGCGTCACAAAAGTCCTGTTCAAGAGGAGGTTGCTTTTCCACTCCCTGAAACTCTGAATAGAGGGACTTGGACAAGGGAGAGATTTGAAGAGGCCATGGTTAAAGTGTTTATTTCGAATGGATTGTGTCCTCCGACGTATTCCTCATCTTATGATAAATCGTTATCTCCAGCTTCGCTGCATCGGCCAAACATTTTCTGGGCAGAGGGCGCTGTGCTCGAGGTCGTGGCGTCGATTGTCCCTCGACGGACTCTGTACTCTGCCGACGTCACCGATGGTATAAATAGCTTGAGCCGTGCCCGTTGCTTCAGTTCTGTTTTTCCGATCGGTTCGCTATCGAGAACGGCACGCTTGAGATATCTGTAAAGAAAATGTTGTCTTCTTCGACTCCTTCGACACCCAAGACTGGGTTCAAGAAGTGCATAGATTGTGGGTCGAAAATGTCAATCACGGATCCCCACTGAGTTTGTCTTTGGTGTCTCGGTTCCAGTCATCGGACCAACGATTGTGGTTCCTGCCAATCCATGACCGAGAAAGCTCTTCGTGAGAGGAGAGGTAAACTGTCGGTGGGGAGGGAAGCCTCTAAGAAGGCTACCTCCAAAAAACATAAAGCGACTGATTCGAAGGAATCGGATCACCATAGGCATTCAAAGAGATCTCGATCTAGGAGTAGATCGAGACACGCTTCTTCCTCCCAAAAAATGAAGAGGAGACATAGATCTCCCTCATCATCTTCCGAGTCGACCGAAGAAATTCGATGTCTGACAAAATCGGAATCTCCCAGAAAATGGGAAGAATTTCGTAAAAAGATGGAGGTATTCGAGAATGCGGCCCCGACCCCCTCGAATGAACATCGGAAGAGCCATACCCCTAAGGTCACTCCATTGGACGACAAAGGGAAGTCTAAGACTACCTTGGTAAAAACCGGTAGTGTCGAGGATACTCTTAAAACTCGAGTCGTCGAGGACTCTTGGAGAGTCGAGCACCTCTCCGGTGCTATATAAAAAACATAAACAACATAAATCTTCGAAGGCTTCAACTTCGACGCCATCGGCATCCACCGTTTCGGCATCGAAACCAAATATAACCTCGACATCCTTAGACATCTTCGAGGATTTTTCCATTCCTTCGACGCGTATGGTAGAGGAAGAAAGATTTACTCCTTTGCCCAGGTCAGACTTTAAGGAGTCTTATGACCAGAGTAATTGAGCATATGGGTTGGGGTAACAATTCACCCGTTTTTGAACAAGATGACATGACGGATATAATTGTCAGAGGTCCTCAAAAAGATCCAGTTCTCCCCTTTCACAGGGCTCTTCAGAGGAGGGTGGAGAAAAACTGGGGAAAACCTGAGTATTGCTGCTGCAGATAGTAATTTCCCCAAGAAATACAGACCAGCTGGTACGGATCCTGAATACTTAAACAGGCATCCGACTCCAGAAAGTCTAGTTATTCAGGCAGCATCCACATCAAAGCAAACTGCATATCCCACTATCCCTCCAGATAGAGAGGATAAAAAAATTGATGCCTGGGCACGTAAAGTTTTCACTCCAGGCAGTATGGCCCTTAAATCGACAAATGTCACCTGTACCCTGGCCAGGTTTACCCATACCCTGTGGGACTGTATTTCGGCGGCGGCTGAGCATATTCCGTAAGGCAAGGGAAGGCTTCCTGAATATAGTCAGACGGGAAGGAGGCAATGGGGGAATGTCCCCAGTCTGGACTGGATACCTCTGATGGTATCAGCAGATACATGGCTGCAAGCATTGTGTTACGCAGATTTGCGTGGTTGAGGAAGTTGGGGTTTGCACCAGACGTGCAAGCCAGACTCCTCCACATGTCCTTTGATGGCTTGAGGCTGTTTGGCAGTAAGGCTGATGAAAGCCTAGAAAAACTTCAGACCTTGAAAGCGGCAGCTAAATCGCTTAGTGCCTCCATGTGCCAGCCTCTAAAACCCTATTCTGGCTCAGCTTCCTGGAGGGGTCGTTCTTTTCGTTACTACTCCTCATTTGGTAGAGGAAGCGGACAGGCTTCTCAAAGGGGCAAAAGAAACTTCCCTCGTGAAGCACGAGGAAGAGGTGCAAAATCAGCCTCAGGAGCGGCATCTGTACCCTCAGCCACTCCTGCAGCCGCCTCCAAATCCCTCTGAGACCTTGTAGCACAAAACACCAGTGGGAGGCAGGATCTCTAAGCATCTGAAGGGATGGCGGGGCATTACCTCAGATGCTTGAGCATTGGAAACAGTAGCTCAAGGTTACTGTCTCCCCTTCCAAAAAAGGCCTCTGAATCATCCACCGGGAGCCAACTCCGTAAAAACTCCAGACCCGCTCCTGTTGCAGGAAATTTTAACCCTGCTAGAGAAAGGTGCCATAGAACAGGTACCTGCAGCGGAGAGGAACAGTGGTTGGTACTCCCCATATTTTCTCATCCCAAAAAAAGATTGGAGGACTGAGACCCATCTTGGACTTGAGAAACTTGAACAAGTTTCAAGATGGTCACTCTTTCTCAGATCCTTCAGGCTCTCCAACTCCAAGATTGGTTGGTATCATTGAACCTTCAGGGTGCTTACTTTCATGTGCCAATCCATCCAAAGCACAGAAGTTACCTGAGGTTCGCGATTGGCAACTCTTCAGTTTTGGGTTCTGCCATTCGGGTTGACCTCCGCCCCGAGAGTTTTCACCCAACTGTTGGCAGTTGTGGCAGCGAGTCTCAGGAGAGGGGGTATTCACATCTACCCCTACCTGGACGACTGGTTGATCAGAGCAAGTTCTCCAAAACAAGCTCAGGAACCTCTTTTGATCACCTGCCACTTCCTCCACAAATTGGGCTTCTCCCTCAATTTCAAGAAGTCCCATATGATACCATCCCAAAAGCTCCAATTTATCGGAGCAGTCTTGGATACTTCCTCGGGAAAAGTCTCGCCTCCCGAAGTGAGAGCTCCCCACATCCAGCAGATGGTAACGAAGTTCCAGAATGCCCAACGTCTACCGGCCTTCGATTTTCTCAGGTTGCTCGGCCTCATGGCATCCTGCATTTTCCTAGTACCAGAGGCCAGGTTGAGGATGAGATCCCTTCAATGGGCACTCAGAACTCGGTGGTCCCGGTTCTCAGGGAATATGTTGGATCTTCGGCAAGTCCTGAGCGCAGTTGCTCAGGATCTTCTATGGTGGGCTTGCAACAACATTCTCAAGGGAAAATCTTTTTGGCAACCATGGCTGGAGATAACAGTAGTGACGGACGCCTCACTCACGGGGTGGGGACCACACACCAACGATCTGGAGCTGAGGGCAATCAGACTAGCGCTGAAGGCCTTTCTGCCCTCTGTACAGGGAAAGAATGTCCGGATATTGACGGACAAAATGGTGGCTATGTACTACCTCAACAAAAGAGGAGGAGTAGGGTCACTACCACTGTGCAGAGAGGCAATGCAGTTATGGTTCTGGGCAATACGAGAAGGAATCTCTCTATCGGCAATTCACATAGCCGGAGAGAACAACACGGCGGAAGACGCTTGGAGCAGGCAGAGCACGGTCTCTCACGAGTGGGAGCTGGCTCAGGAAGTCCTCCTGGAGCTCTTCGCCCTTTGGGGAACCCCTCAAGTGGATCTGTTCGCCACCGCGATCAACAGGAAGTTCGATCAGAACTGCTCAAGGGAATTTCCTCAAAGAGGAGCTCTGGGAGACGCATTCATAGTGGAGTGGAAGTTTACACTGCTTTACGCGTTTCCCCCAGTCCCTGTGATTCCTCAAGTAATCAGGTGGTTGAGAAAGGTCAGGAAAACCATGATCCTAATTGCTCCGGATTGGGCCAGGAGGACGTGGTACCCGGACCTTCTAGACATATCCATCTGCTCTCCAATACGTCTTCCAAAAAGAGAGGATCTTCTCTCGCAAGAGGAAGGTCGGGTTCTCCATCCAGAGGTCAAGAGCCTCGACCTTCACGCATGGTTTCTGAGAGGTTGAGATGCAAGGATTGGGATCTTCCGGATGACGTAATGGAAGTCTTGATTTTGGCCAGAAGGCCAGCAACAAAATCTTTGTACCGATGTCGCTGGAACAGGTTTAGTAACTGGTGCAAAGATAAGGCTGTGGACCCTTTTCAATGTGGCACTCCAGTAGCGCTTTTTTATATTACATCTAGCCAATCTGGAGCTCCAGATAGGAACAATAAAAGGATACTTTGCTGCGCTGTCCATTTTCAAGTGCACCTCGGAAGAGGTTTCATATTTCAAAATATCATTAATCATTCAATTCTTAAAAGGGCTTACTAACGTATACCCTCCAGTAGCTTTTCATGTCCCAACTTGGGATTTAAATTTAGTACTACAATTTTTCACTTGCATACCTTTTGAGCTTCTGCACTCCTGTCCATTGAGGCTTATAATACTAAAAACTGTCCTTCTTGTGGCCCTATCATCAGCCCGCAGGGTTAGTGAACTTCAGGCTCTCATGCAAACCCCCATATAAGGTAGTCCTTAAGGTTAAACCTGCCTTTTTACCAAAGGTAGTTTCGGACTTCCATTTGTCACAAAAAATAGTACTACCAACATTATATCCTCCTCCTCATGTGGGCAAGGAAGAGGAGAGACTGCACAGACTAGATCCCAAGAGGGCTCTTAGTTTTTACATCTCAAGGATGTCTAAAGTACGACAAGATGACCAACTGTTTGTGGGGTATACTGGTCATAAACTGGGCTTATCAGTAACAGACCATATCCCGCTGGATCATTTTGGCCATAATTGAATGCTACAGATTGGCGGGAATAGACCCACCAGATGGGCTTCGAGCCCATTCTACAAGGTGAATGGCTACTTTTGCGGCTCTAAAGAGGGGAGTTCCGGCAGCAGATATTTGTTCAGCTGCAACTTGGAAAACAAAGCATACTTTTATCAAGCATTACTGCTTGGATACTGCCTCCTCCAATGAGAAGTTATTTACCAAGGCAGTTCTGCATTCTGTCCATAAACTGTAATTAGTACTCCCACCTCCAAAATTGCCACTGCTAAGGGAGTCTATCATAAGATGAGGAATACGTGGGAGGACTCGATCCATTCGAAGAACAAGTTACTTGCCAACTGTAACTTTCTTTCGACTGGATGTTCCTCCCACGTATTCCTCATCGACCCTCCCATCCTACCCCGCAGTACAGTTTACGTTTTCTTACACTTTCCTCTCACGAAGAATGTATCTGTCATGGGGCACGCCTGGGTGTTCCTCCTATGTGTTCATCGAAAAAACAGAACTGAAGCAACGGGCACGGCTCAAGCTATTTATACCATCGGTGACGTCGACAGAGTACAGAGTCCGTCGAGGGACAATCAACGCCACGACCTCGAGCACAGCACCCTCTGCCGAGAATTTATTTTTTCCAAAGCAGCAAAGCTGGAGATAGCGATTTATCATAAGATGAGGAATATGTGGGAGGAACATCCAGTCGAAAGAATGTTACAGTTGGTAAGTAACTTGTTCTTTTTCCTACAGATTCCCTAAAAGATCTCTTCCCTTAGATGAGGACCCTAGGCCATTTAAGTCACCTAGACTTCAGCCCCCTGTTTTTCAAAGTACCCTCCTAGTCCTAAACACACTGATACTGCAGGGGATATTTTCTTGCTTTTCAATATGATCAGAATGATCATTTATATTATGCCAGACCAGGGAGATGACACCCAGTATCCTAATAACCAGGATCCAGACACGTGGCTTGATGATACCGATAACCGTGGGCCTTGCACTCGTGAGGCAGAGCCAGACAAAATGTTTGTAGATGCTACCCCTGTAGTGCAGCCTTGATGATCAGCTGCTGTTCAATAGTATTCTTTAACAAGCAGCATGACCGTGACTTTGTTTAGGATATCCTTAAAGAGAAGAAGCCAGTGAGTCAATAAATCCCTTTACCCAACTCTTTAAAAAGGTGGCAAGAGGATCACGAATTCAGCAGCATATCAAACCCGTATTGCAATCACTACTTTGGATGTCCGTTTTAGTGATGTTTAATGGGATCTTGTACAAGAAGGCCTGGAAAGTGTTCCTGAGGCAGCCAAGACTAAACTGCTCACTATTGTTCACGAGGACAGGCAGGTCACCCAAAATATTTTAAAGAACACTTAAAACTCTGCCGTAACAGCTGGCCGTGTCTTAGCTGAAGGAACTCTACTGAAGCGCAGTGCATGGTTATGGAACTCCTGGGTTCAAACCAGAGACAACGGCTTCTCTTATTAACAAACCAAAAGAGGAGTCTGCTTTGTTTGGGAAGGCAGTCGATGAAGCGCTCAAGCCAGCAAAGAAAAAACATGGAACTCTAAAATCATTGAAACAAATATCCAACAAACCGTACCTGTAGCATAGTGTCTTCAACACCTGGTGGTCCTTTCGAGGGAAGTCCTTTTCTAGACCTACACAGGGCTTCTACTCCACAGGTGTTTCACCCTGGTACTTCACTCAAGGGTCGACAAGCATCTATCGAATCACTCAATGTGGCTTTCGGCATAGCAAAGGGAGGGGTAGAAAGGCAGCCGTCGGAGGCTCCTCTACCCCTGCCAACAAATGATTCTCAGGTTTGTTTCTCGTCCCATGAATCTCCAGTAGGAGGTTGGATAACATTATTCACCCACGTATGGGCGGGAATTACATCAGACAAGTGGGTACTCAAGACAGTGGCCGATGGATAATGTATCGAGTTCCTCCAGACACTTGAGTAACACCCGCCCAAGACTGTCTCCATATTCTTCAAGCAGAAGTGGTTGCCCTGCTGCAAATGGGAGCGAAATAACTCGTCCCTGCTCACCAGCAGTTACACAAGGGTACCTATGGAATATACTTCCTTTGCCCAAAAAGGATCTACCCATGCACCCTGTATTAGATCTGTATCCTGCAAACCAGTATGCCAAGCCTCAAAGGGTCAGGATGACACAGCTCTGCAGCAGGTAATTTCACTGCTGAAGCACAGGGATTACATGGCAACCTTGGATAGGAAAGATGCATACTTTCATATTTCAATGTTGACAGCGCATTGAAATACCGGAGGTTCAAAATAGGGGGCATTCACTATCAATTTCGTGATGGGAATGATGGCTTTCTGCTGCATTTTTGTTACCATATGCCATCTGCCTGTGCGTACAATGCAAGAGTGGCTCTCGAGCCAATGGTGTCAAGCAAGTGGTCAGTGGGGCAATCTAGAGGTTGTCTCGAAATCCCTCGTACTAGCACTGCAGTGGTAGACAAGGGAAATCATTTGCCCTCCCCACACCCCTACAGTAGAGGCCACTCTCAGCACAGACGCACCCCTGTCTGGGTAGGGAGCACCTCGTCTCCACCACACCGCACAGCACATGGACACAATCTGACAGCATAAGGGCTACATTCTATATGAACAAGCAGGGACGGACACTCTCCAGGGCTGTCCAAACTGGCCCAAAGCATTTGAAAGTGGGCACCCGCGCAATATGGTCTTGCCACAACACGTTCCAGGGGAACACAATATTCTTGCAGACCTGCTCAGCAGAAACGCTCAGCTACCCGTAGAATACCAGTGGCGTTTACACCAACACATTTTGCAGAATGCCTTGGCAGAATGGGGGCATGCAGACGTCTACCTCTTTGTAACACTGGAGAACGGACATTGTCCAGACTACGCATCCAGGTATCCCCAAAAATGGCCAAGGAGAACGGTCTCTGGGTCAAATGGTCAAGGACATTTGCTTAAGCTTCTCCCTCCCCAACACCCCCCCACCCCCCCAACCGTCCAAACTCCTCTCCTTAACAGGATAATTGATAAGATGCACCAGGAACAAGTTGCACTGATCTTAATAGCACCAATGTGGGCTTGTCAGTCATGGTTCTCGTGTCTCATGAAGATGTCACTTTGCCCTCCAGGGAAACTGCCTTGCCCGTACAACATGCTATCCCCTGCATTGCCCTCAGACTCTCAACTTAGCAGCTTGGCTCCTGAGGTTATAGAGTTTGGGCATCTCTAATTGCCTCAAAGATGTATGGACATGATTAGA
The DNA here is from genome assembly GCF_040938575.1 of Ambystoma mexicanum. Taxonomy (NCBI): domain Eukaryota; kingdom Metazoa; phylum Chordata; class Amphibia; order Caudata; family Ambystomatidae; genus Ambystoma; species Ambystoma mexicanum. The sequence goes on along the minus strand of NC_090929.1, from coordinate 686,546,227 downwards.
GGCACGTAAACTAAATACCAGACATTATTTCAATAAATGGAAACGCTTTGACATTTGGTGTGGTACTGGTAACCTCAACCTAATTGACTGTTTGCCCACACACTTGGTCTTGTACCAAACTTGCCTCTTGGACTCGGGACTAGTTTTTAACTCACTAAAGGTCCACCTTGCTGCCCTCTCTGCTTAACTCCTCTCAAAGTAAGGTTTCCTGGTGGAAAGTCCCTGAAATGAAGGCTTTTATTGAAGGGGTAAGAGACTTCACCCTCTATTTCTAATACTACTTCCAGATGGGACTTGAATGTCATCCTTACTAAATGTATGGGCCCTCCTTTTGAACCAATGCACAAAGCTAGTTTTTGGGGTTCTCGCCTATAAGACTGCTTTTCTAGTGGCTATTACTTCCATTAGGAGGGTAAGTGAACTGCAAGCTCTTGGAGTTAAAGACCAATTTGTTAGCATTCTTAAGGACAACGTGGTTTTGCACACACAGCCATACTTTGTACCTAAATTCATCCCAAAGTTGTACGTAAACCAACCCATAGAACTTTCTTTCAAAATTCTACTAATTCAGCTGAAATAAACCTCCATACACCTGTTAAGAGAGCAGTTATGTACTACCTCAATAAAATTGGGAAGACAGATCAATTCTTTGTCTTCATTGGCACTGTTGGAGAAGGGGATCCTGTCTTTAAGTTGGCAATCTCTAAATGGATTGTTAAATGTATCCAGATGTGTTTGATGGATATTTTGTAAATCATTTTCACATATATTTTTCATATACAATTTCCATAAGTTTATACATTGAACAAACGTTTGTACAACTATTGTTCAATATGGCCCCCAGTAGGACAATCACCTCAAATGTCTAACTGGACAAAACACTCTAGATTACCAGCCACTCGCCACATGAGTGACGTCAGAACTCTGCACGACGTGAAGTCACATGCAATGTAACCTTTCGGTTTACACTCTGCACAGCAGCCTTGATAACCCTATCCTTTGTAGGTCTACTGCTCTGTGTATCTTTGTTCTTGAGGGCATATCTTCTCTCCGATTGTGAGCAGGTAAGAGAGGACAAGATACTTTGGTGGGTCAATTTAGCCACCCTTAATCATTGTATCTTAAATCTTTGTGAGTCGATTGTGTCGTGACTATCTGCATTCATTTTGCAGGACACGTGGTACTGACACTTCCTCGATCCTGTCTGCTTGATGGGTATCTAAATTGCAGGTAATTGAATTGCAATTGAATTACATGCGTATATTGATGTATATATTTTATCTTCCCTAATTTATTTACCTGATACCAACATTCCCCGGTCTTCCCTTCAAGCGAGCACATGCAAGAAGTTATTTAAACAAATGTGTTTCTTCACAGATACAGGTACTTCGAAGGGATTGTGTCCTCCGACGTATTCCTCATCTTAGATATATCTTTCCAGCTCTGCTGGCCTCGGAAATTTTTTTCTCCAGAGGGCGTTGCGCGTCGACGACCCTCGACAGCCGCCGTATCGACGCTCGACGTCATCCTGCCTATAAAGGCCGCGCGCAGCGTCCGTTGCTCAGTTCCGTTTTTCCGCGCTACTCGGTGCCTCGGAATACCGTTGCTCAGTTCTTAGTAATATTTACTTCAAGTTATTCGAATCGTACTCGATGGCTTCCTCGTCGGAACCGACAACCCCTCGATCCGGCTTCAAAAAATGTCGAGATTGTGGGAAAAAGATGTCGTTGACCGATCCTCACAGAAATTGTCTGTGGTGCTTGGGAGCCGAACACCATTGTTCGGAGTGCGAGGACTGTATGTCCATGACAGCTAAGGCCCTGAAGGAGCGTAGGGGGAAGCTGGAGAAAGGTAAGACTTTTAAAGCTTCTTCTTCTTCGACGAAGTCGAGACATTCGTCTCCTCGTCACCACTCACGCTCCAGGTCTCGGAGTGGGTCTCATCACTCCTCGAGATCGAAACACTCGAAGAGGAGACGTCGAAGATCCCCTTCTCCGTCTTCCTCTTCCTCTGTTTCGCCAAAAAGAATCCCTTGCCCCACGAAACATAGTTCCCGGGCTGATTGGGAGGAATTCAGAAAAAACATGATGAGCGTCTTCGAGAAAGCGGCCTCGACCCCCTCGAAGACTGTTGAGAGCGATGCTCTGGTCGAAAGACCCGAAGGTCAAAAACGCCGCGAGTCGCAGTACCCGGCGAAAGAAACCTCTCGAGTGCGTCTCGAACCCTCGAGTAGGACCATGACCTCCAAACCTTCCTCGAAGGTTCCGTCGACGTCGAGGTCTTCGACGCCGTTGTCGAAGGGACCTTCGACATACAGGTCTGTCGACTCGACGCCGGCCTCGACACCGGCGTCGACGCCGAGAAAAGTCACGATGACCACACATCCAGTGACGATTCCCAGGCCCTCGATGGCGTCGATATTGTCGAGTAAAATTCCAATTCTGTCGAGGTCCTCGAGGCCTCCACCTCTGTTTTCGACGCCACGCTCGAAGCCTTCGACGTTGGCGTCGACGACATCGACGTTTTCGAGGCCAATAATGACAAGTTCAGCACCCTCTGCCTTGGAAAAGGGATTTACTCCCTTTATTAATTCAGAACAATTGAGAACTATATCCTCAATTTTAGAAGAGGGTGATTTGTCAGAACAAGATGAGTTACAGGGACCTGTAACCCCAGTTAGAGAGGAATTTTCCTCTGAAGAGCGCAGATTAAAGGATCTTCATGATTCTTTACATGAGGCAAGTGGTTTAGACACTTCCCCTGAGGTGGATTTTGCTAAACCAGACCCGGGGGAGCATGCTGAAACCCCCTACAGAGCCTTAATGGCCAGAATTACAGAGTTCATGGGGTGGTCTACACCTTCACAATCTTTCCAGCAAGATGACCTCACGGATATTCTTGACAAAGGCCCACAAGAGGATCCAGTGGTGCCCTTTCATAAAGCTCTTCAGAGAAAGATCATGACAAACTGGGAAACCCCAGATGTAATACCAGCAGTAAATAAAAAACTGTCTGCAAAGTACAGAGTATCTTCCACAGACCCAGAGTTCTTGTCTAAACATCCATCCCCAGAAAGTCTGGTGGTACAAGCAGCATCCTCAACCGACGTCAAGACGGCTTATCCTACTGTCCCACAGGACAGGGACGATAAAAAATATGATGCTATGGCTAAGAAAGTCTTTTCAGCATGTAGCATGGCGTTAAAGTCTGTTAATGCTACTTGCACCCTTGCTAGGTTCAGCCATACACTTTGGGAGTGTGCTTCTACAGCGGCTGACTGCATCCCGGAGGGAGAAGAAAGGGATGCGTTCCTGAATATTATACAGGACGGTAAAGACGCTATTTGCGAATCCCTCCAGACGGGCATTGATTCGGCTGACAGTATCAGCAGAGCAATGGCGGCAAGTACATCAATCAGGCAGTTCGCTTGGTTGAGAAAGTCGGGTTTTGCCCCAGATGTGCAAGCCAGGCTCTTGAACATGCCATTTGATGGCTCTTCTTTGTTCGGGAAAAAGGCGGATGACAGTTTAGAGAAACTGCAAACTTCAAAAGCAGCAGCAAAATCCCTAGGAGCTGCAATCCGTCAGACTCCTTTTCGTCCCACAGGAACCTCTGCGAGGGGCAAGTCCTTTCGCTTCTACTCCTCATTCGGAAGAGGTAGAGGACGACCGGCTCAAAGGGGTCAAAGAAGAACTACCCGAGGTGGACGGGGTAGATATTCTAAAGCCGCAGCAACAGCAGGTGCCTCTTTACCATCGGCATCTGCATCAGCCGCCCCAAAACCACTCTGAGGACTTCCCTCACAGGACACCTGTAGGAGGCAGGTTGACTCAACATCTGGCGGAATGGCAGGCTATCACGTCAGATGCTTGGGCATTGGAAACAGTTGCCCAAGGTTACTGCCTACCTTTCCTACGTATACCTCAGAGTCATCCACCGGGAATCAGCTCTCAGAAAGCTCCAGATCCGCTCCTCTTGCAGGAAATTATAGACCTGCTAGAGAAAGGTGCCATAGAACCGGTACCTGTAGCGGAGAGGAACAAGGGCTGGTACTCCCCTTACTTTCTCGTTCCAAAGAAAGACGGAGGACTGAGACCCATCTTGGACTTGCGAGAATTGAACAAATTCCTCAGGAAAGACAAATTCAAGATGGTCACTCTTTCTCAGATCCTCCAGGCCCTTCAGTTTCAGGACTGGTTGGTATCTCTGGACCTTCAGGACGCTTATTTCCATGTGCCTATCCATCTCAAACACAGGAAATACCTGAGGTTCGCAATTGGCAACTCTCACTATCAATTTCGAGTACTGCCTTTTGGGCTGACCTCCGCCCCGAGGGTCTTCACCAAGTTAATGTCGGTAGTGGCGGCAAGTCTAAGGAGGGAAAGGATTCACGTCTACCCCTACCTGGACGATTGGCTGATCAGGGCTGTTTCTCCGGAGCAAGCTCAGATCCAGCTAAATCACGTATGCTACTTCCTTCACAAGCTGGGCTTCTCCCTCAATTTAAAGAAGTCTCAAATGATACCATCGCAGAGACTCCAGTTCATAGGAGCGATCCTGGATACTTCCCTGGGAAAAGCCTCGCCACCAGAGGTGAGGGCTCAAGATATTCTACAGATGGTTACCAAGTTCCAACTTGCCCAACGTCTCCCAGCTTTCGACTTTTTGAGGTTGCTAGGCCTCATGGCATCCTGCATTTTCCTTGTGCCAGAGGCTCGCCTGAGAATGAGATCCCTCCAGTGGGCACTGAGGACTCAGTGGTCACAATTCTCAGGGAGAATGACAGATCTTCAGGTTCCCGGCAGGGTGGCTCGAGACCTTCAGTGGTGGGCCTGTCAGGAGAACATTCTGAAAGGAGAACAGTTTTGGCAACCCTGGCCGGAGATAACAGTAGTCACGGATGCCTCACTCACGGGGTGGGGAGCCCACGCCAACGACTTGACCATCAGCGGTCGTTGGTCTCCATCGGAGTCCAGACTACACATCAACCTGTTAGAGCTGAGAGCCATCAAACTTGCGTTGAAGGCTTTCCTGCCAGTTGTACAAAGGAAGAACGTCCTGATAATGACGGACAACACGGTGGCCATGCATTACCTCAACAAAAGAGGAGGCGTAGGATCACTACCCCTGTGCAGAGAGGCGATGCAGCTCTGGTTTTGGGCAATCCAAGAAGGAATCTCTCTATCGGCAGTTCACCTAGCCGGAGAGAAGAACTTGACAGCGGACGCTCTGAGCAGGCAGAACACAGTCTCTCACGAGTGGGAGCTAGCTCAGGAAGTCCTTCAAGAGATCTTCGCCCTTTGGGGAACCCCTCAGGTAGATCTGTTCGCCACCAGCCTAAACAGGAAATGCGACCTGTTCTGCTCAAGGGAATTTCCTCCGAGAGGAGCTCTGGGAGACGCGTTCATAGTGGACTGGGAGTTTCCGCTTCTGTACGCGTTCCCACCGGTCCCTGTCATTCCTCAAATGATCAGGAGGTTGAGAAGATTCCGGCGAACCATGATCCTAATTGCCCCGGATTGGGCCAGGAGAACGTGGTACCCGGACCTTCTAGACTTGTCCATCTGCCCTCCATTTCGACTTCCTCTCAGAGAGAACCTACTCTCACAGAAGGGAGGTCAGGTTCTCCATCCAGACATCAAAACCCTCAACCTTCACGCTTGGCTTCTGAACGGCTGAGGTACAAGGATTGGGACCTCCCTGATGATGTTATGGAGGTGTTGCTTTCGGCAAGGAGACCAGCAACAAAGTCTTTATACCGCTGCCGTTGGAACAGATTTTGCAGCTGGTGTAGAGAACAGAATATCGACCCATTTTCATGTGGTACACCAATGGTTTTGTCCTTCCTACTATATTTGGCAAATTCAGGCCTTCAAGTTGGCACCATTAAGGGCTATCTCGCAGCGCTATCTATCTTTAAGCGTACTGCGGAGGAACCATCCTATTTCAAATTACCCTTGGTAATACAGTTTCTAAAGGGGTTAACCAATGTTTATCCCCCAAGACCATTCCAAGTTCCCCTTTGGGATTTAAACTTAGTATTAACTTTCCTGATGGGGACACCTTTTCGAACCTCTCCATTCTTGTTCGTTAAGATTCCTTACCCTTAAGACTGTTTTATTAATAGCACTTACATCTGCTAGAAGGGTGAGCAAATTACAAGCTCTTTCTTGTAAACCCCCTCATACAATCTTTCACAAAGACAAAGTTGTCCTGCAAGTGAAGCCTAATTTCCTCCCAAAAGTAGTCTCTGAATTCCATATCTCTCAGAAGATTATCCTACCATCTTTCTATCCTCCTCCTCACCCGGGGAAAGAGGAAGAGAGGTTACACAGACTAGACGCTAGGAGGGTTTTAAGTTTTTACATTAGTAGACTAGCCAGGATAAGACAGGCAGACCAGCTGTTTGTAGGCTACGCAGGTCACAAGCTGGGGTTACCAATAACTAAGCAGACTATTTCCAGATGGATCATTCTAGCCATTCTGGAATGTTATAAATTGGCAGGGAAAGAGCCCCCTCAAAACCTTAGGGCTCATTCGACCAGAGGTATTGCAGCTTCATCGGCCCTCAAAAGAGGCGTGCCGATTAAAGACATATGTGCGGCTGCTACATGGTCGTCTGTCCATACCTTTACACGTTTTTACAATCTGGATTCCTCCTCTAGTCAAGAGACTAGGTTTGGAAGGGCTGTACTGCATTCTATTCACCAATAGAAGACAGCGTGAAGTCAGTACTCCCTCCTCCGAATATAGAATACTGCTATGGGAGCCTATCTAAGATGAGGAATACGTCGGAGGACACAATCCCTTCGAAGAACAAGTTACTTCTTACCTTGTAACGTTCTTTCGACGGGATGTTCCTCCGACGTATTCCTCATCGACCCTCCCATCCATCCCCGCAGTTTTACTTCCCTTGTTGTTGCAGCTTACGCTCCTTCAGGGTGATTAGTCTAGTCCAAACAGTAATACTGTGGGCTACAAAACGGAACTGAGCAACGGACGCTGCGCGCGGCCTTTATAGGCAGGATGACGTCGAGCGTCGATACGGCGGCTGTCGAGGGTCATCGACTCGAGGGACGTCGACGCGCAGCGCCCTCTGGAGAAAAAATTTTCCGAGGCCAGCAGAGCTGGAAGGATATATCTAAGATGAGGAATACGTCGGAGGAACATCCCGTCGAAAGAACGTTACAAGGTAAGAAGTAACTTGTTCTTCTAGCTGATGGTCTAATCACATGGAGTGTAGGGGTGAAGCTTTTTGGACCCAAGTGGTTTGAAAATGGGGTGGGTCCAAACATGATTTGCATATTTTTTTTCCCTTTTGTAATGGCTTCGGTTGTGAAGAACCATGGACTGGAGGGTTGCCCAGAGCAATGGCGGAGGTTAGTATTATTTCTAAACCTTGCAGCCATCACCTTTTTTTTTAAAAAAAAAATTCCGCTGTAGTCCCCCCCTAGTGGGATGGTATGCCCAGACGTGGGTCCTGTGTCTGCTGAGCCTAGAGACCTATGTACTCCTCACTGATGAGGCCCACCGAGGCTGAAACATGTTTGTGGATGCTTATGGTCTTGTGTACAAGGGATGTGACTAAGCAGGACTGCCCCTTTTGGGGTGGGACCAAGCCCGATTTCCATATAGTCGTTCCCCTTTTGTAATAGCTTGGCAGCCATCACCTTTTTGTTTTTCATTTCCTTTTTTAAACCATCTTTTCATTTTGATTCATTTACATCCTCCAATAGTTCTACCGACCAAAACGCATCAAGTATGACTACTCAGTGGTAATTCCTAATATCACTCTTTTACTCATAAAAATGTGCCTATTAAATTTGTAGTGTCATTTGTGTGAATTTAATGTACAGTCGTACATAAGGAATATACCTTTGCCGAATTATGTCATTACTCTGAATTAATGTGCCCAGCGTTAGGTTAAGGATTTCAATCGGGCGACACACACCTTGGTCTCAGCCTAGTATGTAGCGCACAACTGAGATGCCTTTTTCTTCCATGCAAATTCAATTTGAGATGGTAAACAACTCATATCACACCCCCTTTTTCAAATGGCCCAGGTCACAATGGACCATGAACCAGGCCGGTTGGTGAAAATTACAATATTTATTTTTAAATTCAAAGTAAAGCATACAATTTTTAATATGGGGCAGCAATCACCAATGGGGTGATATTTACAATGAAAATGGAAGAAATGCACTTTGTTAACCTTCTCCTAGAACATATACAAAGCACACGTGAATAGGAGCACTTTTTGGATAGGTATAGATAGCACCCAAGTTAAGGTTTCCCCACTGCAATGTTCCCTCAACCCACAAATAATTCTGAGTGGATAGAAAGAAGCTTCAGGTAGCCACAGATAAGAGGCAGAAAACAAACAAAATCTGACCTTCCCTCACAGAATAAGAGGCAAACCCCTTTAAATCCTTAGCAAAGGCCTAAAATAACACTCTAATTTTACAAATAATTAATTCATGTGTGGTTAAATTATAAGATCCATATGTTTTATCACAATAGCATGTATGTTATATCACTGGCAATCACAAGGCAATGGATCAACAAAAGGCATACAATTCGAAAATGAGTGGAAAGTTTAGAGCATGCTGCAGCCAAATAATAAGTTGGAAAATTTGCAATTTTCTCAATTTCCCATTTAAAATGTCAAAAAGTTTCTTTGAAAAACTGGTGTAATGCTCTGATTTGGAGTCGGGTTTTTGGGTTAGGGGATAGATGTATATCACTGGGATATTACTGAAGTGCAAGGATGGTAGTAGCTTAAGATTTGGATGGGATTTTCGTGGTGGAATGGGGTTCAGTTTTAGGGAAATGGAGCAGTTAAAATGAAAACTTTGGCTTTAAAAGAGGCAAAGGTTACTTAAAACGAAATTATCTAGACTATATTGTTAAAGAGGAGCACACTAAGCTCCAAGGTTGATTGGTGAGGTCAATCTTGTCCCCCCAGTGCTCAACCCCAACAATAAAATATATGGAAATTAGTTTGATTACTCCAAATATGGCTAAGGTCTTAAAATTTAAACCAGACAAAATTGAAAAGAGATGGCGCTAGCACTTAGAATTATCCTCGTATCCTGTCCTTAATGTTTAACAGTTTCGACAAGTTACCAGGGTATAAATATGACTACTTGGAGAGTGGAAAAAGACAAAGGCAAGACAAGGTAGGCTTTGTGTTTCTATGGGTTGGGGATTATACTCAGTCCACTTTTTAGTTTTGGGATTTTTGGACAGTCAACAGGGTCTGGTCACCACACGGTGGCGTGCCTGGCAAAAGTCAGCTGGGCAAGGTCTGGTCACCAGGTAGCGAACAGCTGGGCAATTCGGGTCACTGGATGACACAGGTACTGCTGGATGCAGTTAGTGGGCAACAAGCCAGGCTGGTCTCAGGATGCAAATGGGAGATTAGTGGGTTTTTCTAGATCAATGGCCTTGCTGGAGTAGGAATCGGCTATGCTTGGGTTTTGCCGTGGGTTCATGAGTAGGGTCAGCAATGCTTTGGCTTTGTAGTTGGAATCAGCAAGATGAATGGAGCAGATCAGGAACGCAGCGCAGCAACTTCAGGAAGTGTGTGTCCAGAGTCCTGTCATGGGCTCTTATTTATAATGCATAGTGACATCATAGAAGTATATGGCTGGGCAGGCTTAGCTAAACACACCTCTAACCCACTGGATTGGTCCGGGGTGCTAGTCCCCACCTCGCTCTCGGGTGGTAGGATCTAAAGGGCAGGATGGCACATTTATGATGCAAGTTTTACAATGTTCAAAAACTTCCCACGGTTACTTTAGCTACAATCCGATTTTGCCACAAATGGTACATTTAGACAATTGAAGTCTCTTAGTAAATTACATACAGGTTACATTTTATGCAGACCATTGCAGTCCAACTATGCAATCTGTGACATTGTTTTGTACGTTTAATAATCTTTGGTCATTTTCAGTGTGAAATGTTCTGCCTACAATTCTGTAACTTTACACGTGCGTACATACTATCTTAAGGCCTATTTCTGATAATTTTTAACGTTCTATCATATGTCCGTTCCCCATGATTCACATTCTTGTGGCGTGTGTGTCCCGTACATGCTATTGACAGGCAAGACCTTATTTAAAAGCCACATAAATCGCATTTAAACCGCAAAATGTTCATATTTTTGCAAAGTCCTGCTGCAAAGATAAGTCTTCAAAGTTTATTTATAAAATAGTCTTTTGAAACAAATGGGCATCCTTTGTCCTGCACTGGACCATTTTATTCCTCTTCAGCTACCACCAACTGTCATTTCCTCCAGAGTAAGGTGGGGGTTTCCCAGCTTGATTGAAGGTTTCTCCAGCATGCGGTCTGCCATGGATTCACATGCTCATGAATATTTCCCGTTGTCAGGCTGGGAATCCCTGGTAAAGAAAAAATCAGTTTGTTTAGTTTCTGAACTGTCTTTCTACTAGTAACCAATCACTGGTATCTGGGTCATACTTCCCCAGCCAATGACTGCCCTCTACCTAAGCCCCTCCTCTGGCAGCCATCTTCAGATTTTTACTGCATGTTCAAGTGTTGGGAGTCCTCGTGCTGTAGCTCTTGAGCTTTTACTGCGATTTTTTTTTTTTCTTCAAAGAGATTTCATCAAATGTTTCAGTCAATCGAGCCTCAAGCTCCACTGTTTCTACTTCTGATCAACGGGGACCCATTTCAGATTTTTCTACGCCCCTCAAGGGTGGAAATTTCGTCGAGTTTCACTTCTTGGATGCTTCCGGAACATCTTTGAGGCCTACCCCGCGTGGACATGGCCCAGGAAAAAGGAAACGCGACGCCCGGATCCAAACTCTTCAGGAGCTGCCCTGTATGTGGACTGCAGAATGTCTTCAATGAGGATGAACAGTCTTGATGTCTCTGCCTTCATGAAGACAAAACGCACTTGGAGGAGGCATGTGCGTTTTGCAAGAATGTCAGAGCGGACGATGAGGGATTGTCGTACCCGCCTCACCAACTGGCTGGAGGGGAAGAGCCCAGCAGCGGGTGAGAAAAAGAAGTCCGAGCGGTCTTCTAAGTCCTTTGAGGGTGCTCCGGCGACCCAACAAAAGGCTAAGCACTGGGAGCCCGCGGGCACCGGGAGCGCCGAACTGTCGGGCTTCTCGGCTGCCAGGCAGGGTGCAATTTCACAGATGCCATCAACCACAAGCCAACGCTCTGGCTCGGAAGAGGAAAGCAGAGAACCCGGGTAAGCTTCGGGAGAAGTCCCGCTCGATCCCGACGGCAGCCGAGGGGGAGCAATACGGTGACCCCCCCCCCTCCCCCCACCCAAGGTGAAGGCCTAAAGTGCCTCCAAGGTCGTGAAGGCCTTGATTCACCCGGCCTCTATCGAGGAAGTTGTGGCGGCCCTGGCGAAGCCTGTGGAGGCTACCCCAGTGGAGGCGACCTCGGGGCCTAGAGTTTCCCTTCCACCGTGGAGGGAATCCTCTTTTCAGCCCATCGATAAGACCCCCGTGAAAACCCCGGTGGGAAAAGAGGTGGGGGGCTGTGGCCATCACAGACACGGATATAGCCTCTGAAGAGGAGCTGGCTGAAGTTGTGAAGATCCTGGACAAGAGGTCTGAGGAAGTCCGGTCCCACGGGAGGGATCCCGACGAGGCAGATGAAGAAAGCGATGGTGGCGCCGACGAGGTTCCCGTGGAGACAGAGAATTCCACTCCCCAACCGTCGCGCCCATCGCAGCCGGTCCCTGGGCCACAAGACAACTCGGGGGCCATCTTAATGGCGATCCAGGCCTTGTGTACGGAGATAAGGACAAGGTTGCCCTTACCACCAACGGACGACCCAGCAGCTGGACCGTCATAGAGCCCTCCAAACAAGCGGAGGAGAATTCATTCACCCCCTCCTTTTCAGCCTTCTCGGCCTACATAGCCTTCTTCCCCGTCTCCTGAGCCGAGGGATGATATGGGAAAAGAGACAGCCACGCCTGGGACGGGTGACGACGGTGGTGACGACTGGATGGACCTTCCATCACCACCTCCCCGCCTGACGAAATTGGCTCCTTCCATGCCATGATCGCCATGGCATCCGAGCTCTTCCAGCTCTGCCCCGTGGAAGAGAAGGAAGGTTTTATCTATCAACGAAGGGAGGCCAAAAGGAAGACGATCCTCTCAGTCCCGTTGTTCGAAGACATCTGTGAGGACGAGGGGCTGTTGCTCCTGAAGAATCCATCCACGGCCCCTGCCAAGAGCGACCGGTACGAGAAGTACCGGGTTCCGGATTCCACCCCCATGTGCCTTAGGGCACAGCCTACCCCGGATTCGGTTGTCTCCGCGGCAGCCAAGAAGATAGCGGCGGGAGCGGCGGTGTCAACTTTGACAAATGCGCCAGACGGCGAGGGGAAGAAACTGGACGCCATGAGACTGGTCATCTCGTCGGCGGCGACTACCATCAAAGTGGCCAACGACCTAGCAATTGTGGCCCTCTATGACAGCTATGGTTTAAGATCACTCCCCTACTGGATTTCCTCCCGGACCACAAAAGGGCGGAGACCCTAGAGATCCTACAGGAGGGAGAGGTGGCGTCAGACCACGCCATAACGGTGGCTACTGACATTGCCGACACCGGCTTCTGCCAGATGGGCAACAGCGTTTGCCTTCGCCGGCGCGGTTGGCTCAGGGCAACTGATTTCCGTCAGGACATGCAGACCAGGGTCTTGGACATGCCCTTCGACGGGAACAACCTGTTTTGCAAGGCAGTGGACAAGTCGCTGCAAGCTATCAAGGCTGACACAGACAGCTCGTGCCTTAGGTGTTCTTCAGCAACAACGGCTGCCATTTAGGGGTTCCGGAGGCAAGCAGGGTGCCTCCAAGGACTTTGGCGGCAGCTCCTCATTGCAGGAGGCCTACAGGTGACGGGGCAAGCAAGGAGGATCTCGTTGTCCCCAAGGAGGCCAGGGCGGCAAGGCCCCCGCCAAGCAGGATTGAACTGGCCGTAGTGTCGGGCCCCCACCTGAGCACTCCGGTGGGAGGCCGACTGGCGAATTTCGTCAGCGTGTGGGAGTCCATCTCCACCGACCGTTGGGTGCTGGATGCTCTGGCCCGCGGGCTCACACTGGAATTTCTAAGAAAGGGTTCCCGTATTCCACCGGTGGCCAGAAAGGAAAATCCGGTCCCACAACTGCTACTGGAGGGACGAGCGATGCTAAAGAAGGGAGCCATCAAACTCGTTCCAAAGAGGCTCCGGGGCTCCGGAGTATACTTGAGGTAATTCCTCGTAAGGTTAAAGACCGGCGGTTGGTGACCCATCCTGGACATTCGTCGTCTAAAGAAGTACATCAGGTCCCAGAAGATCCGGATGGTTACCCTCCAGCACGTGCTGGGACAACTGGAGGAAGGTGACTGCCTATCGTCGCTGGACTTGGAGGATGCCTACTTCCACATCCCCATCTTGAAAAAATATCGAAAGTTTCTGCGATTCGTAGTCCAAAGATGGCACTACCAGTTCAAGGCCCTTCTCTTCAGATTGAAGTCGGCGCCCAGGGTGTTCACCAAGTGCCTAGCACCAGTGGGGGCGCGGCTGCGCCTACAGGGGATCCATGTCTACCCATACCTGGATGACTCTCTCATCCGGGCAGAGTCCAGGGAACTCGCCGTCGAACACACAAGGAAGACCGTCCAACTGCTCCAGGAGCTAGGATTTTCGATCAACTTTGCAAAATCCCACCTGGTACCGTCGCAAGTCGCCCTGTCGCTGGGAGCCAAGCTCGACACAGTGGCGCGACTAGCATCTCCGTCGGAGGAAAGGACGGAGGCCATCCTAGGCAAGGTGCAACGGCTGTCGACCATGGACATGGCCAAGGTGAGGTCCATCAAGTCCCTGCTAGGCATGATGTCCTCCTGCATTTACCTCGTGCGCCTTTGCAGACTACGGATGCGACCACTGCAGGAGTTCGACATCCGCTGGATGCAAGCGACGGGCAACTTCGAAGACACAATCTCGCTCAACGAGACCTTTCCACAAGCGATCCGGTGGTGGGGCACCCGCGCGCTTCTGACGGCGGGTATTGACTTCCAGACCCCTGCCCATCAGGAGATGGTGACGACGGACGCCTCACTGGAGGGATGGGGGCTCATTCCAGATATCTCCACGCAAGAGGCCTTTGGCTGCTGGAGGAGAAGTCACTACACATCAACGTCCTGGAGCTCCGAGCCGTGTTCTGGGCCCTCAGGTCGTTACTTCCATCCCTCAAGGGCAAGGTGGCGAGGATCTTCATCGACGACACCACGACGATGTTTTACACCCGGAAGCAGGGAGGCACCAGATCCCCAGCCCTATCCAAGGAGGCCCATGATCTCTGGCATTGGTCCGTAGCCCAAGGGATATTTCTGGTACCCTTCCAGCTGGCAGGAATAAAAAAACACCATCGCCTAAGCACTCAGCAGGGAGCTGCGCTTGTGCCATGAGTGGGAACTGCGGCAGGATCAAGTGGACCTCCTCTTCTGACGATGGGGCAATCCCCAGATCGACCTGTTCCCGATTGCGGCGAACACCCAAGTGCCAGAGGTTCGGCAGCATGTTCCCCCAGCCGGGGAGTATGGGCGATGCCTTCTCGTTACCCTGGGACGGCCTATTCCTGTATGCGTTCCCTCTGTTGCCGTTGCTGCTGCGACTCATCAACCAACTCAAACGGTCCCGGTGCAGGATGATCCCCGTCGCACCGGTGTGGCCGAGGCTTTTCTGGTTCCCAGACCTGGACATGTCAGCGTCCCCCCCCCCCCCAGTCAAACTGCCGACAGACGCAGATCTCCTCATCAGCGAAGAAGGCGCAATCCTCCACCACGATCCGGCGTTGCTGAACTTGCAGGCCTGGCTCCTGCAGCGCTAGAGTTTGGAGGGTACGATATTTCGGCGGACTGCAAGGAGGTGCTTGCAAAGGCCAGGGCGCCCTCGACTCTCAAGTGTTATGGACACAAATGGAAGAAGTTCTCTGTCTGGTGCCGTGCACAAAGATTAACTTTCTGCGAATTGCGGCTCCTCAGGTGCTGCTGTACCTGCTGTCGCTGGCCAAGGCGGGGCTGGCACACGCCTCCATCAAGATCCATCTAGCAGCGATCTCCCGCTACTCCAGGTCCCCGGGGCGATCCTCTCTCTGGTCCCATCGCCTGGTGAAGGAGTTTATGAATTGACCCGCCAGTGAAGGCTCCGGCCCCGGCATAGGAGCTCAACGTGGTGCTGACCAGGCTCATGGGGGACCCCCATTCGAGCCGCTACATTTGGCATGGTTGAAGTTCCTGTCGTGGAAAACTGTTTCTTGGGGCCATCACCTCCGCACGACAAGTGGGAGAGATCCAGGCCCTCTCCTGTAAACCCCTATACTTGACTTTTCACGATACGAGGGTGGTGCTGAGGACGCACCCCTCCTTCATGCCCAAGGTGCTGTCGGACTTCCATCTCAACAAGGCCTTGGTGTTACCTGTTTTCTTCCCTTCGTCGCCGGCAGAGAGGACTTTGCACTCGCTGGATGTAGCTAGAGCGCTGAAGTTCTACGTGGACCGCACAAAGAGTTTTCGGAAGACATCACAGCTGTTTGTGAACTTTGGACCTGTGAACCAAGGGAGGCCTTCTCGAAGGCTTCCATTTCCAGATGGCTCCCCGGCTGCATCATGCACTGTCACCGGTTGGCAAACCGATCGTTGTCCGGCTGTGCGAGAGCCCATTCGACTAGAGCGATCGCTGCTACCATGGAGTTCCTATCTGGTGTGCCCCTGCTGGACATCTGCAGGGCTGCTACATGGAGGTCAACGCACACCTTCACGAGATTCTACTGCGTCGACCGGGATTCCAGGGAGGAGTCCAGAGTCGGCCAGGCAGTGCTGCGCCCCTGTTCGCCTGAAGGTGGGCCTGGTGAGGAGGTAAGAGATGCTTAATGTTGAGTTGATGAAATGCTTAATGTTGAGCCTTGCCACCTCCTGTGGTTGTGCATGTGTGTACTGCTGTGTATTCTTATATTCATGAGTATGTGAATCCTTGCCAGACCCCATGCTGGAGAAGGAACACGTTACTTACCTGTAACCGTTGTTCTCCAGCATGGGTCTGGCATGGATTCACATGCGAACCCTCCCTCCTACCCCTGTGCGGCTCTTCACTTGGTCCTACTGCCACTTTCCGTGCTACCAAATCTGAAGATGGCTGCCAGAGGAGGGGCTTGGGTAGAGGGCAGTCATTGGCTGGGGGCAGTATGACCCAGAGACCAGTGATTGGTTACTAGTAGAAAGACAGTTCAGAAACGAAACTGATTTTTTCTTTACCGAGGATTCCCAGCCTGACGACGGAGTATTCATGAGCATGTGAATCCATGCCAGACCCATGGTGGAGAACAGTTACAGGTAAGTAACTTGTGCCGTATTGCCCCTTCTCCACTTCACACTTCTGTGTCCTGGACATCTATTGTAGAGGGCTCAGCCCAGACCAGAATCTGTCCAACCTAGTAATTATCACTTGGGTGTTAGTATCTACTGAGAGGGCCCCTTTTGTTTCTGTCATCCTCTCAGCAGAAATCCTTTTTTGTCTGACACGCCAAACCCCGGTCCCTCGGTAGCAACTGAAGTTTGATTTAATTGTATTTATTTTTGTTCTGTATTGGAAGAAAACCTGCTGAATAGAACCATTTCATACATTGTATTTTCACAGTACAATCCCCCTTCACATTGCTATGCAAGAAGAAGTTTTTGTTCAACATAGTACTCTCAACAAGCATTTTTCTTTAGTTTGTAAAGCCCATTTTTACACAGGCGGTGCAAGCTTCTAGCACTTTGCTTTTAAATTCGGTTTTTGACTTTATATCTGGATTCCCACACTGTTTTGCAGCCTTAGTTATTTTCTTGTAGAATGTAGTTTATTTGAATCACCTATGCACTGAAATAGACATAGCCCAGAGCTGGAGTTTCTTTGAATTACTGATCATTGACACTTTGTAACTTAAAAAGTGAAGCTTTTCCGGTGCGGCGGAAAATGAAGTTCCTTTGGGCCTTTGTCAGATTTGGTTTGACAGAACCTGTCATTCAGGGGTCCTGCTTGCTTTTGCTGAAGCACAATGGGGTTATGAATGGGCATGACAGGGCCTTATTAATAACAGTAGTTTGAGGAAGAACAGATAAAAATACCATCAGAGCAGCATCATTGTGAGGTAAAATACCCCCTTTTCAATGGGGATTTAGGGGCTGGCAGCCAAGCAGCACTGCTTTTTCACTCTATTTCTTTTGTATATTTAAGAACACACTGGCAAGCTCCCTCAGTGTGCCCCCTTGTTCCATCCTACCCAACATGTGCTTGGCAAGATGGTGCAGCCATCGTTTTGTTGCTGCAAAACAGTTCTGAGGCTATGGTGCTCCCAGGAGCCAGCGCAGCCATTTTGCTGGTGACTGCAGATACGCAGCTTGGTGATGTGGGGGGGGTGGGGGGGGGAGTACAGCCGAGTTGGGTCAATATATCCCACAGTTACGCAACTTACATTAAGTTCAACTACCTGAAAAATCTTTCTGAGTTGATTATCAATGGCTTCTTGAGTGATCCACGATCCCCATGATAAAAGGAAAGCAACAAAGCCAGTTCTCAATCAGACCCTGCACCACCAGACATCTGGAAAACATACACCAACAACATACAACAAAGCAACACCAGCACAGACTGAACGCAGGAGTCCCTTGCTGAAAACAGGAACAGTCCCTAGGAGCTTCCAATCTGCCTGCATCAAACCTCTTCTCAAAGATCCCACAGGAAGCACAGGCAAACCCACCAACTACCGCCAATATCAAATATCCCTTACCAAGCCAAACTACTGGAAACCTACAAGTATGGTCTAATCCTTACACATGTGGAAACTCATTACATACTCGACCAAACTCAAGTTGTCTTCAGACTGAGAGGGACTGAATCGGCACTGCTCGCCCCATGGGTCGATGTAAAAATTAACTCTGATTGCAACACAACCTGCGCTCTGATACTATTCGACATTTCGGCGGCTGTTGACACTGTCAACCATGCAACCCCTATTTGAAATATAGGAAAAAACATGGCTAAACACTGCTCTACAATGAATGAAATCCCCCTAACTGAAAGAACAAACTACCCGGCTACCCCCGTTCAGCTCATCCTAACGCACTCAATTGTTGAGTTCACCAAAGCTCATCCCTCTCTCCACTACTCTTCAACATTTACATGGCATCACTAACAAGCACATCAAAGGACACACTCACTTGTGACAGCTATGCATATGACACTCTAATTACTGTCCTATTTTCCTTCTGCCTTCTTTGTTGAAGGTTCTGGAAGCACTGGTTTCCCCTTAGCTCTCCACTTTTTTGGGAACCTCTCACTATTTTGATTCATTTCAGTCCGGGTTCCGGCCCGGGAGAGAATCAGTCCTGAACTCTGTGCTGGATGGCCTAGTGCGCTTGGTAGATCAGGGTGGTGTCGAAGCGGTTCTGTTGTTGGACCTTCAGCCGCTTTCAACACTGTTGACCATCCCAATCTCATCTTCCGCCTCTCTGCCACTGGTCTGTCTGGCCGAGTGCATGACTGGCTCATGCCCTTCCCGGCCGACCGTTCCCAATCAGTTTCTCTTCCTCCTTTTTGTTTTAGTCCTGTCACTCTTTTGTGGTGTTCCTCAGGGTTCTGCATTGGCCCCTATTTTGTTCAGTGTTTATAGAAGGCCTCTCTGTCTCATGGGTTCTGCTATTATTCATACGCGGACGACACTAAAGTCCTGGTTCGCCTGGATTTTCCTCAAGCTGATACAGCAGTCCGCCTAGAAAGTGCCTTGAGGATCTTGGGGCGCGGATGAGAACCAATTGGTTCAAACTAAATGGCAGCAAAACCGAGGTTCTGGTCGTTGGGTCTACTTCCCCTTCTCGCTGCTGGACTGCAGTATTCTGGCCTACTTCTTTAGGTCCTCCGTGCCTACCTTGTCAGTCAAGAATTTGGGGGTCAAAATCTCTGCCTCTTGCCATGGACGAGCAGGTTGCGGCAGATTGTGAAACTGGGCCTTTTAAGCTCTGTATTTTTCGGAAGGTGCACCCTTTTATTCCAGCAGTGTCAAGCTCTGGTGGTGGCAGCACTGGTCCTTAGTGGGCTGGATTACTGCAATTCACTCTATCTGGCACAACCTTGCTACCTGTTAGACAGGCTTCAATTACTCCAATACACTGCTGCCAGATCTATACTTAGCCCCCCCCCCCCCCCCCCCTTTGGAGCCCATATGTCCGCCTTGCTAAGGTAACTACATTGGCTTCCTATTGAAAATCGTATTCTCTTCAAATCTATGTGCATTGTACATCGTGCCTTCTATGGCCTGGGGGTAGAATATCTGCAGAAAAGAATATGTGCACTATGATCCTATGCGTGCTTTATGCTTTGATCCGTTCGCCTGGTGGCGGTCCCTTGGACCATACTCTCACGGACAGGTGGGTGTGCTTTCTCAGTGGCTGCCGCTAAAGCCTGGAACGATCTCCCTCTAGCCTTACGCGGGACTGTTGACATCTTACCTTCCGCCGGCTGCTGGAAACTTTGTTTTAGTCCCTCTTAAAACATGGAAATTCCTTTCACTCAATTAGCACCAAGATGCCTTCGGGCGTACGTGCGCTCAATAAATTAATTTAACAGAACATAACACTCAACTCTTTACAGAATCTCCACTAGCTAAGACATGGTCCAAACCCTTGCCAACTCCCTCTCGCATCAATGTAGGATGTGCAACAACCTCAAACTCCACCTACTCAAAACCGAAATCATGATCACGCCCAACAACCCCTCCATGCAACAGGCGATACCATCACCAACGGAAATGGGATCCAGACTGGAATCCTATTCTTTATCTATTTACTGTTCGCTTATTAGGCTTTTATACAGCAAGTACATACCATTTCAAAGCGCCCACAGACGCTTCTCTCCCTTCTCTCCAACAATGAAGAGCAGGGAAAAGGACAAACCTACTGTGCCTTGTGAGTGTTCAGAATGTGCAAGTGTAGTAAGGAAGATGGAAGAGGGGGCAAGTGCTCGAATGTCTGTGCCTGTGGGTGAGCAACCGAAGAAGTGCATGGTGTTGTGAGTGCTACACAGCCAGCACTGTTTCTGGTGTAAGTGTGAGCTTTCTGTGCGGAGGCTGTGCTGAGGTAAGTGCTGGGGAAGACCGAAGCTAGGCGATTGTGTGTGGGAAGTCAGGGGCCCGAGGATACATAAGTCCAAGGATACCAATCACAGCAACTGTGAGATTAGCGGAAGAGAGAGGATGGGAAGAAGGAGGTGAAGCGGAATGTCTTGAGGAGCTTCCGGAACCTGAAAAAGTCCTGCTCCAGGCGCCGAGGGAGGGGGAAGCTGTTCCATAGGAGAGAGCTAGAGGAGGAAAGCGACCAAGCTCCTGACCTCTGTTTAGCAAAACGCCTTACACACAAATAGTTGGTGCCAGTGGAACGTAGAGTTCGCGAGGGAGAGTATTTAGCTAGATGAAGTTGAAGATAGTGTGGTCCCCGGGCCCAGACAGCCTTGTGGATGATGCAGAGGGATTTGAATTTAATCTGTGCAGCAACCTGGAGCCAGTGAATTCTTTTTAGGCAGGAGAGACGCAGTCACTGTACTTAAGGCCAAGGATAAGTCTTGCTGCCCTCTTGTGGATTAGCTGGAGGGGTCGTAGACTGGAAGAAGATAGATTCAGCAGAAGGTTATTGCAATAGTCAAGCCTAGAGTGAACCTGTGCTCGTGTAACATTGAGCCTCTGGGGGAAGGTGAGATTTCCTTTGAAAAGGGAGATTTCCTTTGAGAAGAAGAGCTGAAAGTGGGGCTTCTTGGAAATGTTCGGAGTGTGAGGTAGGAAGGAGAGAGAGGAGTCGAAGATGGCTGCAAGGTTTCTGGCTTCAGAAGATAGAGCAGGCGGAGAGCCCATGGAGGAAGGTCAGAGTGAAGGGAAGGGAGCAGGGGCCCGATGGGAGGGATCTCAGTTTTGCAGGTGTTGAGGCAGAGATCGTTGGAGGTGCACCAAGACTGAATGGAAGGCAGTCAGTGATGATGGAAGGTGCAAGGGGTTCAGCAGGAAGTTTGAAAAAGAGTTGTCTTCTGCATAATACTGGAATTTCTTGGGAAAGGAGATGATGAGATGTGCCAGCAGAGCAAGGTAGATGTTAAAAAGCCAAGCGGAGAGGATAGATCCCTGGGGGACACCACAGGTGGAAAAGGAAGTAGAGGAGAAGCTGCCCAGGATGACTTGGGACAAGCGGTCAGTTTGGAAGGATGTCAGCCAGTCCAGTGCCCATTCCGAGATAACAAGGGTATCATGGAGCCTTTGCATGAGGATGGAATGGTTGACCGTGTCAAAGGCATAGGCGAGATCAAGTAGAAGGACAGCTGGGGAGTTGGAGTCGAGAGATACAAGCAATTATTCACACGTGTTCAGAAGAGCAGTTTCCATGCCTCTGGATGCTCGGAATCCAGATTGATGGCCATGGAGGCCACCACCAAGTTCGGTGTGCGAGTTGAGTTGGGGCAAGGCAAGCTTCTCCAGCAGTTTCCCCAGGAAGGGGGTGATGGAAATAGGGCGGTAGTTGGCAGGTCAAGTAGGGTCAGCTCAAGGTTTTTTCAGGAGGGGTTGCACAAAGGTCCTGCTGTTGAACAAAGAGTAGAGCTGGGTGTGTAAAATGGAACCCATTCAGGGAAGATCATGGCAACTCCACTGCCAGCACGGTGGGATCATGGCTTGAAAATGATCTTGAAGTCTTCAGGAAAGAGGGAGTCAAAAGCAGTGACTGATCTGGCATTGAACCATGCCTCAGTAAGTGCCAGAATGTCGAGGTCCGGGTCTTCAAGAAGGAGGCAGATGTCAGCAGAGTGTTTGTTGGCTGAGCGTGCATTAAGAGTTGCCAGATGGAGGTCTCTGCCTTTGAAGGTTTTCTGTGGTGAGGTACAAGAGCATGGTACACTTGTCGGAGGGGCAAGGGGAAAGTCGGGGGAAGGAAGGAAGTAAGTTAGTTTAATGAGCGATGGAAGGATCCGGTCAAAGAGAAGCACGTTGGGTTGAGGACCCTGGACCAGGATCGTGCCTGTGTGGTAGACTTTAATGAAGCAACATGTAGATGGGAAGCTGGTTAACTTAGTGTCACTGTTAATGGGAGAGGATGTGAGAGGAGAGGGAGTAGAGATGAGTGGTCAATAGATCTGGATAGCGGACAGAGAAGAGGATGTCAGTCAATACCTCTTTTGAAGTGCTGAAATAGGTGTCTGCGATGAGAAGACCAGGGTAAGCACTCGGGATGTCTTTTTTTTTTTGTGCTTTTTTTCTGGAATTTGTGAGAGAGCGGGGATAGGTGATAGTGTGGCAATAAGGGAAAATGGGTGAGATGGTGAGAGCCATAGGGGTGGCAGAGGTTAGTGGAGAAATTAGAGTGGCTGCACTGCACAGCTATAGTAAACTCACCAGGTAGCCCAGTAATACGAAAAGGCACAATGTGATCCAAGGACACCAAGGGCAAAAATGCAATGCAAGGATGTGCACGGATGTAAGTCACACACGCTAAATTCGATTTTCCAAAAATAGAGGCAAACTGCAGTGAGAGAAGTAGTTCAGTTGAGGCAAGGGAGGTAGAGTACATAGGCAGAGTGATGGGAACAGGCAGTTAGTGGAGGAGGCAATGGGAGAGTTCAGCCATCACTCACTGGTGGATCTGCAGCGAGCATAGAGGTCCAAGGGTCCATGATCCTGTAGCAGAAGTGTATAGGGCTAGAGGCTGAGGTTCAGTAATAGTTTGAGGGGGGGACAGGTAGGTAAAAGGACCTCCAGGCCCTCCTCAACTGGAGAGGCACAGACAGTGGCCTTCGATGAGGGCCTTGTGTGAATGAGCAGCTCCCCTCCTTCCGGTGCCACTGATTGGCTGATAAAGGAACAAGGCAGGCAAGAGGAAGCCTCTCAGCCCTAGATGGTGTCTGCCACGAGCAGCAGGGCTGATGCAGGAAAGTGAGAGAAATGCCCTTGGAGCAACCAGATCAGATGCATGAAGAATTCACGTCGTGAGGATTCAATTAAATACTATTGTGTTTTGCTTTTCTTTTGTTTATTTTTTTAGCACGAGTCACCACGAGGCGAAAATGGATAACAAAGCTTCTCTATTTTCAGGGTGGAGAGGGGGATGATGCACAGCACAATTTAAAAGCCACACGTTGGCTTACCTTCTCTGTGGGAAGCTCGGGTGAGGGCAGCTGCAGAAGAGTGGGAGAAGGGCTCGCTTAGTGCAGTGATCAGCTTTTCCCCCGATGGAGGGTGAAGCAGAAGGAGCCTCTGTTCATTCTTATGAATGGTGAGTCAACACTAGAACCCCAAGTTAACCCAGTAGTAAAGAAATGCTTCTTGCACCTAAACTCTTAACAGGAAACTATTATCCTTTACAACTTTTCTGCATAGAATCCTCCCCATCATCTCAATTGTAATATCAAGAATAGACTATGCCAACAGCATCTACCACAGCATGCCAGACTACTTCACCAAAAAACTACAACTGATTCAGAACACAGTATCAAGACTATTAATGCGACTTAGCAAGATAACGCATCACGCCAGCACTAAAATCTGTACACTGGCTTCCAATCAAGAAAAGCGTCTACTACAACACGATCTGGATTGTTCAGAGAGTAAGTTGCAGACAAGTAGAATTCTTGCAAGAACAAAATCTCCATCTACAAACCAAATAGAATCCTGAGATCAAGCAATGACCTATTCCTTGAGCCCAAACAGCATTCGAAAATAAATTGGGTGGATCAACCTTTTTTAGCAACTCGACAAAACTCTGGGACTTCCTCCCCAAGGGAATTCTTACACTATAGGAACACGTGGCCATCAGGAAAGCACTAAAACATGGTTCTTCTGCATGCTGAAGTAATTTACCAGGCTGCAGGCCAAGGTCAAGCAGAGTCCAAGCAAAGCATATACGAAGGCATTGAACGACGGCTACTCCACAAGCTACCAACTTAGTTGTCAATTAACCTTATGACATGAGGATCACCCTCTGCTGATCAAACTAAAGCTTTCCATACTTCTCTAGATATAGCGCATATAAACTAAGCCGCGTACACAAGACCTTTACCCCCTCATCACAAAGATAGCAAACAACAAAGCTCCTCACCTCTTCCTTCAACTTACACTGTCAACACAGCCAATGCATCCCCACTCCGTGGACACACAAAGGGCTGGTGTCCATATGGAAGGCTTTGACACCCAACAATCTATGCCACCTAGAAACAAACTGGCACAGAGGGACTTATACTTCTGAACTAAAACCAACAACACCACAGAAAAAGCACTCATATTCTCTTCCTCTCTCCCCCAATAAGAAACCCAATGCTGCTTCTTTTCAGATCCACTAGAGCACCTGGATACCATGCAAAGGGCAGCAGTGTGCGGTATAAATCACACTAACATAACATAAATGATGGACAAAAGTTTCTCACGTTGAAGCTAGATTTGCCAGATGCAATTTTCTAGTTGGTTCCCTGCAGGTAGACACGGTTTGCTGGTTGATGTTGGAATCCTATGAGCTGCTCTTATCTCCTGCTCTTCAAATCTTTCTTATGGTCCCTGAGATTGCAAATCTGGAAAATATGCACCAACCGGCAGAGGACTAGCTGAGGAACTAGGTGAAGCCAGACTAGAAGCAGCCAAAGATCAGTGAACCGGTATGCCACACCGAGTGCTAGATTGACTGGACAGTAGGCTCTTGGCAGCCGAAAGCATGTAGTGTCCTGGCAAGAGCTAAGGAAGGTGGTTGATCCAGCTCTTTGAGCTGTCAAGCTAGACAAAAGGAAACTAAGATTGTGTTGACAGACCCATTAGAAGTCCATGAAGCACCCCATACAAAGGTCTGTGTGCTACAGGAGAGCAAAGCGGAGGACAAATACTGAGGGAATCTTGAGCTACTGGGTTAACACTGCATGAGATCAATTGTTGATCTCTTGTCAGAGCTTTTGTTGATGCTGTGAGGAGTGAAGCGAAGGGCCAAGTACTGAGGTGTTGTAGGACTGAGAGGGCAAATGTATTTAAGAACATTTACTAGAATTTAAGGGCAAGCCACCCAGAAGCTGAATGAAGAGCCCAAGGAGTTCAGATGTTATGCACTGATGTATGTAGGAAGCTAGTTGGATATGCTGCATTGTAGCAATTGTGGTAGTAAATCCCAAGGTGTCTTGCATCTCAAGGGGAGTTGCGGACCACTGCCGTTTTGAAAATATGAACCCATACAGGATTGTCACAAATGGGGAAATACTGTAGGTTGTAGAAGACTAAACCGTTTCAGGATTGGAAAACAAGACCGAGAACAGTTATTCTATAGAACATAAACAAAATTTACGTTTAGATTTATGGAGACCTGATATGGTGTGTGGGATACACATGAAAACATGAGGAACACGCATTTAATGATCTGTTGGGAAAACGGACGAACGACGTAATAAGCTTTCTGTGACCAAACTTTAGCAGATACGATAGTAACCAACTATAAAGTGTAAAGAAAACACATTTTCCTGAAAGCCTGCAAAATAATATTGTTACAAGCCAATAATACTGACCACTGTGGAAGAGTGGTATGTTTATATGAACTTTGTTACATTGTATTGGTTGCATTGTGTCTGCGTGCCAGTGTGCAAGAGTTAGAAAACGTCCTTTGGGCACCTTTCTTGAATACTGTCCTTCACAAACCTAATTTCCTCACTTTCACATTCGCCCACGCAAAACTCATCTACCATCCAATCATTGCTCACACTTAGTCTCAGTCACTTGTCCTTATCTCTCTAAGCTCTTTTAACTTCTTGTCTCAATCACTTGCTCTTATCTCTGAGCTGTTAAACCTCCTCTCCCTGCTAGACTTGTCACTGCCTCTTTCAATTCTGCAACTCTTTACCTCTATCGAAGAAACCCTCTTCTGACCCAAACGTCTCAGTAAACTATTACCCAATTTCTCGCCTTCCCTATTTCAAAGGTCCTTGAGCAGGTGGTCTTCGACCAGATAACTGAATACCTTGAGGATAATGGCCTTGTAGATCCACTTCAATCTGACATCCCTAGAAAACACTCCACCAAGACTGCACTCATGCATGTCTCCAACGACCTTCTTTCTAATAATCACCACTCCATACTCTGTTCTAAACTAATCGTTTTGGATCTTTCTACATTGTTCGACACTGTCAACCACTCCTCCTTGCTCTCCAGGACTTTGTGTTTTGCAAATCTGTTCTTGCATGGGCTACCTTGAAAGTTGATCCTTCAAAAACCTTGTGGTGCTCTCAAACCTCTGACCCCACCATTCTCACTGTCTGCGACCTCTAAGGATCAGTCCTTGGACCGCTGCCGTTCACCCTCTAAACTTCTGACCTGGGAAGACTTCTCATGCTTTGGCTTTCACTATCCCCTTTTAGCTGTTGACTATCAAATATGTTTCTCCTTTTCTTCCTTCAGCCCAGCCATCTCCGAACAGATCATGAACTGCAATGCGTCTTTGAATGGCTCCATGCTGCCTCATGCTGAACTCTTCAAAAAACAAAGTCCTCTTTCTCCTGGCTTCCAATGCCATCCTTCCCCACCCCTCTCCTCTCATCTCCTTTCTGCATGTCCTCCTTGCTCCTTCAACCAAAGGCTTGCTATCCTGTGGCATTGATAGCAACCTATTCATCACTGCCACCTCCTCTGCTGGTTGTTTTAATCTTTTCAAAATTCAGAAAATTCATGCTTTTCTTATTCACCACCGAACAACTAGTCTACTCTCATACTCTGCAAGCTCTTCTACAGCTCAAGCCTACTCCATCACTTTCCTCTCTACTCCTTCCTCCCTCTAGATAAATTCCTCAACTTTGTACTTGCACTCTCCATTCTACCCAGATTCTCTTCCTCTTGCTCTACCTACCTACCAATGCTGGTTGGCTCTCAATACACAACCTCTCTTCAAGTTCCTTCTTCTAATCTATAAAGCTTTCAATGGTCTTGCTCCTCGATACCCGTCTGATTGTAGCGCAGTTTACTTACCAGCTCGTTACCTCTGACTTCTGCATTCAACCTCACGTCTCACACCCATCTTGTGCCACCTCCTTGCTTCCGGTCTTTCTCCCTACTCACCCTGCTCTACTACATCCCACTTCCCATAACAGCCCAACTTTAGATCTCTTCGAAGCCTGGTTTAAACTTTGTTAATTTACTAAGGGAGCTCCCTCCGTCACCTCACCATATGACCACACTATTGCTTACAGTGATTCTTAATTATGTAATTTTGTATTTTTAAATAGTACTCCTTTTTAGTTTGAAAGTTACCGTTTTTCTTATATTATGTCCCACTTTGTTATCCTCTCATAAAAAAACTGGCTCACCACTTATTTCTCATCTTTGTGCTTTTCTACATGCACCCTTCTGGGGAATGCCTGCACCAACTGTTAATGTGTTATTGTAAGTAATGTCTGAAAATGTACATCTCTGTTCTCCAAATAAATATAAAAAATACATTTGTACTACTATCCATTCGAGTCTTCGTCGGCATACTGCTTTGGTAGACTATATATATATATATTTCTGAGGCTTGTGGAATCTGCTTAGATCACATGCTGTGCATAGGCCGACATCTAGTGGAAGCTGCGGAGTATTACAGTTTGTTTTTCGAAACTCGAAAATGGGCGTCGACACAGGGCGTGCCAGTAATACTATCCCTAGTGTGACGTCCACTGTACCCAAGATCCCTCACGCGTCTAGGATCCTCAGATTGTTTTTTTCCGCCATACTGGTCAGAAGCATGTTCGGGAGTCCCCTGGCCTTAGCCTTCAGCGACGGCAGCGACGCCGTACTTTCGGATGGCGAGGGCATTACTGCGTCGAAAGACAGCCGAGCGCAGGTCCCCGACTTCGGAAGGTCGTCCGGCAGGGCGGCTATGGGGAAGACCCCCGGCGACAGAAGCGCTTCACATACTACACACGCTAAACACACTAAGTCCAACCGAGACTCGACAACGTCGAGTTCTCGGAAAGAGGCACAGACAGAACGGTCCGATTTGGTGTCCTCTGGGTGCTCTCGATCTAGATCGCCGCATGACGCCAGGCAATCATCCACTCTTGCCAAGAGTGCCTCGCTCCCTAGGCTAACAGAAGTTCGATCGTCGGAAGACGAAGACGACTTCCACCCCCAGGCCGCGCTCCAGGAGTCGGAGCCCACAATTAAAGCCAGCGAGGCCCCACGCTCGAAGGACAGGGACACCTCTCCCGATCCTCGACGCCAGGCGTCGAAAGACTCCAGAGCCACTAAGGGACAGGGAAAACACTCTTCTACGCACGGGGAAGGGGGAAAACAGCAGAAGAAACTACCTGTACTTCCACACCTGTGAAACATTCCACCCACCCTACACAGACAGACAAGCCCAGGTCTGCTGATAGGTCCACAACCAGCAAAGCTACTCAAGATAAATCCCATAGACTTGCTGAGAGAGTTATTCCTAGTTCCAAAACATGGTCCAGCGAAGACATAGATAGGGTCATGTCAAGAATGTCTTCTTCGGCTGATTTTTATGATAAAAATCCAGAACATTTCCTCTCGTATGATCCACAAGGGGCCTCACCCTCCGGCTCTACTGATCCTATCCCCCCCGAGTAAGAAGGGCCGGTTTGAAACCCCGATGAGGTCTGAACCCTTCGAGGTACAACCTTACGCAACTCCATACTCACGGTATCAAGGAGAGGCTTCCTTTTGTGAAGACCAGGAATTTGGTATAATAGGAGAGCAAACCGGGACGGACTACTATGGGGATGATGAGGACCAGGAAGAAGAAGAGGGAGTCCCGGAAACATACAGAGTAGATTCCCCGGTAGAGAACGAAGCCCCGGTTACCGACTCCCCAGTCGATAACCAACCCCTCCTAAATGAGGTTCTCGCTCGCGCAGCAGAACATTTCCACATTGACACCCACGGTGTCCAGGAGGAAAGGGACTTCGCAGAAGAGTTAGTGGGAGAAAGGAGGCCTGTTGCCCAGACCATCCCTATCCTTAAATCCATTCAGCGGAGAATAGATCCGTCCCTGGTGAACCCAAACCTCACCAGAGCAGTCAATCCCAGGGTTGAAAAACTTTTCAGGGCAGCACAGTCTGACCCTTTCTATATAAGAGGACATCTGAAGCCAGACTCCCTAGTTGTCACCAACACTCGTAAGAGGGCTGGGACACCCTTGTCTTCGTCAGAAGCTCCTCCCGACAAGGAGAGCAAAAAACTATACGGTTTCGGCAGGAAGGTAGCCTCAACGTCCGCCTATCAAGCAAGGATTGCTAACTCCACCACCCTGTTGGCCAGCTACAACTGCCATCAGTGGGAAGAAGTCGCGGCTCTCATAACCTCTGCTCCTGAACCGTTAAAAAGCCAAATAGCTCGGATTTCCGCAGAGGGTAGAGCCGTGTCTGGTTGCATTTTGAAAGCAGCCTTCGACGCCGCGGACAACGCAGGCAGATTGATAGCAGAAGGTACTGTTATCAAGAGACATGCGTGGTTACGGCAGTCTGGTTTTAAGGCAGAAACTCAGGCATCATTGTTAGACAAACCGGTGGAAGCCGATCTGTTGTTTGGTAAGGCGGTCGAAGACGCACTAAAAAATGCCAAGGACGAATACGAGACACTCAAATCCCTTGGCCAGTTAACCAATAAACCCCCTAACCAGAGAGGGAATAGTAATTTTCGTCGCCCACGCGGCCAAAATTCCCAAAGAGGATCTAACTATTCCCAGGGGCAGGGTACACAGTGGAACAAAAACCAACAGGCTATCCAGGGTTACGGCAGAGGTAATAGGAGAGGTCGTGGTAAAGGCAGAGGCAGCCCCAGCAAGGGAGGCGGCACGCCTCCACCAAAGCAGTGACGCTCAGTTCAGGGTCCCTTCTCACGCAACCCCAGTAGGGGGGACGCATTTCAAACTTCACCCAGGCTTGGGAAGGGATCACATCAGACAGATGGGTGCTGTCAACAGTATCCACGGGATATTGTATAGAGCTACTGCAGCGTCCCCGGAACCATCCTCCACGACAAAGAATACACTCCTTAGAACATCAGAAGATTCTCCTCGAGGAGATCGCCATTCTTCTACAAAAGGACGCGATAGAACTCGTCCCGGGACACCAGGTAAACAAGGGTATTTATTCAACTTACTTCCTTGTGCCAAAGAAAGACTTGACAATGCGCCCAGTATTGGACTTACGGCCTGCCAACAAGTATGTCAAGCCCCAAAAATTTCGTATGACCACGCTACAAGAGGTAATCCCCCTCCTAAAAAAGGGGGATTACATGGCAACCTTGGATATGAAAGATGCTTATTTTCATATTTCCATGTTCCCAGCGCACAGAAAGTACTTGCGCTTCAAGGTGGACAGTCGCCACTACCAATTCAAGGTACTGCCCTTCGGGATAGCTTCAGCACCAAGGGTATTCACCAAGGTACTGGCGGTGGCGGCTGCACACCTACGCAGGGAGGCAATCCCAGTGTACCCTTATCTGGACGACTGGCTCATAACGGGGGAAACCCCAGGAATTTGTAGGACAAACATTCAAAGGACTATCGACGACCTCCACAAGTTAGGCTTCTCAATCAACGAGAAGTAGTCAAGCCTGGTGCCAAGCACCTCAAACAATTCCTAGGAGCAATCCTGGATACCCAGGAGGGGTTGACCTTTCCTTCAGAAGAAAGAATTCGGAATATACTACTGCAAATTCCGCATTATCAGTCCGGTCAACAAATAACGGTACGCAAAGCAATGCGTTTACTGGGCATGATGGCGTCATGCATTTACCTGGTCCCCCACGCCGCCTGCGTCCCATGCAGGAATGGTTGGCGAAACAGTGGTCTCAGGCAAGTGGTCAGTGGGACGATCTAGTGGTCGTTTCGCCAACACTGGTACAAAGCCTTCACTGGTGGACAAGAGAAAATCTTGCACAGGGGAAACCCTTTTACGATCCCGAAGTACAGGCAGTAGTCACTACAGATGCATGTCTGACGGGGTGGGGAGCTCACCATCTCCACCACACAGCTCAGGGTCTCTGGTCTCGCTCAGTGGCCAAGAACCACATCAACTTCTGGCAGTATTCAGAGCGCTTCAGGCGGTCGAGCCCCACCTACTAAACCTGTCAGTGCAAATCCGGACAGACAGCACTACAGCCATGTTCTACCTAAACAAGCAAGGAGGGACTCGCTCGCCAAATCTGTCCAAGCTTGCCCAGAAAATCTGGGTATGGGCACTCAGACGGAACATCTTCCTGTCATCACAACATGTTCCAGGGGAGCTCAATTCCCTAGCGGATGCTCTGAGCAGAGACTCCCTCCCAGAGGAACACAAATGGGTTCTTCACAGAGATGTCGTAGAAGATCTCTTCTCTCAGTGGGGTTTCTGCACTATAGACTTATTCGCCACAAGCGAAAACAGACAATGCCCAGGATTTGCATCCAGGTTCCCCCAACCAGACTCCCAGTGGAACGCCCTGTGGATGAACTGGTCAGGGATGTTTGCGTACGCTTTTCCACCAACTCCTCATCAGGAAAGTGGTGAACAAGATGAACAGGGAGTCGATGACGCTCGTCCTAGTTGCTCCCATCTGGGCAAGACAATCGTGTTTCCCAGCACCAAGGTCAAACAGTGCACCAGCAACCCAACTCAATGAACCTGGCAGCATGGCTCCTGAGGTCATAGAGTTTGGACACCTCAATTTACCACAGAGGTGTATGGACATCCTAAAGGAATCTAGGAAACCAAACACAAGGCACTGTTACTTTGACAAGTGGAAGAGGTTTGTTATCTGGTGCCAAAGTAGACAAATCAACCCGGTTGATTGCACTCCTTCCACTATTGTTACACACATGCTCCACCTGCTAGATGCAGGACTGGTTTTTAACTCACTGAAAGTACACCTGGCAGCCCTCTCGGCTTACACCACTTCCCATAGCAAGGTTTCGTGGTGGAAAGTACCAGTAGTTAAAGCCTTCATGGAAGGAGTAAAGAGACTTCACCCTCCTATTTCAAACCCACCACCAGGGTGGGACCTTAATGTGGTGCTAGCCAAGCTCATGGGCCCCCCCTTTCGAACCCATGCATAAAAGCAGTCTCAAACACCTGACTTATAAAACGGCCTTCTTAGTAGCTATTACTTCTATAAGAAGGGTCAGTGAAATTCAGGCTCTGTCAGTGCAGGATCCCTTCTTTACTGTCCATAAAGACAAACTGGTTTTACGCACACACCCTAGGTTCTCACCTAAATTTATATCCAAATTCCATGTAAACCAGTCCATCGAGCTTCCGGCTTTCTTCCAGAACCCACAAAGCTCGGCTGAGGTGAAACTACACACCCTAGATGTGCATAGGGCGGTCCTCTACTATGTAAATAAAACCAGACCGCTAAGGAAAACAGATCAACTGTTTGTCTCCGTAGCTACAGGCAGAGAGGGGGATCGCGTCTCTAAAGGTGCCATCTCGAAGTGGATTATTAACTGTATCCAGCTGTGTTACTCACTCTCTGAAAAGACTCTGCCTTTTACGCCAAGGGCCCACTCTACTAGAGGCATTGGGCCCACTCTGGCTTTCATTGCAAATGTACCCCTTGACACCATTTGCAAAGCAGCTACTTGGAGCTCTATTCACACTTTTTCTCAGCATTACTGCATTGACACCCATTCCAAGGCAGATACACAAGTGGGACAAGCGGTTCTAAGACACTTATTTGCTCATGACCCTTCTCACATCCCACCTCCTTCTTCTGGTACTGCTCGCTAATCTATGCACAGCATGTGATCTAAGCAGATTCCACAAGCCTCAGAAGAGATACATTACTCACCGTAATCGTATTTCTGATGCTTGTATCTGCTTAGATTCACATGCGACCCACCCTTCCTCCCCTCCGAGAGAAGGCGCATGATTGCTTGTAGTCTTACCTTTCGGTCTATCTGCTTGGATTATCTGTACTCGCGCTACCTCATGTCAGAAAAAATACAATCTGAAGATCCTAGACGCGTGAGGGATCTTGGGTACAGTGGACGTCACACTAGGGATAGTATTACTGGCACGCCCTGTGTCGACGCCCATTTTCGAGTTTCGAAAAACAAACTGTAATACTCCGCAGCTTCCACTAGATGTCGGCCTATGCACAGCATGTGAATCTAAGCAGATACAAGCATCAGAAATACGATTACGGTGAGTAATGTATCATATATATATATATATATATATATATATATCAGACGATTTTTGCTGAATGCATTGTAAATTTCAATAATTGTAGCCAAAGTCTTGATTGTCTCACTGAAAATCATGTTTGCAAAACCTACACTAGTCTATCCTCCTTGTACCGTTCTTCAGCCCCATCCCATTGTTTTCGCTCTACTTTCAATGTGCCCTAATGCAGATCTTATTCAGCATGGTGAACTTGGTACAAACCAAATTATTAGGGCAATTGAATATATAGACTGTCTGGCAGCACATTGACTTCCGTACTGGTGCTATGACTGGCACTCCTTTCTACATTTATGAATGGATGGGCATCATAGGTGTTTGAAAGGAAGGTAGGGTTTGAAGGACTAGGGAGACAGAATTTGCAATTATGTTTGTTTATATAGTTGTCACTCATGAACAGCTAACGGGCCACGAGCTGAGAATAAATGCAACCTGGAAGGGAGTGTAATCAAAAAGCATTTAATTTTTCAAAACTGGCCAACAGATCCTGGTCCTACCTATTACACTTTGTAAACGAGCATGTTTTCATCTTTATCTCGAACAAACCAAATTTTGAAATGTCCCTGAGATACGGTTGCCCAGCATTTCATCGCACATCCCTATGAACGCCTGTGAAACCAAATGTAGCTTTTCAGGGCTGCTGGAAGAGAGGCTGATTGCAGATAGGCAAGCCCATGGTGCCAAATGCACAGTGTAGGATTTCAAAGTCCAACATCCTAGTTTTAGCAAATCCAGTGTAAACCTTTAAACCAGAGACATGAGTTCTGCAGTAGATTAAATTTCTTTAAGTGGAGTATAAGTGAAAACACATAGCGCAAAGTCTTGGACGAATCCTGCTTTTAAGGACATTTTATTTTAGTCTGGGCTGTGACTTTTTTGGCTACCTCGAATGGATCTCTGGAGATTTGTTATTGCAGTCATAGTTTCAAAACTAAACAATTGGCTGTTTTCTAACCTTTGTTGAACATACTGCAGACGCCTCCTACCGAACCCCAGCCATGACCCTTTTTTAGAAATTGAACAAAACCAAAGACTCCTACAGCATTTTCAGTCCATGTAAATATACCAAGTTGGTTCTGGTATTTGTATAATCTGTGCTTGAAATTCAGAAAAAATAACTTTTCAACTGTAGGGGAATGGTGTGGATTTTCGTGGAGGTGGTAGTGATGGACTCAGCAGCTCTACTTCTGGTGGGCCCTCTGAGTTTGATGCCTTTACAAGGCGCCTGAAGAGGAGAGCGGTGGACCGGGACTTGGCCAGCTGTAAAAAGGGCTGCCAGGATCTGAGGTGGCCTTACTTTTGTATATTTTTACCAGGAGTGATCTAAATGTCTGACAACCTTGCCTTTCCAGAGTATTTGCCCACTTCCTCCTGGAAGAGGCTTGTGTGTTAGGTTTTGAACCAGAACAGGCTTAGGTTAGAGCTCTTTCCTGGACCCATGCATTTTGTCAAACTTAATCGGCACAAGCTTTGTTGTCTGTATGTAAAGAGTTTTTCAGGCGGGTGATTTTTAAACTAAACCGGGAATCCTAGCCATTGACATGCATTGAGAAGGGGCATGCTGTTTCGACTATCATTAGAAATGGGGTTGTGGAAAAATGACCACTCACTATTCTGGTGGATTGGTGAACAATTTATTAGTAAAAAGCAAATGCTACAAAACAAACCAACAACAGCGCAAGACTTTGGCGCAAGTGAGAAACCCCCTCCATCTGTGCACCGTTCTCTTATGCCCAAAGGAACACGTGTTTTAATGGAAGGGGTGGTCCAGACAAGGAATAGAATCATACTGAAACAATGTTGCAAGCAGGGAACAAAACCCAACTATACAAGTCTTTATACAAGCTGCGTTCTTGCATGTTAGACAATGTTATCCGGGAGGAAAGCATAATGTGATGCATTTAGTGAAGTTGAATATACTCCTCAAAGAATAACGAGAAGGCGGGAAAGCTTACAGTATAATGACTTCGGTTGGCTAATGCTGGCTTTCCTAATAAAGCAGGAGCCTAAAACACATTTACATATGCCGAAGAGGAAACCCGTCAAACGAGAGATGTGAAGACGAGCATAGCTACTGTAGGTGAAGAGCCTTCATTGCAAAGTCATGCGCAGTAAAGCCTCACCTTGCACAAGCATGAAACAGTTGTTTACAAATGGCAGTTTGCAGTATCTCCTCAAAATTGTAATGTAGAAGTGTGCAAGGGGAGTACATTTTTTCAGTTCCAAACTTCTCCCCACAGGAACCTCAGATGAGACCTTCACTCGATTCTCATTACACGCATCTCTAGGGGAGCAAATAACACGTTGCAGCATGCCAGAGCAGATAATTCCTGCCGTAGCATGACAGTGAAGCACTTGGGCAGTTTTATAATTTCCGAACAGGTGTTGCATACCCCATTATAAAGATACTTCTAAACTATTGTCACAGGACAGACTTAGAATTATGACTAGTGCTATGAGTAAGATCTGACCAATGGATACACCCAGACGACCCAATAGACCTTCAATGCAAGGACCAAAGGTCCAGGAAGCCTCCAGATTGGTGTGAAGGAGGAGGCTTGCAGTGTGACGAATGAGTGATGTCAGTAATATTAATGGAGTAACTCTGGATGAAAGTACATCACTCACTCTTAATGATTGTGCAGCCGCCTCTTTGTGAGGCCGTAACGATGTCTAGAGCCATACGATTCTGAAGCACCTTGGAGTCAAGGAGGAGGTACTGGCATTTGCTATATCCTCCACTGTCAGATGGTCTCTATCTTAATCCTAAGGGCTTGTATAATATATCCCACCTCGGCAGCAAAGTTTTCCCAGGCACCACTACTTCGGGGACGGGACTGGGCTAGAAAGGTCGGAGTATGACACACTGCCGGCAGGATATACCCCATGTAACGACTCCCTCCCCAATTAATGGGTAGCCAGGGATAGGCTTTGTCACCCCAGATGAAATGGGTTCTGGAATACGGAGCGTCCCTGCACTGGGAAAATGAAAAATGACAGGCAAATGTAACATTATTGATCACTACGCTGGAATTGGACAGATAATGACATTTGCTAGTTCCCTTGAACAGAGGACCTGGGTTGTTGTAGCATACAAGACCAATTGCTGGGGAAGAAAAGTGGAGTGCTGCTGGCTTAGTACGTACTTGGTCTGGGGTTGGAAAATTCAGTGAGCGGGTAAAGCCCAAGTGGGAATGAGTGTCCCTACAGTGACCTGGGCCCTGGTAATGAATTTGAGACCCCCCTGCACTTCCTGGAAAGGGATGGGTCTGATGGGGAACCTGGAGGATAAGTAATGTAGCAAATGGGCACACACCCAGCAGTTTGTAAGATTAAAAATGCAGGCATACTGCCAGGAGAAATGCAAGTAAGGATTTTTCACTGTAAACCCAGCAATGTGCACAAGGGCTGTCATTTTCATGACTCATGACAAGATGTGCGAAAAGCATTAATCCGGTGAAGCAGTAACATATCAAGATTCTGGCAATCACAATGATAACATCAATGCACCCAGACATAGTGAACACTAGGTCCAATCCTTGAATGTCCAAGTTCAGCAATCGGGTTGTGACACAGCATAAAGGTTTTCCACCAGGAATCGAGTACTGAACAAACAGTTCTGTAGTTCAGTTTATGATCAAAAATTCCAGCTAAAAGTCCAAACTGCATGTATCCCAGGTACCAGAACCACATACAAATGAAGGTCATTTTAATGAAAAGAATGACCAAGAGATGATATCAGTAGGGGGCATAACTTGCCGGTTTTGGTGAATCGACAAAAGTGCGTTCTACTCTCTGCCAGTGCACCACCACTTCAGGGAGATTCATCGTTGTTGAGGGGACTAATACAGGGGCGAGTGACTTGGCCAGTTGCCACTTTGTTCAAAGTGATTTGACTCTCAGGAGCTCTTCCATGGGATCACAAAGCATATCTTTTGGAGTTTGCGTTGTGAGGTCCAGAAGGGTCAGACACTGAAGATGGTACACCTCCATTGAGGTCTGAATGGGGGTTGTTTCTTCTGGAACTTCCACCGCCTGACAAAGGAGCCTTGGCAATAGTACCTGCAGGGACCTCACTGTGTGGAAGAGGTTCAGAAGCTGTTAATCCTGGTTCAGCACTTGAGCATATTGGCTGTTGGAGAGCTGTGCCCTCGCCTTCTGGTACTGCCCGTTTCATTCCAACAACACTGGAAGAGTCTGACATCGGCAAAAGATTGGTGGCATCGCTAGTGATAGTCTGTGGTCGCAGTGGAACTGGAGCCAAGTTGAGGCAGATCAGTCAATGGAGAGGTGATGTAACTGGGGCAGCGACTTTACAGTAGTGTACTGAATGGATCCAAGCCAGGATCCCAGAGCTCTTTACTGCAGAGCTAGTAGTCAGGAGGACCTGGAACGGGCCAGGCTGCCTAGGCTTGAGCGCACATTTGCCCTGGTGAACCTTCACCCAGGATCCAGTGTCCTGTTTGTAGATGGTGGCAGGGTTTAGGAGCTGGTTCAGGCAGAGCTTCACCGACCTACGCATGGAGAAATCAGTTTTAATGAATCTGTGACAATATTGGAACAATTTATCGTCGCTTAACAGCAAACTTTGAATGTGAGGGACTGCTGGGGCTGCAGTTCCCCTTCTCATAGGGGCGACCAGTGAGGATTTCATGGGCAGACAGTTCATGTTTACTGTGAAGGGTCAGAAATGAAAGCTGCACACAAAGTGGTCATGTTTTGGTTATGGACTTTTTTTCAACTTAAATGGTTTGGGAAAATGCCTCTCGGACCCTAGTCTAAAGAGTTTCCCTACCTAAAAACCAAAGATCTGTCATTGTCAGGCTGTCATAAATCAAAAGCCGTCCTTGTGTCCAAACAATCTATCCTGACCCTTGCACTAAAACAAAATAATAAAATAAGGGAGATGTCTATAACCAGGTACTTGCAGAAAGTGTTCTTAAATAAACGTAGAATAGCTCTGACGTAAATGTTCTCCAAAATGCAAAGGACCTTAATTCCAGAGGGTGGTTCCCTTCCCCTAGATTCTTCACTGGCATCACAAATGTCTCTGGGTGTAACACTTCTCCAGCATGGGGTCTGGCATGGATTCACATGCTCATGAATATTCCCCGTCGTCAGGCTGGGAATCCTCGTTAAAGAAAAAACCAGTATCCGTTTCGTTTCTGATCTGTC